>NW_006408742.1:2799440-2845068 GCF_000296735.1 Chrysochloris asiatica
TGACAACAACAACAACAACATGCTTATAGCTTGGCTATATGGCCACAATTGCTGTCTCTTCTTGGGTAACGTAAGGGAGAAAAAGCTCCTACCTCAAGGAAAGATGTGTGATCAAAAGGACCAAAAGCAGAAGTAATATAAATGCAGAGATAAAAACCACCACTTCGGAACAGAAATAAAGCTGTGGTCAACTGTCCGGAGCTACACAGGCTGTGTGTGTGCAAGGTAGGAGCCTCCTGCAGTGGGTGAGGGTATCCACTCACTCAGGCCCCTCTTCTAGTCACTACAGTAGAGGTGTGCAGGTAGATATTGAGAAGTTAATGGGAGAAAGATTGTCCACTATTTTTGTCTCTGAAGGTCAGTTAGGTACCTGTGTGTGCACAGAGCAATTCTCGAGATGGTTGAGTCCTTTTATGTTGGGGTTTTATAGATTGTTTTATAAGGGTCCTGCACAGGGAGCTCAGGTAGCGCAGCAGCCACAAATGGAGCTGCAAATTGCAAGGTCAGAAGCTCGAAACCACCAGCCACACCACAGGAAAAGGCAAGGCGCTCGGCTCCCGCAAAGACCCATAACCTCGTAAACCCCACACAGGGTCACCTAGACTGACTCCAGGTGCACAGCCACCAAGGGTCCCACACACGTCAATTTTTAAGGCTGTGTCTCCTCAGCTGACTTCATAAGTAGTTGCCAACTCCTTCTTTTTGTTCCATGGGAAAACTGCCCTTTCTGATGGTTTCTGGGCTGAGCAAAGAAGGCACGACAGGGAAAAGGAGGGAGAAATGTGTAGTCTCCTGCACCCCTTTTTGCAAACGTCTCTGCACCGCTTTTAGCACCAATTCCCTGAGCCGATCTGGCTGTAGCCCTGCCCTCTAAACTCTGCCACGGCCTGGTGGCTGCAGAGGGAGTCCCGTCTCCAGATTCCTAACTTGCAGTATTTTCCCTTGCCAGTGCTGGAAACTGATGTCCTGGACCTTATGGTAGATCCAGAGCTCTGGAGTTGTTCTGTGAGTGCTTCCTCCGTGAGTTCCCAGTCCCTCCACCATGGAGACTTCCCTACCTGGCTTTCTTTACTGCCACCCAAACTGGAAGCCATGCATGGTCTGACATCATGTATTTTAATTGTTGTTGTTGTTGTTAAGAATCTTTGAGTTGGTTCCAACTCATTCTGATCCTATGAGTTGTACCACAGCGGGAAACACTGCATCGTTCTGCACCATTCTCACAGTTGTTAATCTTGAGTCCATTGTTGCTGCCACTGTGTCAATTCATCTTACTGAGGGTATTCTTCTTTCTGACTGACCCTCCACTTCACCAAGCATGATGTCTTTCTCTAGTGACTGATTCCTCCTGACAATATGTCCAAAGAATGAGAGACAAAGTATCTTCATCTTCGCTTCTAAGACACATTCTAGCTATGAGACAGATCTGTTTGTTCTTCTGGCAATCCATGATACTTTCAATATTCTTCACCAACACCATAATTCAAATGCATTTAGTCTTTGATGTTCTTCTTTATTCATTGTCCAGCTTTCACATGCATATGAAGGGATTGAAAATACTGTTTGGTCAGTTGCACCTTAGTCCTCAAACTGACATCTTTACCCTTAAATACCCTTAAAGAACAGATTTGCCTAATGCAATATGTTGTTTGATTTTTTGACTGCTGCTTGCATGAGTGTTGACTGTGGATTCAAGCAAAATGAAGTCTTGCACATCTTTAATCTTCTCTCAATTTATCAGGATATCATTTATTGTTCCAGTAGTGAGGATATTTATTTTCTTTACATTGAGATATAATCCATACTGAAGACTGTAGTCTTTGATATTTATCAGTAAGTATTTTAAGTCCCCTTCACTTCCAGCAAGCAAGGTTTTATCATCTGCACATCACAGGTTTTTAGTGAGTCTTCCTCTCCTCCTGATGCCATGTTCTTCTTCATATAACCCAGTTTGTTGTATTATTTGCTCAGCATACAGATTGAATAAACATTGATGAAAGGATACAACCCTGACACACACCTTTCTTCATTTTAAACTGTTCAGTATCTGTTTAAACAACTTGTTCTGTTTGAACAACTTGTTCTACATACAAGTTCCTCATGGGCAGAATTAAGCGTTCTGGAATACCTATATTTTGCAATGTTATCCATAGTTTGTTATGATCCACACAGTCAACGGCCAGAGTGTTGGTTTGACATTGTAGGATAAGCACTAGACAGCTAACTTCAAGGTCAGTGGTTCAAACTCACTAGCTGCTACTCAGAAACCTCATAGAGGGTTGCTATGTGTCAGAACTGACTCTGTGTCGCTCATCATCAACAACAACAAAAGCAACAAAAACACACAGTTGAAAGCTTTTGCTTAATCAATAAAACACAAGGAAACATCTTTCTTGTTTTGCTTAATCAGTAAAGCACAAGGAAACATCTTTCAGGTATTCTCTGCCTTTGGCGAAGATTCATTCGATGTCAGAAATGATATCCTTCATTTCATATCCTCTTCTGCATACAACTTGGATTTCTGATAGCACCCTGTCAACATACTGCTGCAACCATTTTTGAATTTTCTTCAGCAAAAGTGTACTTTATATGATATTGATATTGTTCAGTGATTTTACCATTCCATTTGGTCACCTTTCTTTGGAATGGACAAGAGTATATAAAGCTCTCTTCCAATTGTTTGGCAAGCTAGCTGCCTTCCAAATGTCTTGAGTGTCTCCACTTCTGCATCAGTTTGTTGAAACGTTACAATTTGTATTCTATCAATTCCTGGAGCCTTATTTTTCTCTAATCTCTTCAGTGAAGCTTAGACTTCTTCTTTCACTACCATCAATTCTTAATCATATGGTACCTTTTGAAATAGTGGTTGTTACTGCTATTGAGTGCTGTCAAGCCAGTTCTGATTCATAGAAACTATGTATAGGATTTCCAAGGAGAAACTGGTGAACCACTGAATTTGTGGTTCAAACCAACCTTTGCAGTCCAGTGCTTTATCCTACAGTGTCATGAAGTGGTTGAGCATAGACCAATTCTTTTTGGTACAGTGATACTGTGTATTCCACTCATCTTGTTTTGATTCTTCATGGATCATTCATTATTTTGTGTATAGAATCATTCTTCAATATTTCAACTCGAGTTTTGAATTTTTCCTCAGTTCTTTCAGCTTGAGAAATGCTGAGTGTGTTCTTCCCTTTTGGTTTTCTAACTCCAGGTCTTTGCTCATTTCATTACAATACTTTGTTTTGTCTTCTCGAGCTGTTCTTGGAATTTTTTTGTTGTTGTTGTTCGATTCTCTTACTTCCTTATTTCCTCCAGTAGCTTTAGCTTTTCTACACTCAAGAATAATTTTCAGAGTCTCTTCTGACATTCATTTTTATCTTTTCTTACTTGCTTGTCTTTTTTCCCTTTTATTTCAGTATATTCTTTTTTTAAGTTTTTATTTTGAGGTTTACGTGGGAAAACATCAGCTTTACACTCATCCTATTGTATTTTGTTTCATTGCAATGATTACAATCCCCTCCATGCATCATCAAATAACTAAAGGGTACACCACACAGGCCCGCCCCCTGGCTGCCAGCACACAGCCCTTCTCCCTCACTGAGTTCTGTGTCCTCAGCTGCTCCATCTGTCCATGTCATCGTCTCTGTCTCCATCCCTGGCATCACTGCCTCTCTGGGTAGGGTCCCGCTCTCCGTTCTTCTCACTTGATGGTCCCAGGGACCTCTGCATCTGGGCTGCAAAATCAATCACTCTCCTCATTTTGTCAAAAAACATCTACCTCTATATTTCCTAGCCTCACAGTCAGACCTGATGGCAATTATTCACTATTGTACCACAAGAGTGTTATCCCATTTTCCTTTCGCCAGCTCAGGCCCAATAGATTGGAAATCATTCAGTGGTGATTCTACCTACCCCTGCCCTGTCTGGAACTAGGCTCCCTCTTGAAAGCTTGTAAACCAGTCACTTCTTACCTTTATAGGCAACCCCCATTTTGGGTAGCCAGTGTCTAAGTTGCCTATCCCTGTCAATCCTGTGTACCAAGGGGGTGGGAGTGATCTTTGCTGTAAAGATTTGTTCCCCTTTTTGAGCTATTACATCCATATTGTTGTTGTTGTTGTTAAGTGCCATCGAGTTGATTCTGACCCATAGTGACCCTGTACAGAATTTCCAAGGCTGTAAATCTTGACAGGAGTAGAAAGCCTCATCTTTCTTCTGATTACATCCATAAGTATAGGTAAAGTTCAACAAATTGTAGCGGGTTACTCTTTTTTTTTTTTTCTTCCCTCTTCTTCTTCTAGTCAAGTTCTGATCATCCAGCCATCAAACGGAGGTCAGGTTGGTACTATCTGCAAGTATGGGTGTTCTTGTGCATCTCCCCTCACTTCATATCAGCTGGATGCTTCACTCTCCACTCTAGTCCTTTGTGGCTATGTAACTGCCTCTGGGCCTAGGAGTCCCCAGGTCTTTCCGTACTGCTGGCCATCTAGGTCTCCACCCGGGTTCACGGGGGTCTATTGAATGTGGTTGGGCGTAGCTTGCAACATCATTGCTGTTTTTTCCCTCTCTTTTCCTTATCGGTAACCAACATGGTCACCAGCCAGCCTACATGTGTGCTCATGTATTCCCCTTGAGTCTCAGTCTTGGAAGAGGGTTTGCTCTGAGGGGTCCCGACCACTTGCCTTGATGGCTCCCGGGTGAACAGCTTACTTGTTCTTGTCAGTCAGACTGCTGTTATTGTTTCTGATTTTTCCTGCTGGTCTTTCTTTCACAAAGTGTCTTCTGTTCTTCTAGCCGCTCCAGGATGGTCTACTCATTCTTTCCAGTGGAAATTTCCTACCCCAGTTGGTTCTGGATTCCATCTATGGTCTTGTTCTTGCCTGTCTTTTTTTTAATGTTTTATTGTGAATTATGTGATAGTTTACAGGGGAGAACATTGGTTTTACATTCATTCTATTGTATATCATATCATTGCCATGGTTACAATCCCCTCCATCTTGCCTGTCTTTTTAATGACTTTTTCTTTCATCATGGATGATGTTCTTGATATCATCCCACAACTCTTCTGTTCTTCAGTCATTGGTATCTAATGTATCAAATCTGTTCTTGTGATGATCTCTAAACTCAGATGAGATATATTCAAGGTCATAGTTAGACTCTCATGGACTTGTTTTAATTTTCTTCAGCTTCAGCCTTAGTTTTGTTGTTGTTAAGTGCCATTGAGTCAGTTCTGATTCATATTGATCCTGTACAGGGTTTCTGGGGAGTGACTGGTCAGTTTGAACTGCCGATCTTGTAGTTCAATCTGACCCTGCAGTCCAGTGCATTTTCCTATAGCACCACACAATTGATGGCCTGTTCCACAGTATGCTCTTGGCCATTTTTTGGTAAAAGAAGACTGTAGAAGAATTGATGCATTGAGTTATGGTGCTGAAGAAGAATATTACAAGTTCCATGGACTTGTAAAAAGAATAAACAAATCTATGTTGGAGAAAGTACAGCCAGAATGTTCCTTAGAAGCTGGAACTTCTGTGGGAGAAAGATGAGGCTTCTACTCCCATAAAGATTTACAGTCTCGGAAACCCTGTGCAGGGTCACTATGAGTTGGAACCGACTCTGTGGCACATAACCACCACCACCACCACTTTGGACATGTTCTCAGGAGGGACCAGTCCCTGGAGAAGGTCATCATGCTTGGTAACGTTAAGGGTCAATGAAAAAGAAGAAGACCCCCAGTGAGATGGACTGGCAAAATGGCAGCAGCACTTTTGGGCTCAAGTATAAGGAGCTCTGGTAGCGTAGTGGTTACGGATCGGGCTGCGAACCTTAAGGTCAGCAGTTCGAAACCACCAGCCGCTCCGCGGGAGAAAGATGAGGCTTTCTACTCCCGTAAGGATTTACACCCTCGGAAACCCTGTACAGGGTCGCTATGGGTCGGAACCGACTCGACGGCACTTAACAACAACAACAACAACATAGCAATAATGGTGAGGAAGACACAGGGTCTGGCTGTGTTCGATTCTATTGCGCAAAAGGTCACTATGAGTCGGAACTGACTCAACAGCACCTAACAACAACAACTACTACTACTTTGAGTAGGCAGCTTTTCCCTAGTCATATTTTGAATGCCTTCCACCTGAAGGGTTCATCTTCCACATTATATTAGACAATGTTTTGCTGCTATTCATAGTGCTGTCAGTGTCTAATCATTCACAAGTGACTTGCCTCTCCTACTTCCTCATCTGTCTTAGTCTGAAAGCTTCACTGAAACCTGTCCTCTATGGGTGACCCTGTTGGTATTTAAAATACTGATGTCATAACTTCCAGTATCACAGTAACGTACAAGCCAGCACAGTATGACAAGTTGAGAGATGAACAGTGGAATATCTTAATAGTTCAGGCTAAGTTGAAGAACATTTTTAAAAAGTCCACAAGAACCAAAATATGACTTTGAACATATTCTGCTTGAATTTAGAGATCACCTAAAGAACAGACTTGATACATCAGACACTAAAGACTAAAGTCCACAAGAGTTGTGGGATGGCATCAAGGCTAAAGCAAATGGAAGAAATGAAAAGGTCAAAGGGCTAAATGAAATTTTCAAAGGTCAGCTCAAGAAAACAGAGTCAAATATTATAATGATATGTGCAAAGACCTGCACATTTCATTCTGTTATGTGTAGGGTCACTATGAGTTGGTACCGACTTTCTGGCACTTAACAATGATAGTAGAAAATATTATTAAATGCAACTATAATCTCTGTGTATCTGGGGTAAAAGATGGAGCTTTGATCACCGAGACAGAAAGGTGGATTAAAAGGATAAGAATTATAATGGAAAGCAATCTTGAAGCAACTATTACTATTTTGGATTTAATGGCCATGGGGCCAGGGATCAGGTATATGTGTGTATGCTCACATGTGTAACAATGTAGGGATAGGTATGTAGGGACTTGGAAACCTAATGTCTTTCAGGGTTTGGGGCTCAAGCAGAGCAAGATCTGGGCTATACTCACTGAGGTAAAATGCAGGCCTAGCAGGGTCACTGCATTGGGTAAGGAAAGGAGTCTAAGTTTGTGGAAAGTTCATGTGTGAAGATGTAAACTGAAGATCACTATCTTAGCTACATCTTAGGGGTAATAAGATCAGAACAAGGACAGTCCTGCTGAAGCAAAATTAAAGATAATCAGTAAGGTACTAACTGTCATAAAGAGAAATTGGAATTTAGGATTCAATAAAGTTGAATCCAACCAACCACAAACGAAATGCCTCTGTATCACCAAGAGAGGGAAAAGGCCCTTTAACGTGTACCTTTTAGCAATACATAGGCTTATTAGTTAAGGAGTTGGCACTCCATTCTATAGTGGTTTCATGTCCATTACCTCACATGATTCTCATGACTGTCTCCGGACCACTTAACTCTGTGCTGGTAGTACTAAGCTCTTTGTATATATTGCAAGGATGGGACAAATAATATCCATTCATTCTATTGTTCAGATGAGGAAACATTTGGAGACATGAAGTAACTTGTTCAAGGGCATATAATGCTATAGTTGGAGGCAACGTGTGAATGGGTTTCCCACTTCCTATTCCAGAATAGTTGGCCATTACATAGGTACTCTGGTAGCATAGTGGTTACGAATCGGGCTACTAACCTCAAGGTCCGAAGTTTGAAACTACCAGCTGTTCCGCAGGAGAAAGATGAGGCTTCCTGCTCCCATAAAGATTTGCAGCCTCGGGAACCCTGTGAAGGGTCACTATGAGTCGGAACCGACTCCACGGTACTTAACAACAATGCAACACATAGCGTTGGAATCCAGGTGTGGCGCTGCAGGATAATGCGCTGGACCGCAAGGTAGATTAGAACCTCATGGTGGTGGTTCAAATCCACCAGTTGCTCCTTGGAAACTCTACACAGGGTTGTTAAGAGTTGGAACGGACTCTATGGCACTTAACAACAATAACAAGTAGCCTTAAGTATGTGAATTAGATATGTGAGTACCAGAAGACGCTGTCTGCTGGTCACTAGGACGCAAAGGAGGAAGACTGGGACACCTCGTGGATGTGATGGGAACCGTGGACCGGGCACAGGGAAGTGGGTGAAGGGGCAGCTGAGTGGGAACAGGTGCAGACAGTCGCTCAAGTTTCTTCTAATACCGAGATTCCTTGGCTCTCACTTTCTCTTTAGCAGCATTGAATGCTTATTATAGTAAGCTGGCAGAGGTTGCTTGTGATTCTCCCTTTTTCTAGAGTACTTTGAAGGCCATTCAAGGACCCCAGAACCCAGGGCCCAAGACTGTGTTTGAGAGAAACTGGAATTTAGTGATATAACAAAAAGAGTAGGCTACGAGTAGGTTGACTCTAGACAACCACAGACTAAAATGCCTCCGTATCACCAAGCACCTTTGTATTAAACTCCTCCGGGAGTCCTGGTGTGGCACTGTAAGGTAAGCTCTGGTCTGCAAGGTCAGTGGTTCAAGCCCACCAGCTGCTCCTCTGAAGCCCAATACAGGGTCACTATGACTTGGATCAGATTTGATGGCACTGAACAAGAACAACAACAATGGATGGTGCAAATGGTTAAGTGCTTGACTACTAACTGAAAGGTTTGAATCTACCCAGAGATGCCTCCAGAGTTCTGGTAATGTACTTCACAAGCATCACAGGTATTGAAGATACTATGGAGTGTGGTTCTACTCTGAAACACATGAAGGTATTTTTGTTCAATGGTAAGACTGTATAAGAGCAGGCATCTGTTACTTTATCACACTGAGGTGGCTTCCATGTGGCTGTGATGCTTGTCATCCTGAGTGTGGACCAAGCATGTGGAATCTAGAAAAGCTGTCAGGGTGACTTGTAGACTCTCTGGGGATAATATACTGCTACTCCATGCTGCCTCCCAGAGGGCAAGTGAAGTATGAACAAAGGAGCATCCGACAAAGCATGTGACCATTCAGCAAATATGAACAAGTGCCCTGGTGCCACAGAGGACTGAGTGGAAGGGAGAGAAGCTCAGCACAATTCCCAGTGCAAGGGGAAGTTAAGGAACACTCCTGTGACAGAGACAGGGAGAACAGATGTGTGTGCCGTAAAAGACTAAAGCAAAAATTACCATCAAGTTGATTTCAACTCAAATCTACCCCATGTGTATCAGGGTAAAACTGTGTTCAGTAGAGTTTTCAATGGATGCTTTTTTTTGAAGTTGATCACCAAGCTGTTCTTCAGAGGTTCCTCTGGAAGGATTCGAACCTCAAGGCTTTTGGCTAGTCATATAGAGCATGAAATGTTTGCACTACACAGAGACTTTGTGTGTTTCATGGGGTGAGTGTTTGAAATAGGAAAGCACCTAGGCAAGGAAAGTCAGCTAATGCCTCAATAGGACTAGAGATCCAGTTGGAAACTAGGAGCTGGGGGACTTATTTGGTGAATTAATTCCATTTTACTTACTTTTTTTCCATTGGGAAATAATGTCTCATGACCCATTTGTTTAAACCAATTGCCGCTGAGTCAATTCCAATACATGATGACCCAATGTTCATCACAGAACTATGCTAACAGTTTTTAGCACTATGACCTATCAGAAGTATATCACCAGGCCTAGAACTAGATTAGAACCTCCAACTTTTGGTTAGCAGTTATAAGCTTTAAGTTAAGTGTACCACCCAAGGACTGTCATTGGAAAACACGTATAATATGGGCAAATAAACTTTGACCTCTGGTCATTACTCCTCTACTCCTCAAATATAACTGGTGATTCCCTTGAGAGTTACCTCACCTCTGTGTAGCATCTTGCTTGCTGATGGAAAAGATAATTCATACACCTAATCCTCAAGTAGACATTAAGAACCATGATAAACCACAAGGTATAACAGCTAAGCCCAGGAACGGTCCCAAACTTGCCCCCTTCTCCATGTCTCACAGCAGGGGGCTCAGCCTGGTTCTGGGTCAGACCTGGGTCCCAGCAGAGATATTCAATGCAGCCCATCCTTGCTCTCCACTATGCAGCACCAAGTCACACACCCACCAGTGCAACCAAAGGCAATTCCCCGATTCTGCTAATTGGGCTCCTGCCTCCTTTCCAAGCCTGAGGTTCCCCATGGGTACAACTGTTTCTGAGTTCTTGTGTGGCAACTTGCCTCAGATCTCTCCTAGGAGTAAGGACTCGCCTTTCTCTTGCCAGGCTCCCCCTTGGACTTGGAGCACTGCCTAGTCTCAAGGGCTCTGCTGGGGCTTGGTCACTGGAGGACAGACCTGCTGGAGCCAACTTCCTGTCTGGATTTCCAAGTATCACCTGCCCCACATTCCTCATCCCTGGGCTCTCACTGTACTTTGGAAAGGTCTCCACTTCAGCCTATGGACTCCCTCTCCTTCCCCCTGCTCTCCTGAGCTGTAAGCAAAGATTGCTATAAGCTTCCATTGCCTGCTAGATTGAATTTTCTTTATTGAAAAAAACAAACTAATTACCGTCAAGTTGATTCCGACTCATAGCAACCCTGCAGGACAGAGTAGAACTGCCCCACAGGATTTCCAAGGCTGCAATCTTCACGGAAACAGACTTCTACATAGTTCTCCTGGGGCTGGTGGGTTCCAACTGCTGACCTTTCAGTTAGCGACAAAGTGCTTTAACCATTGTGCCACCAGGATCCTTATTGTTGTTGGTTGTTGTTGTTAACTGCTGTCAACTCAGTTCTGACCCTTAGCAACCCTGTATACGGTTTCCAAGGAGCGGTTGGTGAGCTTGAACTGCCAACCTTGCTGTTCAAATTGACTTTGCAGTTAATGCAGCACAGTAACCCACCATGCCATATCAGGACTCCAAGGCTCCTTGTTGTTGTTGTTAAGTGCCGTTGAGTCAGTTCTGACCCATGGTAACCCTGTATAGGGTTTCCAAGGAGCAGCTGGTGAGCTTGAATCATCCACCTTAGGGTTCAAACCGACTTTACAATCTAGCTCATTAGCCCACAGAGCCACTCCAGGACACCTTATTAGCACCTGCAGTTTCATCCGTTTCTCAAGTACAGGTTTTTACTCTAGTGGGTGGGTCTAACGTTCTTTATGTCCCAAGGTCTCCTCATCCTATTGAATTAATTGGACATGCCCTACAATTCTGTGATATGACATGGACATTTTAGAAATGGCAACACCTTACTGTAAATTATTAAGAGAAGCCACGATTTTATACAATTATTGGGCTCTGGAAACATTTAATTTAAATCATTGATTAGCAAGTGAAATCTTTTAATATTCTAGAGAGATTTTTCAGATAATCCTATTTTGATTTCTTTACAACATCTGGGAAGCAACATGGTGCTGCATGAAATAAATTATTTAAGACTGGAGACCTTGTTCATTCCCAGCTCTCACATATGGTGACTGTCTTTAGATAAAAACCTGGAACGTTTTCTCCACTTGAGAAATAATGAGGATAATTTAATAATTTTCAAAACTTGGCTTAATTGTAACAAATTCTTAATAAGGAACTGTGGAGGTGCAATGCTTAAGTGTTCAGCTGCTAACTGGTTAGTGGTTCGAGTCTACCTGGCAGCTCCACAGGAGAGAGAACTTTTGTTTTGCTCCTGTGAAACTTACAGTCAAGAAAACTACGGGGCAGCTCTTCTCTGTCACAGAGAGTTTCTATGAGTTGAAATCGACTCCAAGGCACCTAGCAACAACAAATGATACTTAATAGTTGGCAACATGCATTCTCTGGTTGGTTTATTCAAATGTTCAGGCTAAAGGTTCTTAAAATTAAGTTTACTGGCATGAATTTTCTGTCTGGAGACTTATTCTTCTGGCTTTTATTTTTAGTGAGCTGATCAATTCAGTGACCACTGGAGTCCTGGTGGTACACTGGTCAAAGCGCTTGGTTTTGAACTGAAAGGTTGGTGGTTTGAACCTACCAATTGCTCTGAGGGAGAAAGGTGTGGCAGTCTGGTTTCATAAAGATTGTTATAGTTGTTAAGTGTCCTCAAGTTGGTTCTGACCCATAGCGACCCTGTCTAGGGTTTCCGA
Source organism: Chrysochloris asiatica (assembly GCF_000296735.1). Lineage (NCBI taxonomy): Eukaryota > Metazoa > Chordata > Mammalia > Afrosoricida > Chrysochloridae > Chrysochloris > Chrysochloris asiatica. Next base: position 2,811,448 of record NW_006408742.1, read on the forward strand.
GGAGCAACTGGTGGGTTTGAACCAGTGACCTTGCAGTTAGCAGTCCAGTGCTTATCTTGCAGTACTACACCAGGACTCCTCATAAAGATCACAATCTTGGAAATAGGGGCAGTTCAGCTTAGTCCTGTACGGTCACTATGAGTCAGAAGCTAGTCATAGTTGGTTTTCCAGGAGAATTGCCTTATATCAGAGAGGAGCTATTTATTTTTATTTGGGAGGGAATGGTAGAAATCAAGGGAGCCTTTTCTGAACAAGGGACAGTAGTCCTCCCTGAGTCACCTTCCAAAGGTCAGACCCGGTGTTGAGTAGGAAGAGCTGAAAGCCATGCCTCTGAGCCAACCATTACCTGGCTCTTTTCTTCTGTAATTAATGGGGAGGCCTTGCGTCGTTGTATGAGCCTCTTTAATCTAAAGGATGCGAAATGTTTTACAAATATTAATTAATTCAATTAAACGTCTCTACATCACCTTGAGGTAGATAATTCTTCTTTGGGCTATCCCATCTTTGCTTGCTACAGCATTGTCCACAGAGTAAGTCTCGGAGCAGATTAGGGTAATTAACAACGACAGCAATACCTTGAGTTTAGATAGTGTTCTGTAACTAAAGGTTTCAAAGTACTTTACAAATATCAGATTTGTATAATGAGAATGGAAGAAACAGCACTAGTCAGCTGATCACAATGACGACAAGGCGAAAAATGTTGCTCTTATTTCAGATTCTACTCCATGGGGAGGCCCCATGACCTTCAAAAGACCTCTGTGACCTCTTTGTGACACAGTTTCTACAGCTTTCAAACAAGGGTAATAGTATTACTCACCTCCTACTTCACAGAGATGTTGCAAGGAATAATGTTTGTAATATGCTATGGAGTTCTCAGATAAAAGGTGGAAATCTGGTGAGGGATTACTACCATTTAACTTCACACCATTGTAAATGGGCAAAACAAGAAAAGTATCAGCACCCCACAGTCCTGGCAGAGAGCCCAATACTGCCATTGTTCCCACTTAACAGCTATTACATGTATCTGTGGTGACTGACGTAGGCTAAGCACTCAACCTTAAAGTTGGTTTGAACCGTAACGTCAGTGGTTCAAACTCACCAGCCACTCCTTGGGAATCCTATACAGGGTCGCTACTGAGTTCTGGTGTGGCACTGTGGGTTAATGTGCTGGACTGCAAGGTCAGTTTGAACCACAAGGTTAGCGGTTCAGGCTCACCAGCATTAATGAAGGAGAGCATCGGCCACAAGTCTTACTACTTCAGAGGTACCAGGATGGTGTGCCATTAGAATTCCTTGGGAATGTGAGGAAACTCTCTTTCAGGATCCTTAGTTCTACTGGACCATGTTGCTGAAAAATGATTTTCCATCGAGTCCTGGTTTTCACCAGGGCTTTGTTGCTAGGATCTGATTTTCCTATTGAAGTTTGCCTTCACCTATTGCTATAGAATAGCTGTATTTCATGGGGCAAGTATGGGTGCAGTTTCTTCTCTAACTCTTAGTCAATTGCACACTCATCTTAACACAACACTTGTGCATGTGATGTGCCAAGTGAATTCAGGAACTGAGCCAGAAAGAAATAGTACAGGTATTGCCAGTTGTAGTGACGCACAACTCTCTCATCTGCACACCAATACTTGTAACCTTTCACTACTTCGCATTCCCCTCCTATCCTTCCCACCAAACCCCTCAAGTCACAGGAGGCCAAGATGGACATGTTGTTGTTGTTGTTAAGTACCATGGAGTCAGTTCCAACTCATAGTGACCCTGCAGAGGGTTTCTGAGGCTACAAATATTTACGGGAGCAGAAAACCTCATCTTTCTCCCGCAAAACAGCTGTTAGTTTCGAACTGCCAACCTTGAGGTTAGCAGCCCATTTTAAATTGTTTTATTTTTTCCTCTGCTCATTAACCAACTGACTTACTGTCATGATTGTATGTAAAATGTTCAATTACTTTTTGTTGCTTTTTTTCAAGCATAGTTTTTTATTGAGGAAAAATTCATAAATGATTCATCATTCTAAAGTATATGACTCAGTGGATTTTCATATATTCACAAAATTCATCGCTAGCTAATCCCAGAATATTTTCACAACTCTTTAAAGATACCTCATACCTGTTGGCAGTCATTCTCTGTATTTTGACCTTGTGATGCTCTATTAGTTTTATTTTTATCGACTTGTGCTAATAATTTTTTTGGAGGTCCTGGTGTGGTGCTGTAGGAGCAGCACTGGATTGCTCACCACAAGGTTGGTAGTTCAAATCTACCAGCTGCTCCTCAGCAACCCTATCCAGGTTCATTACAAGTAAAAACCGACCAACTCAATGGCACCTAACAACAAAAACAATCTTTTTTTTTTTTTAAAGTTTCAGAGAACTACCGCTCTACGTTTTATAATTAATATTACACTCATTTTGCTTAGTTTGGCTTTTTTGTGTGTATCTTATTTCTACTTTGCCATTTGGTCACAAGTTTACACATACACATACATGCACAATTTGGTCTAGGTCTTGCTAGGTTCCTTGTGTCAGGTTGGGGATATTTGTGCCAAAAACTGTATGAAAATTGTAGAAGAGGAGTATGGTTTCCACAGGGAATATAAAAATAACTATCCCTTATTGAACAGAGTCCTGGTGTGGCACCATAGGATAAGAACTTGACCTCAAGGTCAGTTTGAACCACAGGTCGGCAGTTCAAACTCACCAGCCGCTTCTTGGAAACCCTATGAAGGTGTCTATGAGTCAGAACCAACTCCATGGCACTTAGTAACAACAACAACAACAACTGAATAGTACTGTTTCCCAGTCAGTGTTACTTACAAAACAGTTTTAAGAGGTAGGTTCTATTACCATTCTCTCTATTTTACAGCCCTGGTGATACTGGAGGGTAAGCACTGGAATGCTACACACAAGGTGAGTCAGTGGTTCAACATACCAGCAGAAAGAAGAAAGATGATGCTGTCTGGTCCTGTAAAACTTTACAGTCTTGGAAAGCGTGTATAGGAACCGACTGGATGGCATTGGATTTTGTTTGATTTGGTTTGGGCAATTTTATATATGAGGAAATAAATGTAGGAGTTAATGCAGTTTGTAAACTCCTCCATTTGTGCATATGTGAAAGAACTATGAATGGCATGGTGGTTAAACACTGACTGCTAACCAAAATATGCACAGTGGCTTCAAGCTGGGGAAAGACCTGATCTGCTGCCATGAAGATTATAGCCTAGAAAACCATATAGGACAGTTCTACTCTGTCACATGGGGTCACTCTGAGTCAGAACCGACTCCACAGCACTCACTAACATGTAACTTGTTGTCTTAAGGATGTAAAGCTAGTATAGTTCAGTTTAGACTCCAGCCCAAAACATGATTGCCTCATGTGTGTCCAAATAGAATTGAGATTCATAGTACTTTTAATGACCGATTTTTCAGAAGTTGATGGCCAGGCCTTTCTTCTGAGGTACCTCTGGGTAGACTTCGAACCTCCAACCTTTTAGTTAGCGGCAAGTGTGCTAACCTTCTAGTCTGAGTCACCCAGGGGCTCTGAATTCAAGATCAAGTCCTTCAAATTCAGAGCACACACCACTCTGCTATACTTGTTGTTGTTAAGTGCCATCGTACCGACCCATAACGACCTTATGCACAGCAGAATGAAACACTGCCCGATCCTGGGCCAACCTCACTACTGTTGCCATGCTTGAGTCCATCAATGCTGCCATTACTTGTGTTTAAGTTGGAGATTTTAATTTAAAGATTACCAGCAGCACTTCATCAGTACCTTACAACACATTCTCACAAATGTCTCATTCCATTCCCTCCACGGTTCTGTCAGATGGTGATCAGATGAGAAGAACATGGCTCCAGGAGGTTAGATGATAACAGAGCAGGACCTGGGCAGATAAGCAACCGGAGCCCAGGTTTTCTTCCAGAATCAATGACACATATGTGTGTGTTTCCCTGCACCAAACCACCCTGGGACAGGCATCTGACAGTTAGCTTAAACTTCTGTTCTAACTCTCATAATAGCAACCAGCACCTTCTATTATACTTATTTGCATGCTTGAATCCCAATACCAGCCTAAGGGTAGAAGACATGGATTGCTCTATATATGTAGTTCCCATTCTCAAACAAAGGAGCTCTGGTGGCATAGCGGTTACAAGTCGGGCTGCTAACCCCAAGATCATCAGTTTGAAACTACCAGCTGTTTTGCGGGTAGAAGATGAGACTTTTTGCTCCTATAAACCCTATGCAGGGTCACTATGAGTCGAAACCGACTCCACAGCACACCACTATGCTCAGCCAATGTTTATTGAATGAATGTGTAAATGATTAAAAAGCAAAGTAACAACAAAGTCAAGTTCTGCCATACAGTCACTGGAACATTTTATTTCTAGAACTCCTTAAGGGATTTAACCAATAATATTTTAGTGAACGATGATATAGAATATTTTTATTATACAATGTTCTTTCTCTATATCTTTTTCAAAGACGTAAACTTAATATCACATACATATTAAGTACAAGGTTTATTGTTTGTTTCTTTTGCGTACACAAGGAAACGGGATTACAAATTCATTTTGAATGGGATTGGTCATCATTTGTTTCTTTGGTCAGTAAAGTGAATGAGAGTACTAGTTAAAACCTAGAGACTGGGTTTTTCATTAACCAAACAAGATCTGCAACTTTGAGTGACCCTCCTACCCTCTAAGCCCCTAGCTCCACACCTCCCCATTCCCCTAGTTTCCTGCCTTCAGCCCCCCTACAAATGAAGCAGTGACCTGGGAGTTCCTATCCCCCCCTCCCAGTTCCTTTGAAGGGTCTTGCCAACTTAGTATTGTCCTGTTCAATTTGCAGTCAGAAGTCTTATCCTGGCAGGGACTGGGAAGGCAACAAGTTCTTTCTCTGTAAGTGGGGTACAAAGTGATCAGCCTGGGAGCAGCTTCCTTTTGGACAGCTGCTCTGACTGACACGGAGCAGGCTGCTGAAATTCCTCCTAGCAGAGGGTGATTTGTGGGAGGAGTTCAGATTGCCAAGTATTGTCATTTGCTGAGAGAAGGTGTGTGTGTTCCAGAAGGAGTTTTAATCTGCAGGATCATTACCTCTTTCAGCCAGCTTGGGTGCAGCAGTAGCTCAGAGAGTTTGTCCTGGAAGTCTTTGCCCAGAAGACCAGGGAGGAGAAGTGAAGTACATTTTTCATGGGGGACCACTTTGAGAAGGGCCAACGTGCTTTGCTTAATGAAGGAGAAGAGAATGAGATGGTAAGATTTCAGCCACAATGCCCTCTTCCCATTCCCTAGATCTTACTACTCACTCATCCACACACACACACTCATACACATACGTCCACATATCCACACACTTCTTTGTAATTTGACTCTGGTGTAAAGGGAGGAAAGGTAACGACAAATAAATCTCTCTGTCCTCATAAATGTATCCTCTGACAGAAGAAACTAGGGGAACGAAAATACTGTATTCATTTTATCAAGAATGTTTTCTTTTTACATCAGTTTACAAAGACTGTTGGACAGACAAAGCGTATAAAATATTGGCAATTATCAGTCTACACACATTTCTGCTTCCTTCTAGAATTTTGCCTGTAGCTCCCTAATTGTAGCAATTGGTTACAGAAAGCTTTCTGTAGATCACGGTCTCTCCTTCATTTTAGATGTCTTCCCATCTGGGGAACTGTAGGAAAATCAAAGAGAATGCTTATGCTCTTGTTGAATTTAAGGCTGTATTTCTCAATTACAATGTAATCAAGGGAGAGTTAGAAATGTGTGCTTCCGTTTAATAAGGTCTTCTTGGTAATTGTGTAAGCCCTGTCTTTTATGCCAGTAATGATGTAATTAAAATGTTAAAGTGTGATGCTCTCATTCTATAATAGCATTTTATCTTGCTGGAATTAATATATGAATAACAAACCCAAAAGATAGGTACTTTAAATGTTTTCTTGGTTAATTGCCTTAGCCCTGACGATTAAATTCTTCGTTCTTAAACTGGTCTTTCAAGTCTAATCTGCTTACCTGTTCCTATAGCAACAACATTTTTTGGACCTTCAAGGATAGATCTCTTCTGCTATCAAAGCTGAAGAAATTTTTAAGAAATAAAACAACCTGAATTCAGGTGACTTTCTTACTTATTTCCTTACATCTTTTAGATTTGAGACCAAAATGATAATTCTCTTTGAGTCCTACACCAGGAACAGCTTCTTGGCCACATGTTGGATATTGTCCTTATTTCTACCAAGGTTTTTTTGTTTTTTGTATTTTTTTTTTAGGGAATGAATTCCAATATTCTCCATATTAGGTGAAAATGGCATCCTCTTACTGAACATTAAAATGCCCATTAGAAAGCAGGGACTTCTGCCCCAGTTATGTGTTTTTCCCCGCAAATATTCAGACTGAAACACATTCGATCTTTTCCTGTCCATCCCTTTTCAGTATTTAGCAACTCTTCTTTTAAGCATAATTAAGAGTCATTTACCTTCTAGCAGACACTCCTTATTCTAGGAAACAAAACTGCTGTTCCTCCCCTAGTCTGCACATTCATATAAAGCAATCTGATGCAAGTTTATCTCAGCACAGACAAATACTTCAAGATGACAACCTATGCAACTGAAAGTCTAGTTTGGAGAGGGCCTTTGATATGGAAAAGGACACTAGGTTTCCTGGTAAAGGGACATTAGGCAGGTAACCTGGAGGTGCTGGAATGAGTCCTCACTTACTGACTATCTTGTGATCCAGCATTCCCCCCTTAGGACAACAGTAAAAAAATAAATAAAAATCTACTATTTTGAGCATTAGCACCATATATCTGACAGTGACAAATAATGAAGTGTGAGGACGGAATAATGCTGGTTGTGATGGTTAAGGCTATGTGTCAACTTGAGTGATCCACCTTGGAAGAAAAGCTTGGTAACTACTTCTGAAATAGCATTGAAAACTCTATAGAGCTCAGCTCTTCTCTGGCATGCATAAGATCACCATGAGTCAGAGCTGAGTTAACATAACTGGAAAAGTTGGAATCAATCCAATATTTCTACCTCTATAGGAGTCCAGGTGTGGCGCTGTTAAGATAAGCACTGGACTGCTAATCACAAGGCTGGCAGTTTAAACCCACCAGTTACTCCTTTAAAACACATACAGGGTTGCTATGAGTTGGAACCAACTCGACAGTGTTTAACATAGACTAAATAGGTGATGCATTGGTTAGCTTAAACTAGTAGCTTTTCTGGTCTCTGGACTTGAACATACCTTGTTGGCACCTTTTTCAGTTCTTCCTAAGGACATTGTGCTTTTAACATAGGAGCATACATTTCTTCCCTTAGAAAGAGAAAGTTAAAGTGAACTGATTTAAAATTTGAGAAGAAAACAGTATACCAGGGTTTTGCCCTCATTTCAAAGAAAAAAGAGCAGCAATAGTTCCAATCTTAATTATCTTTAGTTCTAGAGTAAAAGAAGTTGCAACTACAGAGCAAATCTAGGTGCCCGCCCCAAAAGATCGGAGTCAAGGGAAGAAAGAATTGGTTTGAAGGACAAGGAAAAAAAGGGAGAAAATGATCTTTGGAGAAGTTTCACCCAGATGACTACCTTAGAAAGGCAACCAAGAGGAAACTCACGGGTGTGGGATGAGCAGCATAGGAACTGGACCTGAGGCCTGGCTCTGACTAACCACTACAGGGTAACCACTTGCCTTCTGTAACTTCAGCTTGCATATCTGTCAAATAGACATGATCTTTTTTACCCTGTTGGTTCCACAGCTATCTGTGAAAATCAGCTGAGGTAATCTATGTGGAAGTGTTTTGAGAAGTAAAAAGTTTTGGAGAAGAGTCAGCACTATTATCTAAAGATAATAGGAGGAGCCAGGGCTTAGACAATTACTCAATAGAATTAATGCTACTCCACATGAAGTCATCTTTTCTCAATAAATACTGACACGTGAGGAATATAAACTTTTATGCACAGTTTTAGAGACCTTTATAAATGGAGACCTTATACCGTGTCCTGTCGTGCTTCCTTTGAAAGTACTCCTATTGTCTTGGGACTGCATTTCCTCATTTGTAAAGTGAGAATAGAGGACTGTCCAAGAGCTGTAAAATACCTTTTAATTCTGATAATATTATTGTTGTTGGGGAGTCATCAAGTTAGTTCTAACTCATCGCAATCTATGCACAACAAGACATACTGTGCAGTCCAGCACCATCCTTACCACTGTTATGTTTGAGTCAATTGCTGCTATCGCTGTGTTAACTCACCTCATTGGGTCTTCCTCTTTTTCATTGACCCTTCACTTTACCAAGCACGATGTCCTTCTCCAGGGACTGGTCCTTCCTGACATGTCCAAAGTACAAGAGATGAAGTCTTGCCAAAGTGTCTTCTAAGGAGTATTCTGGTTGTACGTCTTTAGGCAGATTTGCTTGCTCTTCTGGAAGTTCCTAGTACTTTCAATTTTCTTTGCCATCACCATAATCAAATGCATCGATCCTTTTCTGGTCTTCATTGTTCATTGTCCAACTTCTGCATTTATATGAGGTAGATTGGAAATACCACGACTTGGGTCAGGCACATTTTAGTCCTCAAAGTTTTTGAGGAAATGTTTTGCTCTTTAATGCTTTAAATAAGCCTTTTGCAACAGATTTGCCAAATGCAGTACTTCATTTGATTTTTTTTTACTGCGGCTTCATTGAACATCAATTGTGGATCTAAGTGAAATGAAGTGTTTGAAAACTTCAATCTTTTCCCCTTTATTATGATGTTATTTATTGGTCCAGTTGTGAGGATTTTAATTTTCTTTACACTGAGGTGCAATCCATGCTGAAAGCTGTATTCTTTGATCTTCATCAGTAAGTACTTCAAGTCCTCTTCAATTCCAGCAAGTAAGGTTGTGTTATCTGCATATTACATGTTGTTAATGAGTCTTCTTCCAATCCTGATGCCACATTACTCTTCATATAATACAGCTTCTTGCATGGGCTATTTGCACAGCATACAGATTTATTATGTATGGTGGAAGGACATAACCCTGATGCAAACATTTCTTGATTTTAAACCATTCATAATCTCTTTGTTCTGTTCTAATGACTGCCTCTTGGTCTATGTATAGGTTCCTCAGTAGCAGAATTAAGTATTCTGGAATTCTTATTCTTCTCTATGTTGTCCATATTTCATTATGATCCACACAGTTGAATGCCTTTTCATAGTTAGTAAAGCACAAGTAAACATTACTGGAATGCTAAGTTCAGTGTTTCAAACTCACCAGCTGCCCCTCTGAAACACTATACAGGATTGCTATGCAACAGTACTTAACAACAACAACATACATCTTTCTCATATTCGCTGAGTTCAGCTAAGATCCATCTGATGCTAGAAATGATAGTCCTCATTCCATGTCTTCTTCTGAATACGGCTTAAATTTTTGACATCTCCCTGTCAATGTACTGGACCGTTATTGAATTATCTCCAGCAAAATTTTGCTTGCATGTGATATTAATGATTTTGCTGGATGATTTCCACAATCCATTCGGTCTTTTTATTTTTTGAGTAAGCTTAAATATGGATCACCTCCAATTGGTTGACCAGGTAGCTGTCGTCCAAATTTCTTGGCAAAGACTAGTGAATGCCTCCAGTGTTGCATCAGTTTGTCAAAACATTTTAATTTGCATTCCATCAATTCCTGGAGCCTTGTTTTTCACCAATATCTTCAGTGAAGCTTAGACTTCCTTCGTTTAACATCATCAATTTTTGATAATATGGTACTTCTTAAAATGGATGAACATCAACCAATTAATTCTTTTTGGTACAATGATTCTGTGTATTCCTTCCATCTTCTTTTGATGCTTTCTGCATCATTCAATTTTTTGCCTATAGAGTCCCTTAACATTGCAACTTGAAGTTTGACTTTTTTTCTTCAGTTCTTTCAGTTTGAGAAATGTGAAGCCTGTTCTTCTCTTTGGCTTTCTGAATCCAGGTCTTTGCACATTTCTTTACAATATTGTACGTTGTCTTCTCAAGCTGTTTTGAAATTTTCTATTTATCTCATTTCTTCAAGTTGTTTTAGCTTCTCTACATTCAAGAGCAAGTCTCTTCTGACATCTACTTTGTTCTCTTTCTTTCCTATCTTTTTAATGACCTTTTGCTTTCACTCATGTATAATGTCCTTGATGTCATCTCACAGCTCCTCTGGTCTTTGGTCTTAAAATCAGGTGGGATAGATACATAGCTTGACTCTTACTGACTTATTTTATTTTTCTTCAGCTTCAGTCTGAACTTATATATGAGCAATTGATTGTCTGTTCCATAGCCCTCCCCTGGCCTTGCTTTATTTGATGATATTGTATGTCTCCATTGTCTCTTTCCACAGATGTAGTCAATTTGATTCTTGTATATCCCATCTGGTGAGATCATATACAGCCGCCAATTTATGTTGTTGAACATAGTATTTGCAATGAATAGGTTTTTGTTCTTATAAGATTTTTATCATGTGATTTCAATCACTCAGGCTATATTTTCTAACTACTGATCTTTCTAACTTCACTTCCCAGCTTCCACATTCCAGTCAGGAGTAGTTATCAATGCATCTTGATTGCTTATTTAATCAATTTCAAAGTGAAGACTTTGGTAGAATTCTTTAATTTCTTCATCATTGACTTTAGTGATTGGTGCATAAATTTTAATAGTAGTGGTATTGACTGGTCTTCCTTCTAGGCATATGGATATTATTCTATCACCGACAGTATTGCACTTCAATGTAGATCTTGAAATGTTGTTTTTAACGATGAATGTGACACAATTCTACTTCAATTTGTTGTTCCCAGTATAGTAAACTATATGGTTGTCAGATTAAAGATGGCTAATACCTGCCCGTTTCAGCTCACTAATGCTCAGGATATCAATCTCTGCACTTCAGTTCTGATGAATTCCAATTTTCCTAGATTCATACTTCATACATCAATGATTAGATTATTAATGGGTATTTGCAGCTTCTTCCTGTTCCTGTTTTAAATGGTGTCACTTCAGCAAATGAAGGTCTAGAAAGCTTTGCTCCATCCACATCATTAAGGTATACTCTGCTTTGAGGAGGCAACTCTCCCATAGTCATAACTGGAGTGCCTTGCAAGTAGAGGGGCTCATCTTCTAGCACTATATCAGATAACGATCTCTTACTATTCCAATTTTTTTGATAATACATGATTTCGTTTTTTGAAAGGCCTTCAAATCCCTGAGTCTTCATTTCCTTATGTTGTGACTGAACAGAGATATCATGGCTTGATTGACTCAAACTCTACTTACCTTTATCTTTAGTTACATTGTAATGAAATTATCATCCTTTAGGCAAAGTGTTTCAGTGAGAGAGTGGTCGTAAAAGTAATTTTCCTTGGTTGTTTTTTTCTTTTCTTAAGATTTAGAAAATAGGACTGAAAAAAACATATATTGATTTGTTTCCTGATTATATAAATAACATATTCTCATTGTAAGAATATTAAAATAATATATCAGAGTCTAAAGAAGGAAGTAAATCTGATCCATGAGTTTACCATCTTATTAAGATCCATATCATTTTGGTGACTTCCTTACCACATATAAAAAATGGCTATGTAAAACTCACTATTTTCTAATTATTTTGTTGTTGTTAAGTGCCGTTGGATAGGTTCCAAATCACAGCAACCCTGTATAGGGTTTTCCAAGAGAGGTTGGTTGGTTACTTAACCTATAAAGTCACACCAGGATCTTAATGATTTTACAACCTTTTGATATTACCTGTGCTCTTGAGATTATTCATATCTCTTGCATCTTTTTTGTACTACTATATATTTCTTCCCAACTCCACATTCAGAAAAAACACATTTGTAACTTGAAATGGATAGTTCTGTGAGTATTATACCAAGAAAATCAGTAAATGCTACAATAGGTCTCCCATTCACCTCGCTTGAAGGCTGGTTGTTAAATATTTGCCAGCATAATACTGAACATAGTCTTACCTCATGATCTCTTTTGTCCCTTACACATACTATATCAAAATACTATATAGATATTGTATTTTGATGTTATCTATTTGCTGAACTACACTACACATTATGGAAAAACACGCTCAATCAGTGTATTCTTTAAAATATACACATGTATACTCACAAATTTATATACATTTTAACAAAAATAAAAGGAGTCATTCTATATATACTGTAAAAAAAAACTGGACTATTCATTACAGCTGAAAATGTATTATGAATATGTTTTCTTTTCAATGATTATAGCTCTACATAACCATTTTAATGTTCAAATTATATTTGGATGAACTAAGCTTTATTGATCTCTCATGTTGGACATTGATCTTATTTCTAGTTCTTTTTCCCTTTGGTAACTTTGATGATTAATTCTGTACATGTATTTTTACATATATGTCAAATAATTTCCTTAGAATAAAGTACTAGAAATGTCATTGTTGCAACAAAGGGTACATGTGTTTTAAACTGTAATTGATTTCATGATCCAAATTATTCTCTAAAGGTTGTACCAGTTGATATTTTGGCCAGCAATCTTTTTTGGGAATACTTGCTAACTTTTCCATATTTGCCAATACTGAGCATTATAAATCTTTTAAACTTTAGCTTATGTGGTATGTAAAAATACTTTATTACTGTGTTATCTTGAACTTCTCTGATATGAAGTTAAATGCATATATATATGTGTGTGTGTGTAGTTAATTGGGTGCTTATATATATTTTTACTAGACACTATTAATTTTTTCATTCATACTATATTATTAGTTACCTTGGTAAGTAAATACTAACTAGCCAATTAGCTAGTGAGTGTAGAAAACCAAGAGAAACTCATCTTAAACTCCCCATCATTTCTCAAAATTTAGCAAAAAGTTAGTACTGCAATTGCAGATAATATAAGGCAGGGCAGTGTGTGGTCTTTGCACATTGGAAGTCCTGTCGTGCCTTCTGCATGAGCTATGGACGTTTGTTCTCCCCAATTGTTTGACTCACTTTTATAGCTGATGTTCGTCTTTTCTTCTCTAACACTCAGGAGCAAAAGCACCTCCCCCTCCTCAATAGCCGCTTACTTATTATGCTCCATGAGCACCTCTGAGTTGGCTGCCAATGCTAACTAGTGAGCCCACAGAACTCATAGTGGAGGAATTGTGCTCGGGCTGAGACATTTTGTCAGTTGAAATGTTCAGGAAGCTGGGCCATTGGCCAAGTCTAATGGCTTTATTCTCGATTCATTGCTGCAGAACTCCCATGAAGCCAACTCATCTTTGATATAAGTTCTGGAGGAGTGAGATTTAATTGCTTCTTGAGGACAGGGACCCTGCTTGACTCACCTTCCCATGGCCTCCCTTTTCTCTTTTCCACTGCCTTCAGAACTTAGCATAGTGCCTGGCACAAACGCTCAGGGCATATTTGATTAGTGTACTTGCAAGATCCATTAACTTGCAATATTGCATTCTGAGAAGAACAGGGAGACAGCAGAGCACAAAAGGAGAAAGCACTAGAGTAATAATGGAAAGAGAAATCTAGAAAATTGAATGTTATTTATTTGGAATAGTCAATAAGCTTTTTTCTTTTTGCATTTATCAGTTGGCTTTTCCCACCCCCAAGCATAATCTGGGATTACTTTTAATTAGTCATACTACGTAATTTTCTTATGAGATACTTGATTCTGACTTTTCATTCATTCATATAGGAGCTCAGCAAACATTTATCAAATCTCTACTCTGTGCCATAAGTTGTGCTAAACAAAATGTTTTTTTAAAAAAGTGATTAATACGTAGCTTTTGTTTTCAAAGAGCCTGCAGTTGAGTGGGCAATGCCAACTACATTATTTGTGTGGCCCAGTACAAAATAAAAATGAGGTGCCTCTATTTCAACAATTATTAAGAATTTTGGGAGGGTGATAGCATAGTATGCCAACGGTAGGGCCCTTCTGAGCAGGATAGCCCAGGTAACAGGCTTTGTAAATAGTGGGGAGGGCCCCAGAATGCAAATGTAATGAAAGTGTGATATAATAGGTGTCGTTATGGGACTTGTGAATTCAAAGGTGTGAGCAAACAGCATAAGAAGCAATTTGGTCAAAGGAAACTTCAAGGGGAAACATGATATTTAATTTTTTGGAGAGTCAGATGAGGGCCAGATGGTGAAGGACTTTTAATACGATGTCCTAACAAGTATACTTTTTATCCTCTGCTATAAGTCCCAAGTTTTGATCTTAGAAATAACTGCACCAGAATCAAGCAGTGGTATATAAAAACATTGATTCCCTGGTCCCATTGTATATCTATTGAACTGGAATCTCTGATTGCAAAGCTGGAACTGGTCAGAAGGGTTGTGATGTCAGCCTGGCAGACACAATGAAGGAAGCCACTGAAAGCATTTATTCTCATTTTTAAAAATAATTTATTTTATCTTTGTTGTTGAGAAAAAACAAAACAAAACAGCAAAACACGCACCAATTCAACTGTCCCTCCATGGGTGGTTCAGTGGCACATACTGCATTCTCTGAGTTGGTCCACCATTCCCCCAATTCCTTTTCTGAGTTGTTGTCACTGAACGTATTTGAACAGGGAATTATGTGATCAGATTTCCTTTCTCATAGGATGCTGCATCATGGCGTGAAGAATGTAGATTGGAGGAAGATGGACTAATAAAGAGATATTTGAAACAGCTCAGGTCAGAGGAGCAGGACTAAACTACAACCTTGTTAGAAAGAATGATGAGTAGAGAATGGATTTGAGAGAGACTTAGATATTAGATTAAAAAGGCTTGATAATCCATATTTTGTAGGGTGAGAGAGAAGAGGTAAGCATGATGGGGAGTTGTTAAGAATGACTCTACAGTCTAGAAGTCATGTAATAGTGGGGAGGTGATGGTACCATTTGACTACCATAACCTACTGCCATCAAGCTGATTCCAACACATAGTGACCCAATACACAGAGGAGAATGACTCCTTTGAGTTTCTAAGACTGCAAATCTTTACAGGAGAAAATGACCTCATCTTTCTCCCTCTGCACGGCTGGTGAGTTTGCACTGCCAATTTTGAGATTAGTAGCCCAACACTTCATCCACTGCACCACTAGATCTCCTCTTGATTGCCATAGGGAGAATTAAAAAGAGGCTGAGAGTGGGGACAGAAATAACAGATGTTGTTGTTAAGTGACATTAAGTAGGCTCTGACTCATAGTGAACCTATCTAGAGTTTCTGAGGAGTGGCTGGTAAGCCTGAACTGCTGATTTTGCAGTTAAAACCAACCTTGAGGTTGAGTGATTATCCCATGGCTCCACACCAGGATTCTAGGAATAATAGTAGCAAATACATATTTGGTGATTGATATAGAGCATGCCCATGGACTAAAAACGTTACATATGTTGAATTATTTAATCCTCTCAGTAACCCATAGGAAATCATCATCTTCAGTTTACAAATGAGGAAACTGAGGCATACATAGATTAAGAGGCATGCCTCTTAATTAATTTGGTTTAGTGGCAGACTATGTATGGCGTAAATTTCTCCCTTTACCATGGTGGCACAAGGTGCCTCGAATTTGTTAATTTGTACATGTATTATTTTAGTTGTTGATCATGTAAAAAAGAAGCAGGGGAAGCATGAAAACCAGAAATAAAACCAAAGCAAATATGTTCAAAGTCTGGAGCCCAATGTTGTGGTATGAACTCTACCATTTAATTATTTTTACAACTTTAAGGAAGACATGCTCACTTCTCACCTCACTTTGGCTTGCTTCCCTTACAAGATGGAATTATTTTACTGGTTTGAAGATCTGGAACTCTGATGGCATAGTGGTTAAAGCACTAGACTGCCAACTGAAAGGTCAGTTGTTTGAACCCACCAATAACTCCACGGGAGAACAATGTGGCAGTCTGCTTCTGGAAAGATTACAGCCTTGAAAACCTTATCAAATTGTTGTTAAGTGCAATTGCGTTGGTGCCGACTCATAGCGACCCAGTATAAGATTTCCAAGGAGTGAATGGTGGGTCTGAATCATGGACCTTATAAGTTAGCTGTCCAGTCCTTATCCCACAGCTCTCTATGGGGTAATTGTCTATAAGTTAGAAATTACTTAATAGCAATGACTTTGTTTGGTAACATAGGAATCAGGAGCCAGTGCAAAGATTCTTTGAGGTCCTTTCTGACACAAAAAAAGATAAGTCATTGTGACACATCTTAAGAAATTTAATTGACACTTTAGAGGTTTTGTGTTGTTTTTTTTTTGAGTCAAGGGAAGGAAAATCTATCTTCAGAGCTTGTGCTCAATGAAAGTGGAGAGTTTATAGCAGTCGCTTGGTGAATTACTCACGAATAAAGGAATCAGGAGCTCTGGTAGCATAGTGGTTACGAATCGGGCTGCGAACCTTAATGTCAGCGGTTCGAAACTACCAGCTGCTCCGCGGGAGAAAGATGAAGCTTTCTACTCCCGTAAAGATTTACACCCTCGGAAACCCTGTACAGGGTCGCTATGGGTCGGAATCGACTCGACGGCACTTAACAACAACAACAACAACAAAGGAATCAAGAGTATATTTGTCAGTAAACGATTAACCGATGCTGAACTCTACAGGGACCCCTGGCACAGACGATACAAAGCACAGGGACTTAGCCTTGGAAGGAGGTGGTGATACATTGTGGAGCCCAGGGGAAATAAACTCACTCTGGGTGTCAGCTTCTAGGCTTTGTGGCTCTTTCAAGACTTTGTGAAGACTAGTCAGAGTGAGACCACCCACTTAAATGGTTCACAATTATTTGTAGATGTCCACAATGAGAAAATTGGTGAATTGCCTGAAACCACAGCCTGGCTAGAGTTGAAAGGCAGCTTAGAACACAGCCTCCCAATTCTACCTTTAGCCTTGGGCTACTCGTATGGACAATGAGTACAGCTATGCCCCAGATGACCCCTTAGAAAAAGAACAGAGGAGGCCCAATGTCCTGCATTCCGTCCACACTGTCCCAGAGCCCAGGACACTGATTTTGGTGACAGCCTGTCTGACTGTTATCGTCTTAGCATCACCAGAATAAATGACCTTGTTGGGGGACTCATAACTGGAGAACTTTGAAACTCGGGTACTCCATTCTCAGAATCAGTATACTGAAGACCATATTGTGAGAAAAGATCAATATTTAGAGGTGAGTTTTGAAACCAAAGTATCCAAGACTTCAGAGATACAAAAAATCCAAATACTTGCTTTTTAGTGGGAAATAAGCTTGCTTTTTCAGGGGAGGTGATGCACATTTACTTTCAGTTTTGTTCTCCCTCAACTTGGAAGCACCAAACATAATGAGATCTTTAAGCATAGAGGCCAAGTCACCTTGTGTTGGTAATTTTGAAACTAGATACAATAGGAAGTCTTTGAGTAGTGCAAACAGTCAATGTGATCAGCTACTAATGCACAGGTCGGTCCAGGATCGGGCAATGTTTCGTTCTGTTGTGCATAGGGTCACCATGAGTCAGTACCGACTCAGTGGCACCTAACAATAACAACAATTAATGCAGAGGTTAGAGTTTACTCAGAGGTACCTAGGAGGAAAGGTCTGTTAACCTATTTCTGAAAAATCAGTCATTGAAAACCCTGTGGAGCACAGTACATGCAGTTGTCATGAGTCAAAATCTAGGTGACAGCAACTGGTATGCTTGCTCTTCCCATAATATGTTACAGTTGACACTTGAACAACGAGGGGGTTGTTGTTGTTGTTGCTGTTGGAGGCCATCGAGTCAGTTCCAACTCACAGTGACCCTCTGCACTGCACAACAAAACACTGCCCTGTTCTGTACCATCCTCACAATTGTTATCCTCAAGCCCATTGTTACTGCCAACGTGCCAATCTATCTCACTGGGGGGTCTTCCTCTTTATCACTGACCCTTGACTTTACCAAGCATGGTGTCTTCCTTCAGGGACTGGTTCCTCCTGATAATATGTCTGAAGTATGAGAGACAAGTCTCACCACCCTGGGTTCTAAGGAGCACTCTGGCTGTACTTCTTCTAACTCATATATAATTTTTTTTTCTGGCAGTCCTTTAATATTCTTATGTTGTTGTTATTAAGTGCCATCAAGTCGATTCCAACCCATGTTGAACCTGTATAGGGTTTCCAAGGAGCAGCTGATGAGCTCGAACCGCCAACATTGCAGTTCAAACGACTTTGCAGTCTGACGCATTAGCCCACAGTGCCACACCAGGACTCTTATGGTACCTTTAACATTCTTCTCCAACACCATACTCAAATGCATCAGTTCTTCTATGGTCTTTCTTATTCATTGTTCAACATTCACATGCATATAAGGCTATTGAAAATATTATGGTTTGAGTTAGGTTCACCTTAGTCTTCAAGCTGACATCTTTGCTCTTAAACACTTTAAAGAGGTCTTATGCAGCAGATTTGCCTAATACAATGTGTCATTTGATTTCTTGACTGCTGCTTCCAAGAGTGTAGATAGTGGATTCAAGCAAAATGAAGCCGTGGACAGCTTTGATCTTTTCTTCACTTATCATGATGCTATTTATTCATCTAGCAGAGAGGATTTTGTTTTCTTTACTTATGGGGGTTGCAGTTAAGTGTTGTTGAGTCTGTTCTGACTCAGTGACCCTGTGCAGGGTTTCCAAGGAGCGGCTGGTGAGTTTGAACTGCCGACCTTGTGGTTCAACATGACCTTTAGATCCAGTGCTTATCCTATAGCGCCACATCAGAATGCCACATGAGACGGTTAGGAATGTTGAAAATTTATGTATAACTTTTGTGTCCCCCAAAACTTTACTAATAGCCTTCTGTTGACTAAAAACCTTAACCAATAACATAAATGGTTAACTCATATTTTGTGTCTTACATGTACTATACTGCATTCAAATAAAAGCTGCGTTTCAACATGACATAAATATTTCACAGGTTTTTATGCCTGTTGGTGTAGCTACAGCAACAGCTTTATGCATTTCCTTTTCTTTGTTTACAGTGGTCCTTATGTTGAATTCACTTATCTTGAAATGTAGGGCAACTGCAGCTGAAATCCTCAATTTATGGTATATAGCAAGCAATTCAACTTACTTATAATGTCCTGACTCTGCTTCTTGGAAACACTTTCAGCGTTACCATTGGCACTTTGCGTAGGTCCTCTGGTGTTATTCAGGGTTTGTGGTATTGTACTAAACATGATGAAAAATGTGCGGGAACCCCTAGAGATCAATGTTGATTGCAATATACAATCAATATTCTTCCAAGAACTGCTCACATGGAAATGATTAACGTCACATGACTTTTTAAGTGTCTCCTGGCAACACTTGAGGTCACTGCAAAATCAACAGGCTGTGACTATGAAATTATGATAGTAATCCAGTATGTACTACAGTTCTGTTTGTGCATGCATGATCTAAAGATTTAGCACAGTATTTAATCTCTATGTTTTTTCATTTCTCTCGACTGCAAATGGAGCCATGCATGGTCTGCAAGTGTTTGTGTGTTTAAGTTTAGATAAAATTTGACCTTTAATGATAGATTTGTGTGTATTTTATGGTAGTAAGTGAGAAAGTAAACTAGTTTCTACATATTTTTTTGTGTGTGTCTATTCATGATATATGGGTTCAAGCATGGCAATAATAGTGAGGTTGGCCCAGGATTGGGCAGTGTTTCGTTCTGCTGTGCATAAGGTTGTTATGAGTTGGTACCAACTTGATGACACCTAACAACAACAATATTCATGATATACCAACTTTTTCTTTTTTTTTTTTCTCCTTCTATTTCTAGGCTATACAGATTGTCTGCCAGTCTTTTAATTGTTACAAATCTCTAATAAATTTTCTAACATATTTACTGAAAAAGTCTCACATATATACAAGTGGACCAGTGGCATTCAAATACATGTTGTTCAAGGGTCAACTGGTTAAACTTCTCAACCAGACTAGGTTTCGCGATGATATCAGACTATCAGAATACTGCCTGTCCATGAAAACCCATCTCATTAAGCACACCTTTATCAAGTCACCTGGGAACCCTTTGATCACACACAATCACTTCTATATCTGGACTAGGTTTGAATTCCTATTATAGCAAGTTTCAGTTAGGTTTTTAAACTTTTTTATTATGAGTTGGTTTACAGAGCAGATCATCAGTTTTACAATGGACAATTCATACACATTTTGTTTCATCTTATTGATTACAATTCCCTCAATGTGAATTGTAATTGTAATTCTTGTTGCCATTCCACTTTCTTTCCTAACCCTTCTGAACTTTGTCCTTGGGTAAATGCTGCCCTTTTGATCTCAAATTCTTGACTCTTCTAGTGACTCCACCATTCTCTAGCTCGCTAGTCTGGTCATTTTTTTTTTTTTAATATTTTTTTGTTATTTCACTTAATTTTGTATTGGAGTCATGCATATACCCTTTTTTTGCCAATAGATTGTGAATTAGTGTTGCAAGGCCCATGTTTTATTTCACTCCTACATCTTACATGTCACCTTTGTTGTTGTTGTTAAGTACCGCAGAGTTGGTTTCGACTCACAGTGACCCTGTACAGGATTCCCGAGGCTGTATATCTTTACAGGAGCAGAACGCCTCATCTTTCTCCCTTGGAACTGCTGGTAGTTTCGAACTGCTGACCTTGCGGTTGGCAGCCCGACTCCTAACCACTACGCTACCAGAGCTCCTTACATGTCACTTTGAACTTAATTAATAAGTTTCTGATAAGGCAAATAGGACATTTTGGTATAAATATTACAAGTTTTTCTTTTCTTTACTGACTCCATTGGATTGTTAGTTCCAATTTCACAAATGGAAGCACTGCAAAATTTGTCTAATATCTGGTAGCTAAGAAGCCACAAAAGCTGAGTTTGAACTCAGGAAAGTTGGCTCCAAAGCTCCTACTCTTAACTGCCTTAGACTTTTGATGCCACTACTAAACTATTAAATAAGCCCAAAACCAACCAACCAGCCACTGTCAAGTCCATTCTGACTCATAGTGACCCTACCTAGGGAAGAGTAAAACTGTTTCTTACGGTTTCCGAGACTATCAATCTTTATGGGAGCACACAGTCTCATCTTTCTCCTGAGGAGTGGCTAGTGAGGTGGAACCACCAACTGTTAACCCACAGCCACACCAGGGCTCCTTAAATAAATCAAAGATAGTGCATATTGGAAACATGTAACTCCATATGATTAGCACTGAACTGTGAACCTCGAAGTCCAAGGTTCAAGCCTTCCAGCTTCTCTGTGGGAGAAAGATGAGATTTTCTGCTCTCACACAGATGTAACGCCTCCTAAACCCCATACAGGGTGGCTATGAGTTGGAACCGAGTCCACGGCACTTAACAACAATAACAAGTGCATATTGGTTTAATAGCTATTTTATGCTAGGGGTAAATTTTGAGATTTGAAAAATGAAATCTTCAGGTCTCTGACCTTTAGGGTATAGATGTGAAAAGGGCACTTGGATCTCCCTTCAGTTTTCAGCCATTCATGCATGCCTGCATCATATCCGTGATAATCTCTGCTTCTCCTCCAGTGATAATCGCCTGGACTTATTTCTCTGTGTTAGGTTATTAGTGTGAGTGAAGGTGAGCCATTATTTATGGGACCCTCTGATATTACTGGAGTCCTGGTGTCATGCTGTGTGTTAATGTGCTGGAATGCAAAGTCATTTGAACCAGAAGGTTGGCCATCCAAGCTTACCAGTTGCTCCTTGGAAACCCTATACAGGGTCGCTACAGGTTGGAACTGACTCGACGGCACTTTACAACAGCAACAACTGATATTACTAATGGACACTCTAGTCCATACTTAGATTATATGAATGTATCAAAAATTTAACTGATTTCTTCTTAACTACCTGTATGGGAGTGCGGTGGATCCATATGATAAGCACTGGGCTGTGAACCACAAGGTTCATGGTTCAAGTCCACCAGTTGCTTTGCAGGAGACAGATGAGACTTTCTGTCCCCGTGAAGATATAAAGCCTTAGAAGCCTGATATGGTGTTGTTATGTTTTGGAATGGACTTGATGGCACTTAAAAACAACATCTGTATGACAGCCATCTCTTTCTCCCAAGATCTTCCAAAGATGAAATCACTGGAATGTCCTGTTTCTTCTTGGAAGGGTTTCTCCTTCTTTGGAAATGGGTTTACTTGATTGAATTGAAAGCTTAGCTCTCTGATGGGTTCAAGAAAATGTATGACTTTGTAGAGCTTTTTCCGATTTGGGTGGCAGTGATCTACTTTGCAGCATTCTGTATTATAATTAGAAGTCCATAAGAAAGACCTTTGATAATCAGATAATCCATGCTATTAACATAGTCCTAATCAATCGGACCATCAAATGAATAGATGAGGTTCATTTGATTAGATGTGGTTTATTGATGCTTATGTTTATGAATTCTGCTTTCTACTTTCTTTTTCATTTGCTCAGTTTCATAAAACCTCAGGGTTTTATGAAACATTTGCAAAGAATAACTTGCGTTATTTGCCTGAACTATGAACACTTCAGCTGACAGATAAAAACATAGACATAGGAGAGAGCTTCAAAAAGTCCATTTAATTTCATTTGACACAAACTTTTGCTTTAGATTTGGAGTATGAATTTTGTCCTTGCAGTCCACATACAGTCATACAGCTTGTGACTAAGTAATTTCACATAAGTGGGATTCAATTGTCTGATTTTGATCATTTTCAATTTTCTAATCCTGCTCCCTGGCTCAGTGCCTGGCCTTGAGTGAATTTTTCCTTCAGTTTGGACTTCTTTTGGATGCAAGGAACTGAAATGCCAATTCAAATTGCCCTAATCAAAACAAAGTTAATTTGTTGACCCATAAAATGAAAAATTTAGGTCTAGGTCTAGCTTCAGACACAGATTGATCCTGAGACAAAAATGATGCCATCAGCACTGGGTTTCTTCTCTTATATTAAACAAGCCTTCCACAATGTTGGTTTTACTCTGACTTCACACGAGGCTCTGATAAGCCCAGGATCACATACCCCTTTCACCATTCTCAGCTAATGTGCTTCTGTAGAATTAACTCTGGTCCCAACTCCAAGGGTGAGCATATGACTAAGAGCGTGATATTCCCTTGGTCACACTAACAAGTTTTAAGAGGTCCAATCTAAGCCAGTGAGAAGAAATGAATGTTTGCTGGTGAATGTGATTGTTGGCCAGAAAAAAGTTGGGGTATTAAATACTATTACCTAATGTGAGATAAATGGGGTTGAGTAATCCAAATAATAACAAAAAAAATATGTGTATGAGTATATGTAAACAAACAAACCGAAACTTCCAAAATGATGGCCTACAAATTATAGTTCAGTCAAGCAGAACACATAAAGTTTAAAATGATCAGGCCTTCATGGGTGATTGTCTTTGACAGAGAAAATACAAAATATGGAAATTTCTTGCCAGCAAGTAGAAAAGGGATTTCCTTAGTATATTTATTTTTCTGATTTTAAAAATGAAACATGTTCTATGATTACAATATGTAAAATATAAAAATTATAAAAGAAGAATAGCAATAGTTCCATTACCCAAGGCAAATACCATTGGTATTTTTTTTAATTAAATTTTTTTTTATTGTGAATTGAGTGAAGGTTTACAGAGCAAACCGTCAGTTTTACATTCAACAAATCAGATACTTTGCTTCATTACAATATTGCAGTCCCCTCCATATACCATCAATTAACAGTAGTTACCTCTCTATTCCCTTAAACTCTTGCATTCCTCCCTGTGTCTCCTGACCCTTTCATTTTTTCTTTAGCAACCTCCCTCTTGTATATTGTCTGCCCTGTCACATGTTAACGTGTGTCTAACCTCTAGCCCATAACCATCATAGAATGTTCCTTTTATCAAGAAAATCTTTTCTTAAGTTTTTATAACCATGGTTTCATATAATATTTGTCCTTTTGTGTTTGACTAATTTCACTCAGTGTAATGTCCTCCAGATTCATCCTCTAGCTTCTTTGTTTCATATAATTTTCTTTACTGAATTAATTTTGTTTGTGGGTTTTCTTTTAATTTTTATTTCTGTTTTGTTAATGTTTACTAGATCTTTATTATTTTCCTCTTTTTAATTTTGATGTGAAGGTGTATTAATTTTCTTTGAGGTTACTCTGTAATTTATTCATTCCCTCCCCCTGTTTAAAACAGTATGTTTTATCTTGAAATCCACTTGACTTCTTTGACAATTGAAAGTTCTGTATCTACAGTGTTCCCTCTTTTTGCCTTGTAGTTGACTGCATTGTAAATGGATATCTCTAATTCCCTATTTTCAGTCTCAGAAGTTTGTTTTGGAGTTCTGATGCGGCACTGTGGGTTAATGTGTCAGACTGCAAAATCATTTGAGCTGCAAAGTTGGTGGTTCAAGCTCACCAGCTGCTTCTTGGAAATCCTATACAGTGTCACTATGGTTGGAATTGACTCGGTGGCACTTAACAACAACAAGTTTGTTTTACTTTTAAATACTTCTATATCTGGTTTGATTTCTGAGAGGTAAATGTAATGTATATTAATCTCAGGTTGCTGTATGCTGTTGTTGGTTCTCAGTCCAAAGAACATCTGCTTAAACCAAGTAGGAGCTATGTCTGACTTCTTCTGCTTTCACAAGGGGCAAAGAGAATCAAACCCCAAATCAGACCAAAGCCAATTCCTATGAAGCGGAGGTTGGACGTGTTTCTACCTACAACCTTCTTTACCCTATTCTGGCACCAACCATCCCTCCCACAGCACTTTCTGCTTCACATCTGGGTTTGATAGTCCATTGCAATGGCCACACAGAACTCATAACAATATTCACGATAATCTGGTGATTTGTTAGGGAAGTGAACAGGGTACAATTCAGAATCAGAAAAACCACCTCAAGTCAGCAACTCCTCTTGTCTGCCATACTACAAGCAGACAAGAGGTCTTCATCCTCTTAGCCATGTGGCCCCTTGGCCTCTGCACTGTTCAAGTAGGTGATTAATTTGTTATATTCCATTGCACCTATTCCACAGAATCAGAGAATCTCAGGCCAGAAGCTTCTTAAAAGTTTACCTAAACTTCTCTTGCCCTTTACCTCACCAGCTTTACTTAAATGGCCTCAGAGAAGGAACCGATTATTTCTTTATAAGACAGAGCTGGCTATTAAAAACATTTCTTCCTGATGTTGAACTGAAATATGCTTCAATTAACCTTAACTCATTCATCCTACTTCCCTTGCCTTCTGGCGATCTTGCCTCAAAAATCAACTTCCAGCTGATCAACAACTCAGGCAGCTAAAAACTGTTCTCATATGTTCACCATCCGCACACCTTCAGGCATCTCTCTCCAATCTAAACACATGCAGTTTCCTTTGCTAGTCTTCATGTGGAATTGTTTTTGCACATTTATCTTTGAATATCTTAAAAAAAAATCTTTATGATAGTTTAAAGAAAGCTACCCTCTTTTGGTGTCATTCTGTCTTTGAGAGTCACAGATATTTTGGAACAAATGAGCATCTAATAGGAAGAGCACTTTTTTTTCCCCTTCTTTCTTTCTTTTCTTCCATTCACTAACAGAATGCTCTAGAGACTGCTCCACATTGCTGTGTATGTCTTCCTTCCTTTATTTATTTATTTTTTTAATTGAAGTGCAATATTTCATGTTATGGATGTATCAGAGTTATTATCACTACTCATTGAAAGATATTTGGGTCGTTTCTGTATTTGGATATCACAAATAAATTGCTATCTGCATTTGAATACAGATTTTTGTTAATGTAAGTTTTCAGTTTCCTGGGATAAATGCCCATGGCTGCAATTGCTTAGTTGTAAGTGGTTACGAATCGGGCTGCGAACCTTAAGGTCAGCCGTTCGAAACTACCAGCCGCTCCGCGGGAGAAAGATGAGGCTTTCTACTCCCGTAAAGATTTACACCCTCGGAAACCCTGTACAGGGTCGCTATGGGTCGGACCCGACTCGATGGCACTTAACAACAACAACAACATGGTAGTTACAGGTTAAGATTTGTTAAGAAATTGGCAAACTGTTTTCCAGAGTGTAGCATTTTGCATTCCTGCTAGCAATGTGAGTGATCAATTTCTCCAAACCTCTCCAATATTTAGTGCTTTTTGTTTTAGTCATTCTGATAGGTGTGTAGTGATGTCTTATACCATTGTTTTGTTTGTTTTTGCTTTTGTACACACACTTTAATAAAATATTTCTCTCTTTGGACATAGGCCAAAATTATATATATATATATATATATATATTCTAAAGCAGTCATAAACAACATCTATATCATTCTGGTCTTGTTGATGTTCCTTCACATTTTAAGTGGTTTTCTGTTTTCCTTCCCTCCTCCCACAGTTTGGCCGTACAGTGCATCCTTGAACTCTTAGCCTACAGCAGTAACTCAGGTACTAATATCATTTATTCACAGGCTCAAAGTTCTGGTCCAATCCTTCTCTATAAGAAGTTTAATGGTGGTGAAAGGATTTGTAATAAACTAGGCCTCCCAGGATGGGGAGCTCCAGTGAGATGATGATGGGAAGCAGCAGCTTATTGGTCACCATTTTTCTGGACATTGACTGGAGAATCTTTAGACTTTTGTTCAAGTTTTCACTTGTGTTCACCAGTCTGTTCTTGGTACGTTCAGCTGCTCTCCGTACTCCCCCAGCTCCTCGAGGATTTCTGAGCCAATCGGGTCAATCAATCTCTGTGGCAATCCGATGAGTGTGCTAGATGCTCTGGCTGGCCGGGTTCAGGCTCTACATGCCTTGCAGAAGCAATGCCCTTTGAGACTGTAGCCGTTTAATGTGCTCATTCTCCACAGCATATGTGCTGTCTTTCATGTCTCCCCGGCCCCCAGGTGCATTTGTCAAAGGTGTGCTTCTCACCTCCTGATGCAGCTTGGCAAGATGTTTCCAGTAGCTTTGCAGTTTGGACATCATAGAGTTACGAAAAGACAGGAGTGCAAAACGTAGTTCTTCCTCCATCTCTGCCAGCGTCGCATTTGCTTCCTGTTGCTTTTCATCAAAATCTTGGATCAACTTCTTCTCATTGGTCCCCACGGTCTCTAACAGCCGCTCAGGCACCCCTTGCAGGTCCTCAATAGAGACAGCAAAAGATCACGGGCAGCTTCTCGAAATGCTCGGAGGAGACAATGGAGGTGGCCATGGTGCAGGCTGCACTCGAGTAGCCACCCCAGAGATTCAGGGCGTCAGGCGGCTCCTATCCCCCGTAGTCAGCCACCCAGCCCCACAGCCGTCACTGTGACCCAAAAATATTTTCATGAAGGAAAACAGTAGTAGATAAGTGAAAAAAAATCAATGTGACAAAGGATCTTAGAGTATTTTGACATACTTAATTAAAAATGAAGCTGATATGTATTCCTTTCTTTAATTGCTTTTTTATTGAGTTCCAATAGATGGTTCACGTATCAAACTTTTTGTTGTTGTTTTAAAGTTTTTATTGTGAATTGAATGAAAGTTTACAGGGCAGATCATCAGTTTTACATTCAACAAATCATATACTTTGTTTCATTACAATGATTCTAATCCCCTCCATGTACCATCAGTTACCAGTATTTCTCTCTATTCATTTTAGCTCTTTTTATAAAAAACAAAACAAAACAAAAAACAACACTCAGGCATATATAATAATTTAAACCACCAAAGGGCATGCTTTGCAAGCCTTCCTCCTGGCCACCAGCTCTTAGTCCCTCTCTTTCCACTAATCTAGAGTCCTCTATGTTCCCATCTCTGCCTCCATCTGTGATAGTGCTGCTTCTCTGGATAATTTCTTGCATTCGGCTTGTGTTTTTCTCCCTTAACGGTCCTAGGGTTCTTTGTTTCTGGATTGTTACAAAACTTCTACCTTTACAATTGTGACAGTTGCAATTAGTCATGATAACAATTACACACTATAGAATCATAAGAGTCTTATTCCCATCTCTTTTTACCAGATCTATCTAGACAAGATGAAAACTATTCAGTGGGGATCCTATCCTCCCCCATGCACTCTTATACTGAACTCCCTTTGAAAGCTTGTAAGCCAGTACATGCCTTTATCACCCCCTCATTTTAGGCAGCCAGTGTCTAAGTTACCCGTCCCTATCTACCCTGTGTACAGAGGGGATAGCATTGATACTTGATGTGAAGACTCTTTCTCTGTTGGTATTTAGAGCTACTACCTCTAAGGATTTACACCCTCGGAAACCCTGTACAGGGTCTCTATGGGTCGGAACCGATTCAACGGCACTTAACAACAACAACAACAACCTCTATGAGTATAGGTCAAGTTCATCAAATTGTAGCAATTTACCCTCCTTTCCTTTATATATAAAAAATATTAAAAAAAAAAATCTTCCTCTAGTTGTGTTCTGATTATCAAGCCATCGAGGCTAGATCAAATGGGTACTATCTGCAAGTTTGGGTGTTCTTATGCGTCTCCCCTCAATTCATATCAGCTGGATGCTTCACTCTCAGCTCTAGCCCTCTCTGTGGCTGTGTCCTTGTCCATGGGCTCAGGAGTCCTCATGTCTCAACACACTTCAACCAGCCCTTCCTCTTCTCTCTCTCATCTCCAGGTCAATGGGAGTCTATGGAATGTGGTTGAACTCAGCCCATTTCTTCATTGCTGCCTGTCCCCCTCTTCCACTCACCAGTAAACCAATGTGGTCACCAGTAAGCTTACATGCCTGCTCATGTGTTCCCTTTGAGTTTCAGTCTTAGAGGGGGCTCATGTCATTTTAATTTTGCATTTTTCCAGTGGTTAATTATTTTGAACATCTTTTCATGTGTTTATCTGCCATATGTATCTTCATGTCTTTTTCCATTTTTAGACTGGATTTTCCTTTTTTACTGTTGTGTTTTGAGAGTTCTTTATTTTCATCTAGATGCTGCTGTTTATGTTAGGTGTCATCTAGTTGGTTCCAACTCACAGTAACCCTGGGTACAACACAACAAAACATTGCCAGTCTTGTATTGGCCTCACAATTCCTCTTTTTCTTCGACCCTCCACTTTACTAGGCATGATGTTCTTCTCCAAGGACAGGTTCCTCCTGAAGTGTGAGAGACAAATTCGTAATATCCTGTTATCTAAGGTGCATTTTGGCTGTACTTATTCCAATACAGACTCTTTGCTCTCTGGCAGTCCATGACATTTTCAACATTCTTCTAAACACCGTAGTTCAAATGCATCAATTTTTCCTCAGTCTCCCTTATTCATTGTCCAACTTTCACATGCATAGGTGGTGATTGATAATACCATGACTTGGGTCAGGTGCACCTTAGTCCTTAAGCTGATATCTTTGCTCTTTAACACCTTAAAGAGGTCTTTTGCAGCAGATTTGTCTCATGCAATTTGATTTCTTTTGATTTCCCTGACTGATATTTCTGGTTTAATTTATTCTAGATACTAGTCTTTTATTGGATATGTAGTTTTGCATATATTTTCTTTCATTCTTGTAGTAGCTTATCTTTTCCTCTTCTTTAACAGAGTCTTTCATAGAGGAATCATTTTTAATTTTGATGAAATCCAATTTATCTTTTTTTTTTTTTTTCTTATATAGATTGTGTTTTCAATGTCAAGGCTAAAAATTCATTGCATAGCATTGGCTCTCAGATTTTTCTGTTTTTTTCCTAATGTTTTATAGTTTTATGTTTTAGATTTAAGTTTTCATTTCATCATGACTTAATTTCTGTATAAAGTTTGAGGACCCAAATAGTTGCCCAATTGCTCCAGCACCACTTGTAGAAAAGACTAGTTTTCCTCCAATTGCTTTTGCACTTCTGTAGAAAAATCATCTGTAAATGTTTGTGTTTCTGGGCTTTCTATTCTATACTGTTGATCTGGCCTATCCTCTCATCAATTTGATTATTTTTTGTTGCTGTTGTTTAGTGCTGTTGAGTTGGTTCTGACTCATAGCAACCCTTTATAGGGTTTCCAAGGAACAACTGGTGGATTTAAACTGCCCACCTTGGTTTAAACTGACTTTGCAGTTCAGTGCTTATCATACATCATGTAGACTGATGCTTCTCACTTTATTTTTCTTTTTCAAAATTGTTTATTCTACTTTCTTTGCCTGTCCATATAAATTTTAGAATAATCTTACCGATTTATACAAAAATTCTTACTGAAATTTTTATAGAATTGCATTAAATCTATATATCAATACGGTAAGAATTAATTACTTTACTATGCTGAGTCTTTCAGTCAATTAATATATTGTTTGTCTATTTAAATTATTATTAATCAGTATTTTGTAGTTTTCAGCATACAAGTACTGCATGTGTTCTGTTAGGTTTACATCTAAATATTAATTTTTGAGTGCTTCTTAACAGTATTAAGGCCTCCTGGTGTGGCACTTTAGGATAAGCACTGGAATTCTAACCACAAGTTTGGCAATTCAAACCCACCAACTGCTCCTTGGAAATCTTATACAAGATTGCTAAGAGTCAGAACCGACTATATAGCACTTAATAACAACAGCAATTAACAGTATTCTATTTTTAATTCTATATTCATTGCTAGTATATTTAAATACAATAGATTTTTACATGTTTATCTTGAATCCCTTGGGCTTACTGAACTCTAGGAGTTTTTTCCCCAGTCGATTCCTTGGGGTTTTCTACATCAAAATCATATGTGGAATTAGAAATAGCTTTATTTTTTCCTTTAAGAATGGTGTACTATTTTTTTCTTTCTTTTTTGCTTTATTCAGTTTTTCACAATTAATCATCATGTTGGTTGTAGATGCTTTATAGATACTCTTTCTTACACTGAGAAGTTTCCTTCTATTCTTATTTTTTTGAGAGCTTTTATAAACAGTGGTTTGAATTTTATCAAAAACTTTTTTATTCATGAGTTCACATGATAAGGTAAATTTTCTTTTAACATTATAAATTCTATTGCTTGATTTTCAAATATTGAACCAGACTTCCATCTGCGGAATATATCCCAGTTGGTCATGGTGCATAATTATTTTTATATAGTATTGAATTCTGTTGCATTGTTGAATAATGTTTTCTTAAAAATATTTGTTTTTCTATTTCTGAGGGATTTGAGTCTACAGTGGTTGTTTCTGATTTTAAAAAAATTATTAGTAGAGTAATGCAATCTCCTCAAATGATTTGGGAAATATCCTTAATTTTTCTAATTTCTGGAAGAGATTGTGTATTGTTGTTGTTAAGTGCCGTCGAGTCAGTTCTGATGCATAGCAACCCTGTATAGAGTTTTTGAGGAGCAGCTGGTAGGTTTGAACTGTCAGCCTTGTGGTTAGCATAAACAACATTAAATCATCTTTAAACACTTGAGGGAACTTTCCAGTGAAGCCATCTGGGCTGGAGATTTCTTTTTTGGAGCTAAAAAGTATGTATTCAGTATTTTTTATAGTTATAGGGCTAGTGCTGTAGGATAAGTACTGCACTGTTAACCACAAGGTCAGTGGTTTCAAACCCACCAGCTTCTCCTTAGAAACCCTACGCCTGGTCTCTATGAGTTTGAATGGACTGGATGGCCCTTAATTACAACAACATTTCATATACAGTTGTGATAATTTGAGTGTTTTGCAAAATTGGTCCATATCATTTAAGTTATCTGACAGTACAGTACAGTAAAATCTGTGAAAGCTGGAACTTGTGTAATGCGGAAACCTGGTTGTTGTTGTTGTTGTTAAGTGCCGTCGAGTTGGTTCCGACCCATAGCGACTCTGAACAGGGTTTCTGAGGCTGTAAATCTTTACAGGAGCAGAAAGCCTCATCTTTCTCCCACGGAGCAGCTGGTAGTTTCGAACTGCTGACCTTGCGGTTCGCAGCCCGATTCATAACTGCTATGCTACCAGGAAAATGCAAAGGTTTTCAACGAATAGACAGTGATAGCAAAATGGTAAGATTGCCTGACCCAAGCCATGGTATTTTCAATAACCTCATATGCATACAAAAGCTGGACAGTGAATATGGAGGACCATAGGAGAATTTATGCTTTGGAGTTATGGTGTTGGAGGAGAATATTGAAAGTGCCATGGGCTGCCAAAAGAACCAACAGATCTGTGTTGTAAGAAGTGCAGCCAGAGTGTGCCTTGGAGGCCAAGAGGGCCAAACTTCGTCTCTCATGCTTGGGACATATTGTTAGAAGGGTCCATTCTTTGGAGAAGGATATCATGTTTGGTAAGGTGGAGGGTCAGAGAAAAAGAGGAAGGCCCCCAGTGAGATGGATTGGCAAAGTGGCAGCATTGATGGACTCAAGTCTGGCAACAGTAGTGAGGTTGGCCCAGGATCAGGCAGTGTTTCGTTGTGCTGTGCATAATGTCACTATGAGTTGGTACCGACTCGATGACACCTAACAAAAACAAGATTGTATCCTGTCAAAGGTGGAAAACTTGCAAGACCTGGATAAATAAGGCAATCCCATCTTATGTGTATTAACTGGCCACAGTTGCATTTATTTCCTGTGCCTGCTGTAACAAATTACTACAAGTGTGATGGGTTAAACCCACAAAAATGTATTCTCACATAGTTTGGAGGACAGAAGTTCAAAGCCAAGGTGTTTGCAGAGCCACACTTCCTCTAGAAGCTCAAGGGAAAAATTCTTTCTTGCCTGTTTTGCTTCTGAAACTCTAGATGTTTCCTGATTTGGGGCTGATAACTCCAATCTCTGTTCTATCTCACACATGTTCTTCGCCTCCATGTTTATGTTTTCTCTTCTATCTCTTATAAAGATGCTTATAATTGGATTTAGAAGCCACTGTAATAATTCAGCATGACCTCATATTGTGACCTCTGCAAAGACTGTTTTTCCAAATAAGGTTACAATTTCATTGATTTCTTCATTCAGCTTGCTTTGTATTTATTATGCTCTTCATTTCCCAAACTTTTAAGGTGGGGGACCAGATTATTGACTTAAGTGCTATTAATTCATCTCTTGGCACTATTTGAGCAATGCTCCACACATTTGGATATGCTATGTTTTCATTTAATTCAATGTTGTTGTTGTTGTTGTTTTTTAAATGGAAACATTTCCTTAAGACTTCTTCTTTGACCCATGAACTGTTTAGAAGTGTGTTGTTTCATATCTTAGCATCTGGAGATTTTTCTGCTATAGTTCTCTTCCTGATTTCTACCTTTATTTTATTGCACTAGAAAACTATTACATAAAATTTCAGTTCCTTTAAATCTCTTGTTCTATGGCCTAAGATATATTGATCTTGGTATATGTTCCATGGGCACTAAAAGGACTATGTGTTCTTCTGTTGTTGATTGGAGCCAAGTATACTGTCCTTCTCCAGTGACAAATCCCTTCTAACAGTATATCCAAAGTTAAGACTTCTTTTTGCTCTCCAAACTCAAAGAACATTTAAAAGGAACATGATTTTTGTCCCTCACTAGCAAAACTGCCGTTTTGGCATGGTGTAAATTGAACAGCGCAGAATTCTGATGGGAAGGGTGAGAGAAGATGGAAACATACCACCTACAGACCTTGATCGAGGGTATGCTTCATACTTTTATAATGTTGTTAAATAAAGGTTTTGATGATTTTCATAGCAATACTTTTCTATTTACCCTCATATAAGGTCCATTTTTGTTTCCTATAATTTTCTTTATTCTGGAGTCTATCTAATATTAATATAGCTACTTATGCCGTGCTTTGATTAATGTTTGCATTATATATATAATGTTTGCATTATATAT
>NW_006408742.1:2845378-2866013 GCF_000296735.1 Chrysochloris asiatica
TTGGTGCTGTGGGTTAGTGCGCCAGACTGCAAAGCCATTTGAACAGTTCAAACTCACCAGCTGCTCCTTGGAAACTCTATACAGGGTTGGAACTGACTCCATGACACTTAACAACAGCAACAACAACATATTACTATAAGGAAACGTGGTGGTCCAGAGGGTACATGCTTGGCTGCTAATTGAAAGATCAGTGACTGAAATCCACAAGCTGCTCTGTAGGAGCAAATTTGGCAATCTGCTTTTATGAAGATTTACAGCCTAGGAAACTCTATGGGGTCCTTGCACTCTAACCTATAAAGCTGCTTTATGAAGTGGAGTCATCTCCATGGCAAGAATTTTGATTTTGGTTTTTTATTATTGTTATAGTTAAAGTATTTTTTTCTTATAGACAGCATCAGGTTGGGTTCTGTTTTGCAATCCACTCTGATAATCTCTGACTTTTATTTGGTGTGTTTAGATCACTTTACATTTTATGTCATTACTGACGTGTTATGACTTACATGTGCCATTTAATTTCTTTTATCTTCTACTTATTATGTTTTATTTTCTTTTACCTGTCTTTCTGTAGATGACTTGAACATTTCTTAGAATTATCTTTGATTTATTTATTGTCTTTTTGAATGTATCTAATTATATAACTTTTTAAAATGGCCTCTCTAAGTGTTACATTTGTTGTTGTTGTTGTTAAGTGCTGTTAAATCGGTTCCTACCCACAACCAACTTTGTGGTTGAAACTGACTGTTAGGTCCAAGGCATTAACCCATGGTGCCACACCAAGACTCCAAGTGTTACATTACATATACATAATTTATCAGTGTCTACTGCTTAGAGTCCTGGTGTGGTGTTGTATGATAAGCACTGGATATGATAAGTCACAAGGTCAGTGGTTAAAACTCACCAGCTGCTCTCAGAAACCCTCTACCAAGTTAGAACAGACTTGGAGGCACTAAATGACAACTGGTTAGTGAAGTTTACGAATCATGGCAAACTTATCTCCGTTTACTTTTCCCTGTTTATAATTGTCTTGAAAATTTTCTCTACATATATTTAGAACCACATCAAACAGTGTTATAGTTTTTGGCTTGATGGTCAAACGCAAATCAGAAAACAGAGCAGAAAACTCTATTGCGTTCATTCGTATATATATATATATTTTTAACCATGGTTTCTCTTCCTTCCTGTGGTCCCAAGATTTTAAAAAAAAAGAAAAAAATATTTTCTTTCCATTTAGAAATTTTTTGTTATCCATTTATGAGGATAGATCTGCTGACAACAAATTCTCTGAGTATTTCTTCATCTGAGAATATGTTAATTTCCCTTTCATTCCTGAAGGTGATTTCCGGAACCGGAACTCATAGTTCTCTTCTTTTAGCACTTCAGTTTTGTGTCACTTCCTTTGATGAGAAATCCACAGTCATTGAATGATTTATCCCCTATGTTGTTATAATTGCATGCCATCTCTCTGGCTGCTTTCAAGACTTTTTTCTTTGAGTTAGATTTTCAGAAGTTTGATTATGATGTCATTTGATGTGGATTTCTGAGTTTATCCTTTTAGGGCTTTGCTTAGTTTCGCAAATCTACAGGTTATGTCTTTTGCCAAATTTGAAAATTTTTAAGTCATTATTTTGTGAGTATTTTTTCAGTCCCAGGCTCTCTTGTTCTTTCCTTCAGGACTTCAACAATGGCACAAATATTGGACAATGTGTTATATAGCCTCATAGGTCCCCTGGATTCTGCTCTTGTTTTTTAAGTCCATTTTATTTTTATAGTTCAGTTTGGGTAATTTTATTATCTTATTTTTTTTTATATCAATGATTCTTTTCTGCATCCTTCTCTTCTTTTCTTTAGTCCATTCAATGATTTTACTTCAGTTCAGGAGCTCTGGTAGCATAGTGGTTATGAATCGGGCTGCTAACTGCAAGGTCGACAGTTCAAACAATTGTTTGAAAGCTTTCTGTCTGTCGGCTTGAGAGAGAAGGCTTTTTGACTTGTTTGCTTGTTGTTTATTGTCCTTTCCAGGCTGCTGTCCACCTTGTGAAGCCTTCTTATGTTTGTATTCTATTGAAAAAAACTCCCACAACAAAACATTGTGTATAATGCCTAAGAATTCTAGCTGAACTTAGTGGGTGGTGGTTATGTGCCGTGGAGTCGTTCCCACGCTGTAAATCTTTATGGGAGCGGAAAGTATCATCTGTCTCCCGTGGAACAGCTGGTAGTTTCGAACTGAACTGCTGACCTTGCGGTTCACAGCCCAATTCGTAACCACTATGCTACCAGAGCTCCTGAACTTAGTGGGAGAAATGTAAAATAATATGCCTGTTCTATGATATAAAGTCTCATTTTTTAAAAAATGATAGTTTTCTGATTTTATTTAAAAACATATTTTATTTTACTTTAGAAATTTTGGAAAATATAGAAAAGTATAAGGAAATAAATATATATCACCCATGGTTCTGACATTGTTAAGATTTGGCTTTTTCTTCTGCATTGTTGGGTATAAACTATAGGTACTATTTTCCCCTTAAACATTAAGCGTATTTCCATATGTCATTAAATATTCATTGCAAACATTTTGTGAAGCTGTCCTAAGTAGTTTAGTCAGCTCCATAATACACAGAATACACAGGAAATACTAGGTAAGTTGTTTCTAGTGTATATTGTTGCTGTTCAGTGCCTTCAAGTTGGTTACAATTCATAGTGACCCTGTATGGGGTATCCCAGGAGCAGCTGTTGGGTTTGAACCACCAAGTTTGTGGTTAGCTGTCCGGTGTTCATATTCTTGGGTATAAACATATCTGTAGAATTGTACCTTTTCATTGCATATTAGCGAATTGGTTATGAGTCGGGCTGCTAACCTCAAGGATAATAGTTCGAAACTACCAGCTGTTCCATGGAAGAAAGATGAGGCTTTCTGCTCCTGTAAAGATTTACAGCCTCAGAAACCCTATGCATGGTCACTATGACTTAGAACTGACTTCACGACACACCATCATTACGTGTTATATTTCAAATGCATATTCCTAGAAAAAAATAATTTTATTTCTACCTTTAAAATTCTGAACACTTTCAAGGCTCTCGATACCAGAAAGTTTGTGCCACTTTATGAAATATTCTACAATTTATGTATAAGAATGCTGATTTAACCGCTCTCTGGTTGGCTTTCAACACTTGTCAAAACTCTTGGTCATTTAAAAAGTAAAAATGGCATATTATTTTTCATTTTCCATTTTATGGAGGTCTACACAGGCAGACTGCAAAGCCGTTTGAACTGCAAGGTAGGCAGTTCAAGCTCACCAGCTGCTCCTTGCAAATCCTATGTCGCTATGGTCACTATGGGTTGGAACCAACTCGATGGCACTTCACAACAACAACACAGGCAAGGAGCTTACTGAAGATCATTCAAAATTCAGGATCATTCAATT
This sequence comes from Chrysochloris asiatica, assembly GCF_000296735.1. Classification (NCBI taxonomy): domain Eukaryota; kingdom Metazoa; phylum Chordata; class Mammalia; order Afrosoricida; family Chrysochloridae; genus Chrysochloris; species Chrysochloris asiatica. Next base: position 2,848,801 of record NW_006408742.1, read on the forward strand.
TGCTGAAAGTCTATTATCTGTAGTTTCCTTTTTCGGATGCTAAAATTCCAAGGTGAATACAGAGATGAAAAACTCACTTTCTTGTCTCCCAGAAACATAGAGTCTAGTAACAGTGTTGACTAATAGGTTCCATGGGCAAAGCTCTGTGTAAGCATTTTACAGGAATCATATGTGATTGTCACATAACCAAGGAGGTAAGTACCGTTGTAATCCTCGTTTGGCAAAGGAAGCAGTACTTATCCAAATAATAGAGTCATTTTCACTGTATAGATCTGCAGTCCCCAACACTAATGTCCATAAGAAACAGCTGAAATGCTAAACTGTGCATTTCTAGGTCCTCAGAAATTATGGACAGTGACCCAGGAATCTGCATTTGAACAAGTGTTCATGTGATTCTAACGCACATGGTCCTCTATTTCTTTCTTCCTGACTGTCTCCCTCCTTCCTTTCCTTTCTCATTCATTGAGCACTTATGATGTGCAAGATCCTGTTCTAGATAATAAAGATATGAAGAAAAATCCTGGAGCGCAATAACCAGAGGATGAAGGCTTTCAGTGAACTCAGTGCTATACCATCAGAATACTCTGTCAACAGTGAGCAGGCCACAGCCAATTCCTGGATGACCACAGCACACATTAAAAAAAATCTAGATGGATGAATAAGAATTTACCAGAAGGTCCAGATAAGGGAAAGGACATTTTAGGTCAAGGAGACACAATGTACAAGGGTACTGAGATGTAAAAGAGCAAAGCATGTTCCATTTGGAGAGCTGAATGTACTTTGGTAAAGCTGGAAGGCAAAGTGTTTAGATATGCATGTGTATGGTAGAAGGGGCCAGGGAGAAGAGAGAGCTGAGGCGATAAAATACAGTGTGGGGAAGATGAAGAAGAACTTTCCATGCCATCATAAAGGGGCTTAGGGGTTTGTTTGGGGCAATCTTAGTGTTAGCACTGAGAGTCCCACATTAGTATAGCAAACCCTCAGTTGCAAACAAAGTGAGGCAGTTGATTATCTAGTAGGAAATTGAAATCGGATGCCTGTGATAGGAAGGTCACTCAGTAGCAGATGGATACCAGTTTAGACAGAGGTGGAACTGGACACGTGGGTTTCGCTTGCAGTCATTCCAGTGAGAAATGGAACAAGCAGAACTCTAAGGTGATAAAGAAGTGGTGCAGAGAGGAGACCAGTTTGAGAGATAGCTAGGAGACACAGTCAATAGACCTGGGGTGAAGTAGAGGTTGTGGAAATGAAGAAGAGAGTATTAAAAAAAAAACTTTTAAATTTCTGGGCTATGCTACAAAATGTGTGGTAGTGTGGGTAGTGATCTAGGGAGCTAGGAGGAGATAGGTACTGAGTTGAATTTTGAACTTGTAATTGACTTTGATTAGGGAGTCCTGGTAGCATAGTGGATTACCAACTGGGCTGCTAACCCAAGTTGCATAGCTCAAATGTACCAGTTGCTCCATGGAAGAACGATGAAGCTTTCTGCTCCCATAAAGATTTACAGCCTCAAAAACCCTATACAGGGTTATTATGAGTTGGAACCGACTCGGTGGCACACAACCACCACCACCACTGTAGAGAAAGTCTCATCGGATAGTACTTTTAAAGATTGATAGGATTCCTGTCCCAGCCCTTCGCCCTGGGAAAGGAAGCAGTGAGGTTAGAGTGAACATTTGATAAACAAAAATAAAAAGCAAAAACAAGTGAAAAAAACAAAACAAAAAAACAACTGCTTGAATAAGGCATAAAGGTGAGAAAACATAGGATATTTCAAAGAATGTTGCGTAGACATAAGACATACTTTTCAAGTTCAATGTTGCCAAATAATTTTGCCCAGGCAGTTCTGATCAGACTAAGGGAAAGCTATTGCTTCTCCATAAATATAAGATAAGACAAGGCTTCCCAACTGGTGTCCCACAATGGCACTGGGCTGCCGTGGATGGATCACAGGTGTGCTTTAGGGAAAGTAGAGCTATTGAGCCCCTGCAACTTCAAGCAGCCTTATCCATTTACCTGATGGGCACTGTACAGATATCATATACCTTATATGAAAATAATTTGGGATCACTGGGCTAAGAAGATGCCTTGTTTTTATGTGATTTAAAGCCAAGAATGTCAAGTGATTTTAAATTACAGCTAAATTCTTATTATAATGCAAGATAACAGAATAAAAATTATTTGTAAACAAAAAACCTTAGCTATCTCTTACCATTCCCTTGCTGGATAAATGTTATTACTCTTTAAGAGAAACATGAGAATGAAAGCAGCTGGGGATTAGGTAATTTCTCTGTAGTCTTTAAGGGAGCATTTGGAATCAGTGGGGGAATAGCTGCTAGAATATGAACTTTGGCAGAATGATGGCTCCTTTAAGAAGTCACCATAAAGCAGGGAAAGAACGAGATGAAAAGAACAAGCAAACATATTGCGGCCATCATATGAGATTGTGTGACAATTTTCCCCTTTCTTTTATTGTGAAATATATGATAAAAGTGCACATCATATTTATTATAGTTCAACGAATAATTATAAGCTACACATTCATTAGCAATCATCTAGATTAAGAAATAAAATGATGCCAAACCAGTTTTGAAAAACTAGTTGTAATGAACATTAATGAGCTCATTAATGACATTTGACTATGGTTTGGATAGTAGGTAAGATAAAAATTCACTACGTTGGAAAATGAAGGTCAATGAATGAAAAAGCAGACTGTAAAATAACATTTACAGTATGGGTTTATTTTGTTAAAATAAAAAGCATGTATGTACTAAGAGGGTTAGCAGTTGTGATCACTGAAAGGTGGGATTGTAAATTTTTTATTTATATGCTTAGTCTCTGAACTTTAGAATGTGCATGCATTGTTTCTTTAATAATAAAAAGATTATTTAAAAAAACTGGAAATGATGTTTTAAGGATGTGGTTCAGCATGTAATTTACTGGATTACCTTGTATGAGCTTCCAGAATATTTGAAAAGGGTAAAAATTCTGGTCTCCCTGGTGCCTCACTCTTCTCCCTAACAATGATCTATTCTAATCAAGTCCCTCACTTCCTGATGACCTACTTTCATTTCACTACCTGCCACTCGTGTCCACTTTCTTGAAACTCTGCAGTTAATTAGGGGATCCCATTTCTGCCAGTAAGACTGTGTCATGCATCATGGCTCCATGGTGCCATTTTAGAGAATCACAAGAAGCCTTCCCTAAGGTTGTGCTCAAGTCTGAATGCCAGTTAAATACATTAATCAGGTTGTCTTGTCACATTGGGTAATTCTGATGCACAGTAGCCAGGGAGTCATGTAGTGGTACGAGCCAGGGGCCAGGCATGGGCCTTCCAGGTATGTGACATGTTACCTGTCCCAGAGGGCTTGCGGATAGTTCTCAAACAGCAGGTCTGCACAGCCTGTTAACATCTATCACAGAGACAGTGCCTGAGAAGTCACTCTTAATGCTTCCTTTTAAAGGGCTCTTGAAGCTTGAGTGAGGGCCATGAGGAAAGTTTCGAAGTGAAGGCAGACATCATCCTGAAAGAGGGCTGGCACATTGTCATATGCAGGAGAATCCTTTCTCTATAAGAATTACAGGTTTCAAAATTCAGAGGGACTCAAGAGATCACATAATTCTATCAACTCTGTTACAGATGAAAAAACGGAGGCCCAGAGAGGGGAAAGGGCCCAAAGGCACCAAAGCTCAGATTAGCACACAGCCTTCCTGATCTCTAAGCCAATGAGGCTGCTGCTTCTGTACCAGTGGTGGCAACTATGAGTCACGGGTCCTTAACCATTTTTCAGAGTTATGGCTATAGGTTCAAGTATCCATATACTCAGCTAACAGTGATACATAGTCACCAGAAGCAAACGTGTTGTAGTTGTTAAGTGCCACTGAGTCCGTTCTGGCTCATAGTGACCCTGTATAGGGTTTCCAAAGAGTGGGCTGTTGAGCGTAAACCACCGACCTTAGGGTCAGTAGTCTAGTTCTTATCCTAACGCCATATCAGGAATCCTTGTTCAGAAGAAAAAGTAGACCTTAATCACATGGCATTTTCTGAAATCTGTCATATACACCCACAAAAAATTAAGTTGTTGTTTTGTACCATTGAGTCGGTTCTTACTTACAGCAACTCTGTATGACAGAGTTGAACTGTTAACAGAGTTTCTAGGCTATTTATAGGAGTAGATCACCAGCAGCCGCTGGGTGGGTCTGAACCTTTGACATTTTGATTAATGAGTGACCACTTAATCATTATGCCACTTGCAAAAAAAGATGTACCACCAGTTTAATATATAATTTGAAAATCTACATGATCATTAGTTCAGAAGACAAAACACTATTAGCATTCCAGAGTTTCATTTGGGACTCTCTCTGACTACAAACCTGCCCCTGTTGCCCTCCTTGGCCCAACTCTGAGGTAATTTCTGTGAGAAGTATTTATGTTATCAGAGTTCTGGTGTGATGCTGTAGGATAAACACTGGACTGCTAACTGTAAGGTTGGTGCCTTAAACCTACCAGCCACTCCTATACAGGGTTGCTGTGAGTCAGAACTAACTTGAAGGCACTAAACGACAGCAGCAATTCATGTTATTAGGAATGTTTGTGAGGTGCTGTAGGTTAAGCACTGGATGAGACTTCACAGCCTCAGAAACCCTAAGGTTGCCATGAGTTGGAACTGACACATTAACATTGTACTCTATTTTCATGGTTGCAGAATGTATCATTGTAAGAGTATATTGTTGTTGTTATGTGGTGTCAAGTCAGTTTCAAATCATAGCCACTCTATATTGGGTTTCCAAGGAATAGCTGGTGAGCTTGACCTGCTAACCTTACAGTTCAAACTGACCTTGCAGTCCAGGGCATTAACCCACAGTATCACACCAGAGCGTGCATATACACACAGACACACCCATATATATGTTGTTGTGGTTGTTAAGTGCCATCGAGTCGGTTCAGACTCATAGTGACCCTGTATAGGGTTTCTGAGGACAGGCTGGTGAGCTTGAATCCTTGATCTTGCAGTTCATACTGACTCTGCATGCATTCCAGTGTACTAACCTGCAGTGCCACACCAGAACAATATACATGTATACACATATACAAACATGCATATGTTATTTTGTGCTTTATTAACTATGCAAAGGCTTTTGATTGTGTGGATCATGACAAGATATGGAAAACATTGAGAAGAATAAGTGTTCTGGAACACATCATTGTGCTCATAAGGAACCTCTACATAGACCAAGAGGCAGGTGTTTGAACAGAACATGGGAACACTGAATAGTTTAAAATTAGGAAAAGTGTGTGCTAGGGTTGCATTCTTTCACGATACTTATTCAGGTTGTATGCTGAGCAAATAGAAACTTGGTTATATGAAGAAAGATGAGGCATCAGGGTTAGAGGAAGACTCATTATCAAGCTGCGATATGCAGATGATACAACCTTGTTTGCTGAAAGGGAAGAGAACTTAAAATACTGATGAAGATCAAAGAGCACAGCCTTTGGTATGGATTGCATCTGAATGTAAAGAAAACAAAAATCTTCACCAGTGGACAAATACACAACATCTTGATAAATGGAGAAGATTGAAGTTGTCAAAGACAACATTTTGCTTGGATCAACCATCAACACTTAAGGAAGCAGTAGTCAAGAAATTAAATGACATATTGCATTAGGCAAATATGCTATACAAGACCTCTTTAAAGTATTGAAGAGCAAAGATACCAGTTTGAGGACTAAGGTGCGCCTGACCTAAGCCATTGTATTTTCAATAATGTCATATGCATGTGAAAGTTGAGCAGCGAATAAGGAAGACCACAAAAGAATTGATGCATTTGAGTTCTGGTGTTTAAGGAGAATATTAAAAGTACCACGGACTGCCAAAAGAACTGACCAATCTGTGTTGGAAGAAATACAACCAGTATGCTCCTTGGAAGCCAAGATGGCCAGACGTTGTCTCTCGTACTTCGAATATATTGTCAGGAGGGACCAGTTCCTGGAGAAGGATATCATGATTGGTAAAGGGGAGGGTAGGAGAAAAAGAGGAAACTCCTCAACTAGATATACTGGCACAGTGGCAGCAGCAATAGGCTCAAATATAGCAACAATTATGAGGTAGGAACAGGACACGGCAATGTTTCATTCTGTTGCTATGAGTTGATACTAACTTCATGGCACATAACAAGAAAAACAATATGCTATTGGTAAGTGCCATCTGTTGTTGTTGTTGTTAAGTGCCGTCGAGTTGGTTCTGACCCATAGCGACCCTATGCAGGGTTTCCGAAGCTGTAAATCTTTACAGGAGCAGAGAGCCTCATCTTTCTCCCAAGGAGCAGCTGGTAGTTTCAAACTGGTGACCTTGTGGTTTAGTCGTTTTCAATTCCTAGTGACTCTGTAGAGGATTTCTGAGTAGTGATTGGTGAATTTGAACCATCGACCTTGAATTTCAAACCAACTTTGTAGTCCAGTGTATTAGCCCACAGTGCCACACCGGGACTATATATATATATATGTGTGTGTGTGTTTGTACATGTATGTACATATATGTATATAAATCAGTTTCCCTATTGATGGACAGCTTTTTAGTATAGTGGTTATTCAAATGATTTGATCTAAAGGGCCTCTTGTTTTATCACAAATTAAAAAATAATTGTTAAGTTTGCATATAAGTAACATTTGCCATTTCAACAGTTTCCAACTTAGTGACATAAATCTTGCCTATCATACTGAAAACACACTTTTAAAAAAATGCTTTATTGAGAGTTATATTATAGTTTACGTGGGAGAACATTAGCTTCACATTGATCCAATCGTATATCATTTCTTTGCCATGGTTACAATCCCCTCCATGCATCATCAACCAACCACAGGGTGTACCCCACAAACCTGCCCCCCGGTCATCAGCACACAGCACCTCTCCCTCTCCGGGTCCAAGGTCCTCAGCCTCTCCCTCTCTCCAGGTCGTTGTCTCTGCCTCCATCTCTGGTATCATTGTTTCTCTGGGTAGGGTCCCGCTCTCTGCTCTTCTCCCTTAATAGTCCCAGGAACCTCCACTCCTAGACTGCAAAATTAATCCCTCCCCTCCTTTTGCTACAAAACATCTACCTTTACATTTCTAGCCCTTACAATTAATCCTAATTAACAATTATTCACCATTGTATCGCAAGAGACCTATCCACATCTCCTTTCTTCAGCCCTGCCTAGACAGATTGGATACTACTCAGTAGAGATTCTACCTTCCTTCACACCCTCTGGATCTAGATTCCCTCTTGAAAGCTTGTAAGCCAGTCACTTCTTACCTCTGTAGCCCCCACATTCTAGGTAGCCAATGTCTAAGTTGCCCATCCCTGTCCTCTCCATGTGTGGAGAGGATGGGGATACTTCTCTCTGTGAAGATTTGTTCCCTCTTTTGAACTACTGCATCCATAGGTGTAGGGCAAGTTCATCAAATTGTATCAGACTGCTCTTTTTCTCTTCTTTTTTCTTCTTCTAATTGAGCTCTGATCATCCAGTCATTGAAGCCAGGTCAAGTGGGTACTATCTGCAAGTGTGGGTGTTCTTGTGCATATCCCCTCACTTCTTACCAGCTGGATGCTTCACTCTCCACTCTAGTCCTCTGTGGCTATGTCACTGACTCTGAGCCCAAGAGTCCCCAGGTCTTGCCACACTGCTGGCCAACCGAGTCTCCAGCCAGGTTCACAGGAGTCTATTGGATGTTGTAGGGCTTAGCTCACCGCTTCATTGCTGTTTTTCCCTCACTTCCCCTTTTTGTTGAGGAATGTGGTCACCAATCAGAGTGTGTATTCCCATTGGGTCTTAGTCTTAGAAGGAGGTTTGCCCTGAGGGGATCCCACCATTTGCCTTGATGTCTCCTGGGCTAGCCAAAACCCCACATTTTTGACGGAAGAAAAATCTATAAAGCAAACAGAAGTAGATTTCATCTGGTTGAAAGGGAAGTATGTGTGTGAGTACATGCTTGTGAGAGGAAACTTTTATGACTTTTTAAATTCATTTTTTTCTGTAGGTCAGCCTTAAGCTTTCTAAATTTGGAACATTTAAGCAAGCTATAAAGGACAAAGGGGGTTAGCAAAATCATTCCACAGAAGGGAAAGTTTGTTTTGTTAACCATGTCTTATGATGAGTAGTTAACTGCTTGTAGAATTATGCTTTACTTGTAATTAATTGTGCTTAAGGCTTTAATTGGAGTCCTGGTGTAGTGCTGTGGGTTAATGCACCAGACAGCAATGCACTTTGAACTGCAAGGTTGGCGGTTTAAGCTTACCAGCTGCTGCTTAGAATCCCTATACAGGGTCGCTATGGGTCGGAACCAACTCCATGGAGCTTAACAACAACAACAAAATGCTTTAATTAAGCCTCCTTACAGCTGCTCATACTGACAAAGATGCATGCGCTGGATGATGTCCCGGCAGTCGTTGAACACGTGGTTTATGTTCTCGGTGTGTACAGCGCAAGTGAAGCGGGAGTAGCAGTAGTGTGTGTAGGTGCACATATGTGTGCCTGGTGTAGATGTGACTGTGGTGGTGGTGGTGGTAGCGTGCCGTGGAGTCGGTTCTGACTCATAGTGACCCTCCAGAAGGAAGGCTGTAAAATCTTTATGGGAGCAGACAAAAATCTCACTTGTCTCCCTTGGAGTGGCTGATAGATTTGAACTACTGACTTTGAAGTTAGCAGTTTAGCTTGTTTGATAGGAGGAGGGAACTCTGACTCCCACTTTCTGAACTCAAAGGGCATTTCTCCCAATGTCTGGCACATAGTGTAATTAATAGCAGGGCTGTCTAAAAAATGGCACAGTCTGCCCCAGAAAATGAGCTTCACCGGAGGTGTGGGAGTCAGGAAGGCATTTGTTTACAGGAGCTGTGGAAAGAACACAGGGTCAGATCATCTCTGATTCTTCTCACTCGCAAAGTATGTAATAGGACACATCTTCATCTTTCATTTCTAAAATCCCATGGTTGTTGTTACTAGGTGTTGTTGAGTTGGTTCTGACTCATAGTCACCCTATGCACAATAGAATGAAACACTGCCTGGCTCTGTGCCATCCTCATAATTGTTGCCATTCTTGAGCCCATTATTGTGCCAATCCATCTTACTGGGGGAGGGGGGGTCTTCTTTTTTTGATGACCCTCTATCAAGCATGATGTCCTTTTCCAGGGACTAGTCTCTCCTGAAAACATGTCCAAAATATGTACGATGAAGTCTCACCATCCTTGCTACCAAGGAGCAATCTAGCTGCACTTCTTCTGAGACAGATTTATTTGTTTTTCTGGCAGTTGATGGTACTTTCAATACTCTTCACCAACACCATAATTCAAATGCATCTATTCTTTTACAGCCTTGCTTATTCACAATCCAACTTCCACATGCATATGAGATGGTTGAAAATACCAAGGCTTGGGTCAGGTATACCTTATTCCTCAAAGTGACATCTTTGTTCTTCAACACTTTGAAGAGGTCTGTTGCAGCAGATCTGCCTAATGCAATACACCATTTGATTTCTTCAGTGTTACTTCCAAGAGTGTTGATTGTGGTTCCAAATAAAGTGAAGTCTTTACAATTTTCAGTCTTTTCTCCATTTATTGTGATATTACTTACTGGTCCATTTATGAGTATTTATTGAGGTTAATTCATACTGAAGGCTGTAGTCTTCGATCTTCATCAGTAAGTACTTCAAGTTCTCTTGGCTTTTAGCAAGCAAGCCTGTGTCATATGCATATTGTAGGTTGTTGAGTCTTCCTCCAATCCTGAATTACAGTTCTTCATATAATGCAGCTTCTTGGCATTGCTCAGTATGCAGATTGAATAAGTATGGTGAAAGGATACAACCCTGATGCACACCTTTCCTGCTTTAAAACCATTCACTGTCCTCTTATTCTGTTTGAACCACTTTTTCTTTTTCTATGAACAGGTTCCTTATGAGCCTAATGAACTATTCTGGAATTTCTTTTCTTCTTCATGTTATCCATACTTTTTTATGATCTACACAGTTGAATACCTCAATAAAACACAAATAAACATCTTTCTAGTAGTCTCTGCTTTCAGTCAAGATCTATCTGACATTAACATTGATATCACTTGTCCCACATCCTCTTCTGATTCCAGCTTGAATTTCTGTCAGCTCCAGTGGGTGTACTGCTACAACCATTTTAAAATTATCTTTAGCAAAATATTACTTGCGTGTGATATTAATGATATATTTGATGATTTCCAAATTCATTGGGTCGCCTTTCTATGGAGTGGACAAAAATATGGATCTCTTTCAATCAGTTGCCAAATTTCTTGGCACAAACAAGTGAGCCTCCAGCGCTGCTTCAGTTTGTTAAAATACGTTAATTGGTGTTTCCATTAATTCTTGGAGTCTTATTTTTCTTCAATGCTTTCAGTGCAGCTTGGAGTTCTTCCAAAATCCTATGGTGGTTGGTATTTATGTCCTGTGGAGTTGGTTCCAACTCATAGCAACCTTGTACAGGGTTTCCAAGGCTGTAAATCTTTACAGGAGCAGAAAGCCTTATCATTCTTCTGAGGAATGGTTGGTAGTTTCAAACTGCTGAACTTGAGGTTAGCAGCCCGATTTGTAACCACCCAAATCCTAGGGTAGGTGGCAAATGATATCTGGGGATAAAGATAAATAATCATTCTTAGGGATAAAGTTCATTGTCAAGATAAATTTACTATTGGTCCAAGAGTGGAAACATGACTTCATTTTTTCCTGTGTTCCTCTGTGTCTTTTTGCTTGAGAAGTGTACTAAGGTCTTCCCTGAAATATTATGGATTCCAGTGAGTTTGGTAAGTATATTTTCAGGTTCTAACAGTCTGTTGTTGCCATTTTTGATCTCTTGTTTACCCGCATAGTAATTCTCCAATCTCCTTCCTTAGGTTAGAAATTCCTGTGACGTAATCTGAGTCATTCATTCATCCAATATATATATATGGCATATAGTAGATCCCAATATATATATATATGGGATATACTACGTGCCAGACACTTTTCCAAATAGCCGAGATTTCACAGTGAATAAGACAGATCAGTGCTCTGCTCTTGTGAAACTTAGAATCAAGTATCAGACTATAGAAAAAATATATGAAAATATCAGCTGAAGATAAGAGCTCAGAGTGATTTACAACAGGATGATATGCTAGAGAATTACTGGGAAGTTCATTTACTATGTGGCCAGGGAAGCTGAGATCTGAATGATAAACAGAACCAGGCATGTCTAAGTGTCACTGGAGATTTAGCAATCACCAGCTTTAAGTTTCTCATAATAATGACTTACAGTTGAATAATACTTTCAAAACTGTTAACCCATTTCATTTTGCTAAGTTTGGTGGCCTAGGCATTACTAGTCTTATTTTGTTCAGACGGGGAAGTGACTGCCAATTGATAAATTAAGAAATGGCAGATTGTTGTTGCTGTTAGCTGCTGTCAACTTGATTCCAAGTCATGGGCTCCCCATGTGTGTCAGAGTAGAACTGTGCTCTATAGAGTTTATAAGGCTGTGACTTTTAGGAAGTCGATTGCTGGGCCTTTCTTCCAAAGCAACTCTGGGTGGATCCAAACTCAACCTTTTGGTTAGTAGTTCAGTGCTTAAACAGATCTTAAACCCATATGATTTATCCTTATAAAAATTTATTTAAGCTTTTATTGTAAATTGAGTGAAGTTTTAGAAAGCAGTTTTATCCTCAGCAAAGCATATACTTTGCTACATCATAATGATTACAATCTCCTCCATGTACCATCAGTTAATAGTATTTATCTCTAATTCCCTTAACTCTTGCATTCCTCCCTGTGTCTACCTTCATCTTTCCTCTGCCAACCTCTCTTGTATACTGCCTGCCCTGTCATTCATGTTAACATGTGTCTACCCTCTAGTCCATGAATAATTCCCTCTCCCCACCCCCAGTAACCATCTAAGAATATTTTATTTAGCAACAAAATCTTTCCTTAACTTCTACAGAAATGGTCTCATATAATAGTTGTCCTTTTGTGATAGACTAATTTCACTCAGTATAATGTCCTCTAGCTCATCTATGTTTTTCAGATTTGTCGTTACTCTTCAACCCATTGAGGATCTGTACCAAAGTTTGGTTCACCATTCTTCTGTTGATGGGCATTTAGGTTGCCTCTATCTTTTTGCTATTGTGAACAGTGCTGCAATGAACATGGGTGTACAGATATCTATTCGTGCCACAGCTCTTATATCTTGAGCATATATACCAAGTAGCTGGGTCATATGATGTTTCTATTCCCAACTTTTTGAGAACATGCCATACTGTGTTTGCTATTTGTGGTGGAATAAATTGTTATATCATTGTTGTTTTGATTTTCATCTCTTGGTGTGGCACTGTTGGATAAGCACTCGACTCCAAGGTTGGTTTGAACTGCAAGGTCAGCAGTTCAAATTCACCAGAAACTCCTTGAAAACCCTGTACAGGGTTGTTATAAGTTGGAACAAACTCAATGGCATTTTACAACAATGGCTAGTGATCATGAACAGTTTTTCATGTTTGCTGGCTGCTTAAATGTCTTCTTTGGTGAAATGTCTATTCATGTCATCTGTTGTTATTGTTGTTGTTAAATGCCATTGTTACCAAACATTTTTTCCCCAGTCCATGGGTTCTGGTGAAATCCTTTGATTTTTACTCTTCTGGTGAAATCCTTTGATGCATAATTTTTAGGAGGTCCCAATCATCTATTTGTCTTCTGTTTGTGTGTTTTCAGTTATGTTTGATAGTGTATCAGAGTCCCTTAGTTTGTTCCTAGTATTTCATAGGTGATCTTTATAGTTCTAACCTTTGCAATTAAGTCTTTAATCTTTGTTGAGTTCATTTTTGTATATGGTGTGAGATATGGATCTTGTTTCATTTTTCTGCAAATGGATTTCCAATTTTGCCAGCACTATTTCTCCATTTAATGCCCTTTGGTCCTTTGTCAAAGATCAACTGACTATAGGTGGATGGATTTACTTCCAGGTTCTCAATTCTGTTCAGTTGTTCTATATGTCATTTACTGTTTCAGTATCAGACTGTTTTGACATTTGAAATTAATACACTGTGTTTGTGTAGTATTTTTTTAAATCAAGGAGTGAGAGGTTTCCAACTTTGTTCTTCTTCTTTAGCAGTGCTTTGCTTATCCAGGATCTCTTTCCTTTCCATATTAAGTTAGTGATTCGTTTTTCCATAGCTTTAAAGAATGATGTTTTAATAGGAATTGGGTTACCTTTAAATGTATTGTCTTTTGTCCTACACCACACTGTCTTGGGTCTTCAAACTATGCTGCAAGCAGGTTGACTAGACTGGGTGGCAATCCCAGATACTGACCTACCTCTGTTCCTTACTGTCTTACCACCTCTCTCACAAGACTTCACCAGCAAAAGAAGTTTCAATTTTAGCACCACACAAGAGTCTAGAGAATTTTGCCCAAGATTGTCAGACCAAGAGATTAGGCTGCTTCCTGCAGAAACCACTGTGTGGTGACTGGGTGGAATCCCTCAACCTCCTTCCTCTCCCTCTGCAATTTGAAGCATGTGGAAGCCTGCTTAAGGGAAATGTAAGAACTTGTCTGGGCAGCACAGTCATTATTTCAGATGTGAATGATCAGCAGGAGTTCGAGCACTACCTGCTTAGACCACCTACCAGAGAAGCAAGTCAGAGACGAGGAGAAGGAAGTGTGTTTATGTGGGGTTGACCTACTGGTTGGGTGACTCTCAGTATTTTCTGTAACCTTGCACCTTGTCTTCCGTATTTGTGACACAGGGTTGCTATCATCCTCTTTGTTAAGAATTAAAACAGCATATGGAAAAGCATATTCTTAGTAACAATTCTCCAGGAACATAAAAAGAAGTTATTTGTCACACGGTGTATTCATGAGCTCCAGCCCAAACTTGCATGGACAATTATCCACAGAGCTGGGTGTCACCATTCTACCTGTCATTGACTAGTGGGGCGGGTTGCATTGGTGCCAGTAACCTGGTGTGACGAGGAGGAGTTTCCACAGCCCTAGCTAGCAGGATCCTGGGTCAAGAAAAGTATTTTCTGATTTCTGAAAGGAAACTGTTGTTGTTGTTAAGTGCTGTCAATTTGGTTCCAACTCAGTGACTCTGTATAGGGTTTCTGAGGAGTGGCTGGTGAGCTTGCAGTTCAAACCAACCTTGCAGTCCAGTGCGTTGACTCACGGCACCCCACAAGGACTGTAAAGTGTACTTCCCCAATATCTGTTCTGCCCCCTAGTTAGACAGCACTGCACACTTGCTTTTATAACCAGACAGCCACTAGCTAAAAGTTGTTAGGTAACATTGGCAGCTGCTTCTACCTCTGACTTTGCGTGAAGACTCCAGCTTTTGAGCAGCCATGGGGAGTTCACCTGATAGCTGTGGAGGGGGAAAGAAGGAGGTCCAGTTGTTTTTTTTTAAAGTTTTTATTGTGAATTGAGTGATAGTCTACATGGGAGAACATTGGTTTTACATCCATCGTTTCATTGCAATGATTACAATTTCCTCTGTGCATAATCATTCACCAGTATTTTTGTTTCTATTCCCTCTGTTTTTTTATTTGGAATGTACACGAAAACACTCAGGAATATATAATCATTTAATCAACCAAAGGGAACATTCTGCAAGCCTACCTCCTGGCTGCTGGCACCTGGCTGCCAGGTCTCAGTCCCTCTCTTTCCATGAATCTAGAGTCCTCAGCTACTCTCCCTCTCCATGTCCTCATCTCTGCCTCCATCTCTGGTGCTGCTGCTTCTCTGGATAGAGTCCCACGTTCCGCTCATGCTCATCTCCCCTGATGGTCCTAAGGTCCTCTGTTTCTGGGCTGTATAATAAACTATTCCCCACTTGCAGGTGCAGTTTTTAGTGCTCCTCAAACTCTTTTTTTCCCCCAGTCAGTTGATAACAGGAGTGTGGAAAGCCCCAGAATCCCTAAGCACCTACCTAAAACTGTAGTATCCAATCACACCAAAGTGGGTTCATTATCACACCACTATACCTGTTGCCATCAAGTCAATCCCAACAGATAGCACTACTCCATGTGTGTCGGTGTGTCAGAGTAGAACTATGTTCCACAAGGCTTTCAGTGGCTGATTTTTCAGAAGTAGATTGCCAAACCTGTCTTCGAAGGCACCTCTGGGTGCATTCAAATCCCAGCTTTTCAGTTGGTGCCAGGCATGTTAATCATTTACATCACTCAAGGACTCCTGTAACACTAATACCTCTTGTAATACCTTAACTGGACTTTTTTTTTTTTTTTTCTTAAATGTTTTATTGTGAATTATGTGATAGTTTACATTTAACTGGACTTTTTGTTCTTAGATTCATCTAGTGTTTCCAGATTTGATACATTAGCTCAAGCTAGTTCCTTCACTGGAAATATCCTTTATTCTATCCTTCTTACCCACTTATTGAAATTCTACCTGCATGCTGAAATCTATTTCAAGTAGCAATTCTGAAAAGCATTTTCTTTCTTTTTTAAATTTAATTTTGATTTGATTGGAAGTTTATTGGTTTGTTGTTGTTTTTTTTCATTCAGTAGTTCATATACATTTTGTTTAGTGATATAGACTGCAATCCCTGCAATGTAACAGCGCTCTTCCCACTTCCTTTGTTTTCCATTTCTCTGTATCCTTCCTGTCTTCTTATCCCTTCCTGCCTTTGGAGATTTATTCCTGGGCAAATGCTGCCCTTTTGATCTTGTATGGTTGATGGTTCTAAGGAGTGTGTACCTCCCTGGTGCTATTGTTCACTTTATAAGCCTATCTTTGGCTGGAAGTTGAGCCACAGGATGGAGTTCAGTTCCAGATTGGAAGGGTATCTAAAGATCATAGTCTCAGGGGGTTCCGCCAGTTTCTCAGAGTAACCCTGGCCCTTTAAAAATATTGTTGCTTTGAGTGTTCTTACAGATTTCACCCCCTCACTCTATTCATCCCCTCACTCTATTGAAATCCCTTCCAGAGCAGTCAGCAGTGGTATTGTCGTGGTTGAAGTGTTGTCCCTAGAATAGCGTTACTATCCTGCCAAAGAACTGAAGAGGTGTAACACATATACTCTGCACAAAAGAAGTTAGAGAGACAAGGGGTTTAGGGAAAAGAAAGAGGTTTATTATAAAAATAGATATTCTTACAAAGCGAGGTAAAAACGGAAGTCCACCTTGGGAAAGGAGAGGAGGAGAAGCCTGGAGTACTCTTTGTCTTCTTTATATATCTCTTTGTTCTAGTGCATGGGTAACCAATTCAGGGAATTAATTGGCCCATATTCCGTTTCTTTGAGTCTCATTTTTCAGGCTTTAGTTTATTATTAACTAATTTTATTATTCCTCACAATAATATCCCCTCTCACCTACCCCTCTTAACTGACTTCATTTCCTCTTGCAACCAGTCTCCTCTCTCCCTCACTCTTCTTTTCAGAAACTTCTAATTTCTGAGGTTGACTTATTTCCTGCTGAGACAGCCCATACCTAGGGTGATGTAAGACCCTGTTCTTTCCCTGTTCTCACATTCCTGTTCTAACTACCTAATAGTAGTTGGGCACCATCTAGTTCATCTGGTCCAAACTTCAGGAAGACTGGGATTCATTCAGCCCATTAGTCCTTAAGAAATATTGCTTCCAGGTGTTTGCTTTTTTTTTTTTTTTTTTTTTACATTTCTTTGCTGTGGATGGAGAGAGACCAATAATCTTAGATGACTACTTAAGAACCCAGTCCCTACTCACAAACATAGGATACGTAACAATGTCTTCACTGACTATGTTAGTTGACCTTGCTGTACCCCAAGTCCCACTAGCCCAGGGACTCATTTCCTCATAGTGTTTGTTTATGGCTAAGAAGTTTTCACAGTTTTGTCCCCTGTATGCTCTACTATGGAGTCCTGCTGTGGCACTGCATGATAAGCACTGTACTACTGACTACAAAGTCAGCAGTTCAAACCAACAGACACTCTTTGGAAACCCTATACAGGGTTTCAGAGCCAACTAGACAGCACTTAACAACATGTTCTAATATATGGATATACTTAGCATAGTAGTTACGAATTGGGCTGCGAACCGCAAGGTCAGCAGTTCGAAACTACCAGCTGCTCCGTAGGAGAAAGATGAAGCTTTCTGCTCCCGTAAAGATTTACAGCCTTGGAAACCCTGTTCATTGTCACTATGGATCGGAACTGACTCAATGGCACTTAACAACAACAACAACAATGGCACATATAAATATATCT
>NW_006408742.1:2866742-2868837 GCF_000296735.1 Chrysochloris asiatica
ATCAGCAGTTAATACAGGTATACCCTCTATTTGTAGTCCTGGTATGACACTGGCTTGAACCTCAAGATCAGCAGTTAATACAGGTATACCCTCTAGTTAGAGTTCTAGTGTGATGCTGGCACTCCTCAGAGTGTCGCTATGAGTGAGAACCGACTCAACAACACTTAAAAACAATAGCATCAACCCTTTAGCTAGTGATTTGCCCTCCCTTCCTTTCCCATCCCTGGTAAACTTCAATGAATGTTTTTATTTGTGTGTGTGCATAAACCTTTTCTTGACTTAATACAGTAGTAGTGAATACACTGTTATTCTTTATGCTGTGTAGAATTCCATTGAATGTATTTATTATTCCATAGTTTGTTTATCCTATCATCTACTCAGGGGTGATTGAGTGATTTCCTGAAGACTTGGCTTTTGCTAATGCCTTCAGTGCAGCTTATATTCCAGGAATTGATGGGATACCAAAAAAAACAGCTCAACAGAATTATGCAGCACTATAAGCGCTCATTGGCCTATGCCAAGAATTTTGGAAACAACTCCCTGGCCAACCACATGGAAAAGATCCATATCTGTGCTCATTCCAAAAAAAAAATTGGCCCAATAAAATACTGAAATGACTGAACAATATCATTAATATTACACAAAAGTAAATTTTTACTGAAGATAATTTAAAAATGATTGCAGCAGTACATCAACAAGGGACTCAGAAATTCAAGTTGGATTCAGAAGAGGATGTGGAACAAGTGATATCCTTGCTGACATCAGATGGCTCCTGACTGAAAGCAGAGAATACCAGAAAGATGTTTACTTGTGCTTCATTGACTATGCAAAGGCTTTTGATTGTGTGGATCACAACAAACTATGAATATCATTGGGAAATTGGGAATTGCAGAACACTTCATTGTGCTCATGAGAAAACTGTACTTAAACCAAGAGGCAATTGTTTGAACAGAACCAGAGAACACTGAATGGTTTAAAATGGTTTAGGGAAGGTATGCACCAGGGTTGTATCATTTTACCATATTTATTCAATCAGTATGTTGAGCAAATAATACAAGAAACTGGGTTATAAGAAGAAAATTGTGGCATCAAGAAGACTCATTGGAAGAAGATTCATTAGCAACCTTTGATACAGAGATGATACAATCTTACTTGCTGAAAGCATTGTTGTTAAATACTGTGGAGTTGGTTCTGACTCAGAATGACCCTGTATAGGATTTCCGAGGAATGGCTGGTGTGTTTGAACTGCCAACCTTGTAACCAAAAGCCAGGAGGAAAGTTTAGGCAGCAGATGCCCAAGCCAGTTTGTCCCTTCTAACCCAGGCCCTTGGTTTGACTCTGTTTTATCTTTAGCACCTTTTCAAATTCTAGAGATCAAATATAAGAAGGAATAAGTTAAAAATGCAAAGTACTCTTTTAAAAAAACGTTGTTTTGTTTGTCAAGTACCATGGGATAGTTTCTGACCGATAGCCACCCTGTATAGGGTTTCTGAGAAGAGGCTGGTGGGTTTGAATCAGTCCAGTGTTTATCCTAAAGTACCAAACCTAGCCTTTGTACTAATGGTTCTATGTGTATTTTTCTAAGGAGGAAGTCTATAGATTCTTAAAGGTCCCCATTAGATGAGATTGTTGAATCCATTGGTCTGGGGAAGACAGATTGATTTCTTGAACATAGGGACTTTGCAGCAGAGAAGGCTTGGATACCTGAAAGCCAGTGTTTATGCCTTAGACATCTGAAAGATCTAGATGCTCAGGGACAGAGGGAGGAGAAGAATTTTACGGATAAGAGAAGGGTAAGAAAAAGGAGAGTACTATATTTCATGATGCCCGTAATCTCTGCTGTGAATTTATAGGCATACCTCATTTTACTGCATTTCACAGATAGTGTATTTGTTAACAGACTGAAAGTTTGTGACAACCCTGCATCCAACAAGTCCTTCCGAACCACTTTTTAAAAGCAGCATGTATTCATTTTATGTCTCTGTGTCATATGTTGGTAATCCTCACAATATTTCAAACTCTTATGAGTTTATGAGGATAAGTCAAAAGGTATTGCTGCTAGGGTTCCACACACAGGTTTATTCCAAATAAATGT
>NW_006408742.1:2869137-2905133 GCF_000296735.1 Chrysochloris asiatica
TTAACCCACAGTGCCACACCAGGAAGGCTATAGTGACTGTTTTTTTTTTGAGATTACAAATGGGCAATCTTAATAGATTTTTCTCAAAGAGCATGGAACAATCTAGAAGTTTGAAGAAAAGTGAAAAGTGCATTGGTGAGAAAAAGTTCCATCACAATAATGTAACCTGCCCATTCTTCAAGGGTAGCAAGCACTAAGTAGATTTTCACAGGGAAACCTCAGCCCATCTACCTTCCAGCCATAATCATGCCCCTTCAGAGTTCCTTTTGTTCAAATTGGAGACCCAGCTTTGTGAGCGCAAAAGTTATTTTCATCTTTTTGAAACTGTAAAGGAGGGTGTGTGTAAACTACTTAGGGAAGTTCTCTTAAGTTTTGGCTGCTATTATTGCTACCAATAATAATTACTAGTTGTTAGTAAGACCCATTACTACCAGTAAAAACTTTAAACTTCAGCTGTTTTTCTTTCTCCTTAGCAACTGAAATTTATTTATTTATAGATTTTTTATTGTGAACTGAGTGAAGGTTTACAGAGTAGATAATCATTTTTTCATTCAACAAATCATAAACTTCCTTTCATTTCAATGATTACAATTTCCTTCCTGTGATTATTACTGCCTTTTCCCCCTACTTCCAACCCTTCTGAACTTGAATGGTTGCTCATTCTGTGGTGACCACACCTTGCTAATGTTGTTGCCCCTCTTACATACCACTTGGTTGAAAAATTGAGCCATAAGGGTAAGTTCAATTCCAGGCCTGAATGGTACAAAGACCATAGTTTCAGGTTCCTCCAGTTTCTTTCTGACCAATAAGCCCAATCTCTCTCTCTCTCTTTTTTTAATAATTCTGAATTTGTTCCACATTTTCTCCCACTCTGTCTATCCAGGACCTTTCAGAGGAGTGGGTAATGGTACCTGAACACCCTCTAGTTCTTCTGGACTCACAGTCTTGTTCACAACTACAAAAATATATTGTCTCACAGTTCTGGAGGCTGTTGTTATTGTTAATTCTCATCAAGTTGGTCCCGACTCATAGCAACAAGAGAACGAAACACTGCCCAGTCCTACATCATCCTCACAATTGTTGCTAAGCTTCAGCTTTCTGACCTAGAAAATGAAGATAATTATTTTGCTTTATTTGTTTTGTTCTGATCATGAACACAAAGAAACTTTGGGAACTGTGGAGGAATTATGTTACACAGCCTGTAAAAACATCGAAACCAAATATAACAAGGAGATTTGTAGAAGAGAACAGAGAAACTCAGGTAGTTCACATGAGGATTCAAGTGGTCGTATAAGGACATTTTAGCATATTTTTAAAAAGATGATAAAAGGCTGGTTTGGAGGGTAGAAGTTTTATTTATGCTCAAGGACATAAAGAAGCACAGGAGGAAATATGATGTGATGGACTCAGGACACATAGGGAAATTTGGTGTGGGATCAATAGATCATTGTTGTAAGTGTGATGGAGTCACAGAGCTCTTCCGGCTTGACATCTGGCAAGCAATAGCTTGAACTGGGACAGAAGAAAGTTCATGTCAGGATAGATAATCTATTCTGCAAAACCAGTCAAAAGCTTGTATTTCTGAGCTAATGTGAACATTTCACCAAAGGGATGCCAAATGTGAACAACAGTTAAGAAAGTCACAAGCACCCATGCACACTCTAATAATAGAAAGGTCATCTAATAATTATATATGAAAATAGCTTTCAGCACAGCTCACAGAACCTTTTCCATTAATGTAATCTTTATCAGGTGTGCTAGAGAAGCTGGCGGATCCGAAGTTACATGTCCTAGCTCCCTTGTTATCCTAAGAGACAATACTAGCAAGAGAAGAACTATGGAAACTAGGAATTTGGGGACCTTAATGCACCAGACTGCAAAGCCATTTGAACTGCAAGGCCGCTCACCATTTGAACTCACCAGCTGCTCCTCAGAAACCCTATACTGGGTTGCTATGGGTTGGAATCCACTCGATGGCACTTAGCAACAACATCAACTATGCTAACAAGCTACTGGTAGGATTTTAGTCTTTGTTAGGAAAGCATGGCCAAGTAATAACAATTGTGTAACAGCAACAACAACAGCAGTGAATGCTTATACAACACTTAGACATATTCATTTAATTCTCACAGCAACCCAGTGAGGTGGATTCGGTCCCCACCCCCATTTTACAGATGAACAAGCTGTGGAATAAAGGAGTTAAGTAATTAGCCCAAGGTCACATACCTGAGGAGTGTTTGAACTAGGCTTTGAACAGAAGTGTTTGGTCTAGAGACTGTGCTTTTAAGATGTATACTCCACAAGCTCTCGATTTCAGGAATTTTATCTAGTATAAAATGGGTTTCCTTCATAGAACCCAGCTTCTTGTATTATTTGCTCAGCATACATATTGAACAAGAATGGTGAAAGAACACAACCCTGCCGCACACCTTTCCCAATTTTAAAACATTCAGTGTTCCCATGCTTTTGTTAGAACAACTGCCTCTTGGTCCAGGTACATATTTCTCAGAAGTACAATTAAGTGTTCTGGAATACTCATACTTCTCAATGTTGTCCATAGCTTGTCATGATCCACACAATCGAAAGCCTTCACATAGTCAATAAAGCATGGGTAAACATGAAGGAAAACGTGGCGTCAGGATTGGAGGAAGACTTATTAACAACCTGAGATATGCAGATGATACAACCTTGCTTGCTGAAAGTGAAGAGGACTTAAACTATTTACTTATGGAGATCAAAGAGCGCAGCCTTACGTATGGATTACAACTCAATGTAAAGAAAACAAAAATCCTCACCACTGGACCAATAAACAGCATTCTTATCAATGGAGAAGAGATTGAGGTTGTCAAGGACTTCATTCTTCTTGGATCAACTATCAACACTCGCGGAAGCAGCTGTCAAGAGATTAGATGATGTATTGCATTGGGCAAATCTGCTGCACAGGAACTTTTTAAAGTATTGAAGAGCAGAGATGTCAGCTTGAGGACTAAGGTGCGCCTGACCCAAGCCATGGTATTTTCTATAACCTCATATGCATGCGAAAGCTGGACAGTGAATAAGGAAGATCGTAGAAGAATTGATGCCTTTGAGTTGTGGTGTTGTAGGAGAATACTGAAAGTGCCATGGACTGCCAAAAGAACCAATAGATCTGTTTTGGAAGAAGTGCAACCAGAGTGCTCCTTGGAGGCCAAGATGGCTAGGCTTCGTCTCTCATACTTTGGACATGTTGTCCGGAGGAAACAGTCACTGGAGAAGGATGTCATGCTGGGTAAGGTGGAGGGTCAGAGAAAAAGAGGAAGACCCCCAACGAGATGGATCAGCCAGGTGACATCATTGATGGCGTTAAGTGTGGCGGCGGTAGTGAGGTTGGCCCAGGATTGGACATTGTTTTGTTCTGCTGTGCATGGGGTCTCTATGAGTCGGTTGCGACTTGATGGCACCTGACAACAACAACAAAATGGGTTTAAAATATGCTTATTATTTTGAGAGAGACATGGTATGGGGCTGAGGCAATAAACTTCAGGGCTGGCTTTCCATTATGTCTCAGACTTTACTTGGGAGAAAAAAAGGTTGTCCAGATAATAAATTTGCTAGAGATAGGAACTATATCTTGTCCACATATATATTCTCTAGGACCTCTTATTCCCTTAGGACACATAGCAGGTGCTCAAAAAACACAAGTTGAAGTAAACCAAATAGTCTCTCCCTGCTGTAAGATTTTTTTCTTCTTACTGAAAGCAGAGGAGAGTAGAAATGCATAGTTTTACCCCACATTTCTAAAAGAAAGTTCTGTTAAGTTGTTAGTCCTCCTGAGGTAAAATCTTTCACCAAATCCTAACTCTGAATTCAAGACCTGATTTTAGTTCATCTTATCCACGAAGCTACTGGTCCCAGCCAAAGGGACCACTGGTTTCTGCATTAACCTACTCCTTCTGTGCCATGACTTGCTACCGTGTCTATTAATCTGTTAGTATCTGTGGATCAAAATATGCAGGTCAAATTCAAGACTTGGAGGCTGACAGATCTGGGTTTGAATCCTGGCAGAGAAGTTCCTAGTTGTGTGGTGTAGAACAAGCCATTCAGCCTTTTTGAACTTAATTCCATCACTTATAAAATGATAATCATATATTATTCACTGGATGGTTGGGAGAAACCACTGTAGGATAAGCACTGGGCTGCTAACAGCATGTTCATCAGTTCAAACCCAGTAACCACTCTACAGGAGAAAGATGAGGCTGTCTGCGCCCATAAAGCTTGGGTAACCCTATACAGTCTTTGGGTCACTATGAGTCAGAATCAACTGGAGGGCAGTGGATTTGGCTTTCTGTTTGTTGTGTTTTATCTGGTTACCTAGCACAGTTATTGGCACACACTAGTTGGGGTCTCAGGAGTGTAGCTATAGAATATCTCAATGTCTTAGTTACCTACTGCTGCCATAACAAAAAAATATAAGACAAGCGGGTGGCTTTAAAGAATGAAAATTTATTTTCTCACAGACCAGAGGCTAAAATCAGAATCAGGGTTTAGTCATGTCGATTCATTTTGTGTTCCTAACTCTTACTTTCTGTTGTTTGCCAGAGGTCCTTGGCATCTTTTTGCTTGCATGCTACCTGTCTTCCCCGTATGTGTGTGCCTGTCTCTAATCCGCTCTTTTTATAATAAAAGATACATTCAGAAGTGATGAGCTCTAGGGCCCACCCTACTCTAGCGTGGTGAACTCATTACCTTAAAAGAAAACTCTTATTTGCAAACAGGGTCATATTTATAGGTATAAGGGTTAGAACATTCACATTTGAGGGGGAGGGGCAGGGGATTACAATTCAATCCACGACACCCAGTAATACTGCATGATCTGGAGATCTGAGATAATGCCATACATTTTTTGGGTCAGGAGTCTGTCTCTACCCTGACTTCCTCACACTCTATCCTTCCTCACCCTCCCCAACTTCTTCCCATCCCCACTCCCTGCCCCCAGTTTTATCATGAAAATCAATCTTTTCTCATTTACAGTTTATTGTACTTAACCAAGGTTTGGGGTCATTTTGGTTCTGTTACAGGAAATCTTTGGCTATCAGACTCAAGCCTGGCGGAAAGCTTTCTGTCTTGTTGGATCCATCTTTTCACTTGGTATGCTTCCCTTGGTGTTCTACTGGAGACCAGCTTGGCATGTCTGGGCACATTGTGTCTCATGTTCCTTGCAAGAGGCAGACGTCGTGTTGCTGAGGACAACAGTAAGTGTATAATTGGTGGCTTTTTTCAGGTCATCATGTAATGGGGTAACTGTGGGAAGATTTATACAGGGCAGGTGGCAGGGGTAGAGGTGGGGATGGCATATATAAGGCAGCCATTGCAGCCTTACATTTACCAAGAATTCAGTAATTTGTGTGTTTATTAAGGAAATCTGTTTCATAGTTTTTCTTCTAAAATTTAGATTTTTGTGAAAAATTACTTTAATTAGAATATATTAAAATCAGAGCAGGAATAACCATGCTAGTAACTAAAAATAGTAGGTAGTGGGAAGTACTGAAATTAGGCTTACAAGCTGCAAAATTCTCACTGATTCTTTCTTCCAATGCTGCCTTATCTATTTCTATCCCCTTTATTGGAGATACTTTGGAGAAAAGGGAGAAATAAACTGGGAAGGATATGGGGACCCTCTCTCTAGAAAGGATGATCTCTTTTCCTTTGATTCAAGACAGCCACGGTTATTGGTAAGAGTATGTTGCATCCTGAAACTAAACTCAGGGACAAATGCAACTATTTTGTTTGCTTCTGTGTCTTTCTATGCTGATACAAACTCCTGATGTTAGATTACTTCTCTATATTTTCTCTCATGACATTTTCTCATAACACTTATTCTATTTTTTCCTGCTGGACTGTAAGCAGCATAGGAGAAGGGACCATTCCTAACTGAGTCATTGAAACATCCTCAGTTCCTGCATGTGGTAGGAGTTCCATAAATATGTGCTGGCTGCAAGACTGAAGTGGATATTCTTGTGATGAGAATGAAAGTATAGTTTCATGGAAGATCCTTTTCTGGCTGACTTTTACTGAGTATTTCTCAAATGATCCACAATGACAAACAGATTGATGCTAAATCAACCTCTGATGGGATTTAGCTTCTTTTTATAGCCAACAATCTTCCTAGATAAACATTCAACATAATGAAGCAAGAAAGGAAGACAGATAACAAGCCTGAGTTATTGGCAAAAGAAAAAAAATATTCACATTTTGATCTGACATCAAATTGGCATTTGGACCTAACTCAGAGTCGGGGTTAAATTTCAGTGATACTGGGAATTGGATGAATCTTTGTCTTGGTTGGGTTGCTTCATTGGATCAGTTTTATCCCTCATGTCAGATTCCTGAGCTCTTCATGAACCAATTTCTCTATGCCCCTGTCTTAAGCTTTCCTGTCATAATTCAAGACTGAATTCTTTTTTGCTTTGAACTTTTTGTTGAAACCATGTGTTTTCAGTAATGGAAGGCATTTTAAATGAAAAGAAAAGAAAAAAAAAGAGGTAATATCGATTTTGATACCGTTAGTGGGACACATATGTCCAAGGGGACCTCTGGTAGTAGGAGGGGGGCCATTTCTTCAGATTCATGAAGTTTTACAGATTCCCACAAATACAGCAGGCACTAAAATTGGGATAGCAACTTACCACTAAATCCCACAGGTGGAAAATGTATGTGGGTACTGTCTGTCCCACTGGCAATGAAAGAGTTAGCTAAAATACAGATGATAGTCAAGGCAGCTACTCACAAGTTTAATTCTAATTTAAGTAGAGATATTTGGAGATTGTAAAAATGACATGGGGGTTGCCTCTGACCTCCTCAAATTTCACCAGGGAGCTGGAGAATCAAACTCAACATCAGCCCAAGGTCAATTTCTATGAGGCAGAGGACCGACATGCTTCTAACCTCTAACCTTCTTGACCAATTCTGACACACCAATCATCCCTCCCATGGCACTCTGTTTCTCTTCTGGCTTTGATAATTCATTGCAATGGCCACACAGAATTCTTAGACAGTAATTGCAATTAAGAGGTTTATTAGGGAAATTAACAGGTTACAATTTAGAGTGTTCAGGATACAGTTTTTTTTGTTCAAGAGCACCTCTTTTCCGTCATACCTGCAAGCATACCTCTCTGGTCCTCGGCCTGTTGGCCTGGCCTCTGCCTTGCTTGGACAATGTTACAAAGATCATTTAGCGTTGCCAATAATAAATGCCCAAAGGGCACTCCACCTTAAACTTCAGTCTGAAAGCTCTAGCTCTGTGGGTCAGCAAACTTAGCTCTGCAAATTAAATGCCTGGAGGCACTCTGCTCTGCAAGTGAGCCTCCTGCCCAAAGGCATTCCATGGGCTAAGAAACCCACTGCTCTGTCTCGTACTCTGACTCTTGGTTCTGCTGCTATCACTTTTCTGCCACTCCTCTGATGCCACAACTTTCTGTGTCCTGGATTGAGGAGGCTCAGTGCATTAGGATTCTAGGGAGCCAAAGGATGTGCTCCACTTCTAACCTTTCTTCCTGATGGTAGTACAACATCCTGTTTCTGATTCTGAGATGGCTCCTTTAATACTCATCAGGATGGCAAAACTGACCAATCCCCAAGTTAAAGTTTCATGTTTTTGCAATTACAATTAACCCTGTTAACAAATCCCTCACAACTAAATCAGATAATTCCATCAGCATCTTCCCCCATCTTTTTACTGAGATCATCAAGAAAAGAGGAAATATACGTCATTGGAATTGTCTCTCTCATCCAGTTGTTTGGTGAGAGTTACAAAAGCTATGGCAGAACAACCATACCAAGTAAATCACTGCATCACAGAGACAAAACTTCAGGACCTTAAGACTTTAAGACAGCAAGAGATCATTGAGGAGGAAGAGGAAGTCATGTTGACAAACTTGGTCATTACTGCCGGAAATCATACTTCAGGAAGGCTCACAAGATATGAGTGAGAGATGAGCACCTGGTTCTCATCTAATGACACTTCTGCATTCAGAGGGTGATGATGTGGAGAGGTGACACAAATTGCCCAAACTCATTGATTAGCAAGTGGCTTATTCAGGACTAAAGTCTAAGTATCGTAGTGCAAAACTGTTTGTATTGAGCTATACTTAGACTTTGTTGTTGCTGTTGTGTGCTGTCGAGTTAGCTCCAACCCGTAGTGATCTTGTATAGGGTTTCCAAGGAGTGACTGGTGGGTTTGAACTGTCCCCGTTGCATTTAGCAGTCGAGTGCTTATCCTACAGCACCACACCAGGACTCTGTACTTAGACTAGACTCACTGAAGTTCCCAAACTTTAGTCAGCATCAGAAACATCTGGAAGGGCTTATTAGAACCCATCCCCAGAATTTATGATTCATTAAATGTGGTTTGGGGTCCAAGAATGTACATTTAAAAAATGTTCCCAGGTGATGTTAATGCTTGGACTACGGGATCACACCTTCAGAAGTACTGCCACCATTAACATTTTGAGCTCACTTGGTTCTTGAGAGAGGCCTGGACATTTGCTTTATGGCTCAGCCAATATAGTCTTGGAGCAATGATCTAGATTTAGCAAAAAGTTTACAAGTGGCTCTCCGATACTCAGCCTGAGAATGTCTGGGTCAGGGATAGTACTTGTTCTTACTTGGGCTGGTGAGAGGATGAATTGAGATTATATATGTAAAAGCCATTTGCAAACTGTAAAATGCATTGTGTGTTATAGCTTAAGCAGTTCTAGTGATTGGTTATATAGAGGGCTCACTGTGCTACATTATACAATGACTCTATTTGTCTTTGTTGGCATTCCCTTTGTTGGGATTCCCTTTCAGGAGATGTGAGAAAGTGTCTAATGGCTGGGAATCCCAAGCACTCAACCAGGTTACCTTTTCTAGTTGCATGTGGTCAACTCTGGAATGACAAAACATTGTGGTCCTGCCTCTTTCTTTGCATCTTTAATAATCTATGAAGACCCTTCTCCATGCCCTTCCACCACTAATCAGAGAAGCCTAAACTAGCTTCAATCTTGCCTTTTTTAATCTTGATTTCAAATTTAATTTGAAATTACATGCTCTTGTGTGTCTTTTAAATGTATTTGCTATGCCAAAGACTCTCCAAATAAATGAGATTCTAAATTAGTCTTTATGTAATTAGACAAGAACGCAATTATTTCCAACGTTCCTACTACCGAAGCCTTAGATAAAAATAAGCTTTGGACATCAAAGATTTACAAGTCTTCTACTCGGTCATTTGCATTAAAATGACATCATAAAAATATTTTATTTGAGTTCTATTGTAATAGCTGAACTGTAACAACTTCTCATTAATGAGAACTGGATGACTCCTACCTGAAAATGTGCTGCATATCTTTTCTTCCTGTTATTATAAAATCAGTGGTTGATACTTATCATCAATCTCACCCTGGTAAGATTACAGATCATTATCACAAATACTGATTAGGAAGTCATTTCTTAACATTAAAGAAAAAGGCATTGCTGGATTGAGTCTTTCATGCTATTTATTTTCAGTTCCTCTCCCTCTATTAAATGCTTCTAGGAGGGAGATTTTCCCAAAAGATAAGAATCATTGCATTTTTATTTTATAATTTTAAAAATGATTTTATTCATTACTCATCTACTTCAGAATTTTAACCAATATCTGCAGTGATGCCACATTTCTATGCAAATAGCATGATTTGCATTCATTGGTGTTTTGAATTTAGACTCTCTTAATAACTTCCATAGTTTCCTGCTTTATTATAATTACAAACATGTTTTTCCTTCACTGTCATTGTATGTTTGTTACATGCTGCCAAAGACCTGAGATATGCAGAGGACTGACTCAGACCTTTCATTCTGGGGTTTTAAGGAGGAGCACTTTTCTTTCACTTTCTCCTGAGGAAGACATCAGTACTTGGGGCTCTGGTTTGAAAACAGAAATTCAGCAAATCAGCCATGCAAATGGCATCTAAATCCCCAAATACATCAACATTCTCATTAGTTAGCAGCATTTGTGTTTACTAACTCCTTAGGCATCTCCTCTCCTCTCCTTCTGCCTTGGTCTCTGGAAGCCCATGATCACCACCTTTGTCAAAGTAAACCAGGCACTCTTTCCTTCATGCTTTTAATCCACAAGGTTTCCTCTGATATTCCTTTCCTCCTCCATTCATCCATTTATTTATCCAATTAGTAAATATTTGTTAAGCATCAACCATGTACCAGCCATTGTCATATGGACTGGGGATGAGGAATGAATAGAATGGAGGGAAATCTAGTGGAGAAATAGAGATATATACAGAGAATCTGGTGGTGAAGTGGATAAGTACTCAGCTACTAACACCAGCAGTTTGAACACATCAGTTCCATAGAAGAAAGATGCAGCAGTCTACTTCTCAAAGTATTACAGCATTGGAAACCCTACAGGACAGTTCTCTGTTCTGTAGGGTCACTATGAGTTGAAATTGACTGGATGGCAATAGGTTAATATGCACACACACACTAGATTGTAAATACAAAAAGTAGTTCTTCTAGCTCTACTTACTAAAGCCTACCTCTCCAGAACAGATTCTATCTCTACTTATTAGAGCCTACATAATCCAAACAGCAGAAACATACATTAACAATCAGAACATAGAATGTATGAAGTATGAATCTAGGAAAATTAGAAGTTGTCAAAAATGAAATGGAACACATAAAGATCAATATCCTAGGCATTAGTGTGCTGAAATGGACAGGTATTGACCATTTTGATCTGACAAGCATATGGTTTACTGTGCTGGGAACCACAAATTCAAGAGGAATGGCTTAGCATTCATCATCAAAAAGAATATTCTAAGGTCTATCTTGAAATATAATGCTGTCTGTAATAGGATAATACCTGTATGCCTACAGGGAAGACATGTTAATTCCACTAGTATTCAAATTTATGCACAAACAACAAAAGTCACTGATAATGAATATGAAGAAGTCTACCAATTTCTTCCATCTGAATTGATTAAACATGCTATACAGATGTGTTGATAATTAATGGTGGTTGGAATTCAAAGGGTGGAAACAAAGAAGAAGGATCAGAAGTTGAAAAATACAACCTTGGTGATAGATAATGCTGGGGATCACATGATAGAATTTTGCAGGACCAATGATTTCTTTGGAGTACTAGTGTGGTGCTGTGGGTTAATGCACTGGACTGCAAAGTTGGTTTGAATCACAAGGTCAGCAGTTCAAGCGCACCAGCTGCTCCTCAGAAATCCTATACTGGATCGCTAGTGTTAGAACTGACTCAATGGCACTTAACAACAACAACAACAATGAGTTCTTCATTGCAAATACCTTCTCTAAGCAACATAAAAGACAGTTACATACATGAACCTCACCAGATGGAATACACAGGAATCAATTTGACTACATCTGTGAGGAGAGATGGTGGAAAAGCTCAATATCATCAGCCAATCTGCCAAAACAAGGCAAGGCAGACTATGAAACACCATTAAATGTTCATATGCAAGCTTAGGCTCAAGCTGAAGAAATTTAAAACAAGTTTACAAGAGCCAAAATATGACCTTGGACATATCCCATCAGAATTTAGAGACCATCTGAAGAACAGATTCTATGTATTAGACGTTCCATTTTGTTAATGACCAAAGACCAGAGGAGTTGTGATACGATTCAAGAACACTGTCAATGAAGAAAGAAAAAAGATCATTAGACACTAATGACCAAAGACCAGAAGAGCTGTGGGATGACATCAAGAACATCATACAAGAAGAAAGCAAAATGTCATTAAAAAGAAAGGAAAGAAAGAAAAGACAAAAATGGATGTTAGAAGTGACTCTGAACCTTGCTCTCCAGCTTAGAGATCTAAAGAGAATGGGAGAAATGAGAAAGTAAAAGTGCTGAATGGAAAATTCCTAAGGGCAGCTAGAGAAGATAGTCAAGTATTGTATGAAACATGCAGACCTGGTGTAAGAAAACCAAAAGGAAGAATACACTCAGAATAAACCTCTACATGTAATATTGAAGGACTCCATGGGCAAAATTATTGAATGATGAAGAAAGCATTAAAAGAAGATGGAAGGTATACTCAGAGTCACTACCAAAAAGAAATGATCAATATTCAACCATTTCAAGAGGTAGCCTGTGATCAAGAACCAGTGTTACTGAAGGAAGATTTCCAAGCTGCACTGAAGGTATTAGCAAAAAAAAAAAAAAAAACCCACAAAACTACAGGAATTGATGAAATACAAATCGAAATCTTTCAACAAACTGATGTAGCACTGGAGGCACTCATCTATGCCAAGAAATCTGGAAGACAGCTATCTTGCCAACCAATTGGAAGACATCCATATCTGTCCCCATTCCAAAGAAAAGTGACCCAACTAAGTGTGGGAATTATCAATAATATCACATGTAGTAAAAGTTTGTTGAAGATAATTTAAAAATGACTGCAACAGTACATCAACAAGGAACTTCCAGAAACCTAAGCCAGATGGCGTGGATATAATTATTGACATCAGTTGAATCTTGGCTGAACCAGAGAATACCAGAAAGATGTTTACCTGTGCTTTATTGACTATACAAAGGCTTTCAACTGAGTGGATCATGACAAGCTATGGACAAATTGCTAAGAATGGATATTCCAGAACACTTGATTGTACCCGTGAGGAACCCATACCTAGACCAAGAGGTAGTTGTTCAAAGAGAACAAAAGGATACAGGCTGGTTTAAAATGTAGGAAGGCGTGTGCCAAGGCTGTATTCTTTCACTATATATGTTCAATCTGTATGCTGAGCAAATAATCAGAGAAACTGGACTTTATGAAGAAGAATGTGATGTTAGGATTAGAAGAAGACTCATTAATAACCTGTAATATATGCAGATGATACAACCTTGCTTGCTGAAAGTGAAGAGTTACCGATGAAGACCAAAACCCACAGCCATCAGTATGGGATGTGCCTCAGTGTAAAGAAAACAAAAATCCTCAAAACTGGACCAATGATAAATGGAGAAAACTTCGAAGTTTTCAAAGACTTCATTTTGCTTGGATCTACAATCAACACTCATGTAATCAGCAATGAAGAAATCAGACAATGTATTGTATTAGGCAAATCTGCTGCACAAGACATCTTTAAAGTGTTCAAGAGCAAAGATGTTAGATTGAGGAGGATGAAAGAGCACCTGAACCAGGCCATAGTATTTTCAAAAACCTCATATGTGTGTAAAAGTTTATACAATGAATAAGTAAGACTGATAAGAACCAATGCGTTTGAGTTACGATGTTGAAGAAGAATATTGAAAATACCATGGACTGCCAGAAGAACAAACAAATCTGTACTGGAGGAAGTACATCAAGAATGCTCCTTAGTAGCCATAATGGTGAGACTTCATCTCTAATATTTCAGACATACTATCAGTAAGGAACTCTGGTAGCGTAGTGGTTACGAATCAGGCTGTCAACCCCAAGGTTGGCCGTTCGAAACTACCAGCTGTTCCCCAGGAGAAAGATGAGGCTTTCTGTTCCCGTAAAGATTTTTAGCCTGGTCACTATGAGTCAGAACTGACTCCACGGCACATTACAACAACAATAACATCATCAGAAGGTATCAGTCCTTGGAGAAAGACATTATTAGTCTTTGTAAAGTGAAGAGTCAGTAAAAAAGAGGACGACTCCCAACGGAATGGATTAACACAGTGACAGCAGCAGTTGGGATGGCACAGGACAGGCCGTGTTTCATTTTGTTGTAAATTGAGTCATTATGAGTTAGAACTGACTCAACTGTACATAACAGCAACAGTATCTGAGGAGCTCTGGTAGTGTAGTGGTTATGAATCGGGCTGCGAACGTTAAGCTCAGCAGTTTGAAACTACCAGCTGTTTGGCGGGAGAGGATTTCTGCTCCCAGAAAGATTTACAGCCTCGGAAGCCCTGTACGGTCGACTATGAGTCGGAACCAACTCCATGGCACAGCACCACCATCCAGTCTTTTTGATCCATTTTCTGCCCAAATTCCAGAGGGAACGAATCACTTAACCTTCTTTCTCTTTAGCTCTGTGTTTTCCTTTCTGACTGTTATAATGCTTTCCACAGTCTGCCTTGACTTAAAATGCCATTGACTTTACAGTTATGAAATAGCAGCTCATTGATTATCTCATTTAATTCTCAGAACAACACTAGAAAATATGCATTATCATTTCCATTTTACAAATGAGGAAACAGAACAAGTCACTTAGTAACCTAGTAAGCATCAGAGCCAGGAGTTTGATCCCTTGTCTCCTTCCCTCCTTCCTTTCTCTCCTCCCATAAGATCATAACTATGATCAGAACAAGCTAGCTAGCTTATGGGAAGAGGGAGCACATGGTGCTTAGTAAAATCAGGGTCCTTGATCTCTTGGATTTCATCAAATCACCACACAAATGTAAAAATACTACTGTCTATGTGTTATTTATAAAGCGTACAAGTTATGATAGAGTATATGACAGAGGTTTGACCAGGTTAATCAAGGAAGTTAGGGTAAGTTTCCCTGAGGTCCAGAGGGTAAGTAAGAGCTATAAGGTGATGGAGGCTGGTGGGGAGGGTCATATAAAGCGTGGTCTAGATAGAATTGGGCGGGCTAAGAACTTGAGCCTAAGTCTTCTGACTCTGTAAGTCTAAATTCTACCCCGCCCCACCCATGAGCTCGGGTCCTGGTGTCGTGCTGTGGGATAAAGCACTGGACTAAATAATCAGTTTGAACCATAAGGTCAGTGGTTCAAATTCATCAGTTGCTCCACAGAAACCCTATAGTGAGCCACTATGAATCGGAACCGACTCAATG
Source organism: Chrysochloris asiatica (assembly GCF_000296735.1). Classification (NCBI taxonomy): domain Eukaryota; kingdom Metazoa; phylum Chordata; class Mammalia; order Afrosoricida; family Chrysochloridae; genus Chrysochloris; species Chrysochloris asiatica. The sequence goes on from NW_006408742.1 coordinate 2,883,942, forward strand.
GCACTTAACAACAACACGAGCCCGAGTGGCGCAGTGTTTAAACACTCAGCTGCCAGCTGAAAGGTCAGCAGTTCACACCCACCAGTCATTCCATGTGAGAAAGATGTGGCAGTCTGATTTGGTGAAGATGTAAAGCCATGGAAGTCTAAGAGGCAGTTCTTCTTTGCCCCATCAAGTAGTTAGTTATGAGTGAGAATTGGCTTGGCATCAATGGGTTAGGTTGGGTTTCTTTTAGAATGCTACATTCTTTTACGTAGCCGTTTCTTCTATTAGATTGTGAACTTTCTAAACACATTGACAAAGGCTTGCTTTTCATCCCCTACAGTATCTAGCACACAGCCACACAACTGGTGTTCAACATCTTTTAATCCAATTAAGAGTTGACTCAAACATGTCATGAATGGTCCCATCACCATTTCTACTTTATGACAAAACTTCTAAAGTGTAGTGATATTGTTTAGAGTGTAACCTTTCTTTTAGGTGCCCACTTCATCTTTCTAAACCCCATTTCCTCAACTCCTCTTTCAACTTTTTTATTTCACTAGACATTCAACCCAATTCCCAGAGATTCTGTGGGATAACCCTCTGGTTCTATGTTAAGGAGAAGTTGTTCTGGGGCCATTACTCTGTGTAACACAGGGCCATTTATATTGTGATTTGCACATAAGTGGCTGCATTTGATCTTTATTGGTAGAGTTTTTTTTGAGAAGCACAGTTAGGAGCCCATCACCGGGTGTGGTGTTGCGGATTAATGTGCTGGACTATAAGGCCGGTTTGAACAGCAAAGTTGGTGGTTCAATCTCACTAGCCACTCCTCGGAAACCTTATACAGGGTTGCTATAAGTAGAAACTGACTTGATGGCACTTAACAACAATAGAAATCTCTGTAGGCAGTAAAAACAAAACTTAGAACTAGAGAGCTTCCTCTCTGTCCAGCGATCAGTCTCTACAGAGGAGGTGTTGTGAAGCAGTTTAAAAGTAGAGTCTGGAGTAGTACTATTTAGGTTTGACTAGCAACACTGTAAGGAGCTCTGGTAGCGTAGTGGTTACGAGTTGGGCTACCAACCTCAAGGTCAGCAGTTCGAAACTACCAGCGGTTCCACGGGAGAAAGATGAGGCGTTCTGCTCCTGTAAAGATTTATAGCCTTGGAAACCCTGTGCAGGGTCACTATGAGTCAGAACTGACTCCACGGCACATAACAGCAACAGCAGCAGCAACACTGTAGAACTACGGTTTGATCAGCTGTGGAACTTTGGACTAATTACTTATCCACTTTCTGTCTCACCTCAATTTCTTCTTCTGTTAATGCTAGTACTCACCTCAGTGTTGTGAAGTCTCAATGAGGTGATGTGTGTAATGTGTAGAAATGAGGGGCATGTCTGGAATGTAGGCAGTTAATAAACACTGGCTGACTTGTTACCAACACTGCATATCCAAAGGTGTTATACAAGGCAGCTAATCCAGGACTCCTCTCCCAGTAGAAAACAGAAATGACAACTGCCCACCACTAGAAAAAGGTCCCCCTAAAAATGCTGAGATCCTTATATATTTGTTAAATGTTGGAGAAAATATGCGTTGTAATACACAATTTCAACATGTATAACTCAGTGATGATTATATTCCTTAAATTTTGTAACCCTTGACATCTCTTTCCAAATATTCTCACTATGCTTTATTTAAACTCACACTCTTTAAATTTCTCATCTAACCTTTTGAATGGCTACTCAGACTTTTTTTTTTTTTAAAAAAAAAAACAGCCTTTGCATATAACTTTACTGTTTTGGCTTTTTTTATGTCCTGGGAGTTCCTGAAAACCCAGAAATTGTGTAAGATTTCTCCAAAACCTAGAATTTTCTCTATATATTTAATAACTAGATGCCAAGTAATGCTAATTACTTAGATATCAAGACCATCAAGGGTCATGCCAAGATGGAGAAAGAGAAAGGAGAAAAGTGATACTTAAATATAGAATGAATAGTATTTTGGCAAAGTTCTGTATCTATAAAAGTAGTGTAGTACTATGTAAAGGTTTGAAAAAGTATAAATTGTTATTACTTTATTCATAATCTTCTAGGTACTTCACCTTAGCTAGAGTTCAGTTTTTTATCATTGCAATGTATCCATTTTCATACAGATTTCTTAATATCTCTTTGGAACTTGGCAATGGGTTCTTTTTTTCTCTTCAAGGCAAGCTCAGAAGTACATTTGCGTATGTGTGTGTGTATGTGTATGGTGGAGCTCTTTGTTGTTGTTTAATGCCATTGACTTGGGTTCAATTCATAGTGACCCTGTATAGGGTTTCTGAGGAGCACTGGGTGAGCTGGATCCACCAAACTTGCAGTCTAGCACATTAACCTGCAGTGCCATACCAGGACTCCAGTGAAGCTCTTACATGAGAGGAACAGTCATGGCATTTGCTAAACTTAAAGTGACTGTTATACTACTTTACATTCCCACACATGAGGTGCTTATAGCAAAGATCACTTGCTTCACTCAAATATAAAAACTAGTCACAAAGTGCAAGGCCACAGGAAATTAAAAATAAAAAAACCTGTGTTTCTTTTCTTTCCCAGTCCAACATGGGTCCTTTGCATATATTCGTTTCTTTGAAATACACCCTTGAATTATTTTAAATCCTACTCTTAGAATACAAGCACTGATTTGGTTAATACTCTTGATGAAGAGCAGATAAAGACTGCTCTGTAAAACTTGAGGTCTAAAAATTCTAGAGGTTTGCCAAGGAAATAGTTTGGATTATTTGCATTGCAAACCATTTATTTTAAATGGAAGTTATTCTGATGCATTAAAGTATTTTACAGATCCTTAACTGCTTAGAAGGGAGATAGGAAACAGAGTCCAGTGGAAGAAGTCATTTGAAGATGCTTCACTATCAGAAAGGAAAATAAGTGTAGAGACTCTCAGAGACTCTAAAGTTTCCTCAAAAGGCCAATAATTGCTGATTTACAGAAAGAACATGTTATAGAATATGAGACATAGAACAATGCACAAACCAGCATTTGTTGCACCCTGTTATAAGCCAGACCTTGGACTCAGCGCATTATATATTATGGCATTAGGCCTTCAAGTATCCATAACATGTGGTACTATTATTCCCACTTGACAGATAAATAGAATTATGCACAGATATAGATTTTATAAGATGATTTGGAGCTGGGATTTGCGTTTAGTTCTTAAGCTTGTACTATTTCCATTACTGGGCAACACTAAGTCGAAAATGGGAAGTTGATTGATGCTGCTGGCTGAAAAGACCACTACACATTTGGTTGTTTTTGCCTTAAAAAAATTGGGTGGCTTTCTTTAAAACTAAGCCTTTCACAGGATAGTAAGTAAGTGACAAGTCAGTGTCAATACATGACTTTAGGAAAAATGGTTCTCCAACTGTGGTGTCTTTTATCTTGCCTGTAGAATTCTACTTTGTGTTATACAGAAAAACGGGCTAGAAGACCTGAGGAGAAAGGAGGTGGCAAGAAATGGGCTTAAAGTACATATATTCAGACGCTTTCAGTTTGGCAATGATACAGACTAAACTGGAGTCCTGGTGTGGTACTGTAGGATAAGAACTGGACTGCTAGCAACAAGGTCAGTGGTTCAAACCCACCAGCTGCTTCTCAGAAACCCTATATATAGGGTCACTATGAGTTGGAACCGACTCAATAATACTTAAAAGAAAAAACAAAACAAAACAACAACAGACTAAACTAATATCGAAGCATATAGATGAATTTCAGTCATTAATGCTCTTCTAGACAAAGACATATAGGTGGTGCTCTGGTAGCGTAGTGGTTATGAAAGGGGCTGCGAACCACAAGGTCAGCAGTTCGAAACTACTAGCTGCTCCACAGGAGAAAGATGAGGCTTTCTGCTCCTGTAAAGATTTATAGCCTTGGAAACCCTGTTCAGGATCACTATTTGTCAGAACCAACTTGACGGCACTTAACAACAACATAGTGGACAAATCATGTATTAACACTGTTTGAGAACTTGGAATTTCCAATGTTGTTTTTCTTTTTAGGCATCACAGTTTAGGGATTTGTTTCCTGTCACACTGGGCCAGAAGGTAACAGCTTGTTCTTGGAAATCATACTACTGCTGCCCCAAAAGAGGAAATCCTGAGAAACTAGTTTCTATTTGTTATACAGTGCATAATTCAAGGTGATTTCCACATGACTCACAGATACCATGGGGAAATTTGTTGCAATAAAGGAAGAGGAACTACGATTAGGACTGGGAAGACCTGGATCCTGGTGCGAGTTTTACCTCATATTAGTAAAATCAGACTGGTGATTGTGAGTTTTCTCATCTGAAAAAAATTCAGATAATAACCCCAACTTTGGAGAAGTGTGAGCCCAAAATAGGGGAGTTGTTGTAGTTCATTGCTGTTGAGTCGGTTGTGACTCATAGCAATCCTATAAAAGGTTACCAAGGAGTGGCTAGTGGATTTGAACTACCAACCTTGTGATTAATAGTCCAGTGCTGATCCTACAGCACCATACCAGAACTCCAAAAAAATACAGTAACTGATACAAAAGTTTTATAAACTCTGTGGTGCTATAGATAAGTACTTTACTGCAAGGTCGGTTTGAACTACAAATTCAGCAGTTCAAATTCATCAGCTGCTCCTCAAAAACCCTATACAGGGTTGCTATGAGTCAGAACTGACTTGATGGCACTTAACAACAACAACAACAAGAATTATATTTATATGAGATGGAGTAATAAATATTATTTTAGCTCACTAAGAGGACCAACAGGACCAATTAGGGGCCTTCTTAATTATCATAAGGTCTCTGGTCTTGACGTTTTTGTAATTTGTGTTCCTATTTACCTACAAACTATGTGAATTTTGTTGTTGTTTTGTGTCACTTTACTTACCAAGTTTGTCATTGAAATTTTGCTTTGTTAGACCCAATTCAGGTCGGATATAAAAATGACAGTATTTTTTCGGCAAAATATGGATAAAACAAGTTAAGAGGAACTATGGAGATGGCAACAGGGATCAAATCCTTGCTGTACTATTTCCCAACTGTATCTTAGTTTCCTTACTTACAAAATGGGGGTGGTAAGTAATACTAACAATCTCATAGGGTTTTTGTGAGGATTAAATGAAACAATACATAAGGAACATTGTTTATCAAGGCATAGCTGGCACTCATTGAATGCATGCTGTTGTTAAGTGCCATTAAATTAATTCCAACTCATAGTTACCCTGTATAGGGTTGCCAAGGAGCAGCTGGTGGGTTTGAACTGCCCACCTTGTTGTTCACAGTCCAGTGCTGATCCTACAACTCCACACCAGGAGTCTAAATGAATGCTAGTTATTATTGTTGTTACTATTGTTGTTAGCTGCATTGAGTTGGTTCTGACTCATAGCGACCCTGTGTACAACAGATCAAAACACAGCCTGGTCCTATGCCATCTTCACTACTGATGTTATGCTTGAGCCCATTACTGCTGTGCCAAACCATTTGGTTATGGTCGTTCACTTTTCCCCTGACCCTCCACTTAACCTAGCATGGTGTCTTTCCCCAGGTACTGATCCCTCCTGATAACATGTCCAAAGTATGAGAGACAAAGTCTTGCCATCCTGGCTTCTACTGAGCATTCTAGCTATGCTTCTTGAAACACAGATTTGTTGGTTTTTCTAGGAGTCCATGGCACTTTCAATATTCTTCTCCAACACCATGACTCAGTTATTCTACAGGTTTTCTTACTCATTGTCTAATTTTCACATGCATATGAGGCTATGGAAAATACCATGGCTTGCTCTTGTACACTTTAAAGAAGTCTTATGTAGCTGATTTGCCTCATGCAATATATCATTTGATTTCTTGACTGTTACTTTCATGAGTGTTGATGGTGGTGATCTTTTCTCTATTTATCATGATGTTATTTATTGGTCCAGTTGTAAGGATTATTGGTTTCTTTATATTGAGGTGGAATCCATACTGAAGACTTTAGTCTTTGATCTTCATCAGTAATTTAAGTCCTCTTCACTTTCAGCAAGCAAGATTGTATCATTTGCATATTGCAGATTGTTAATGAGTCTTCCTTCAAACCTGATGCCACATTTTTCTTCATATACTCTTCTGTAAAAGTGTTCAAGAGCAAAGATGTTAGTTTGAGGACTAAGGTGCGCCTGACCCAAGCCAGGATATTTTCAATAGTCTCACATGCATTTGAAAGTTGAACAATGAAGAAAGATCATAGGAGAATCAATGTATTTGAATTACGGTGTTGGAGAAGAATATTGGCAAATACATGAAGTGCCAGAAGAACCAACAAATCTATCTCGGAAGAAGTACAGCCAGAATGTTTCTTGGAAGCACAGATGGCGAGACATATTGTCAGGAGGGATTAATCCCTGGAGAAAGACATAATGGTTGGTAAAGTGTATGGTCAGCAAAAAAGAAGACCCCAATGAGATGGATTGACACAGTGGCTCAAACATAACAACAATTGTGATGATGTTGCAGGGCTGGATAGGGTGCTTTTGTTGTTGTTGTTGTTGTTGTTGGGCATAGGGTCAGTATGAGTCAGAATCAACTTTATAACACCTAACAACAACAACATATCAAAGTTTATTATAGAAAATTGATTGCCTATTCTTCCATGCCTAGAACATGTCCATCAGTTCAGTAGCTTGGCTGTTAGAAATTTAGCCACCTTAGTTCATTCTTAGGCTCTGAAGGTATCTCCAAGCACATTTAAATTTTGGTTAAGTCATCTTTCTTCTTCTTCTTCTTCATGAGTGTAATAGCCAACTTCACTGACTTAAAAAATTAATTCATTAACTTTCAAGTCTCTATTAAGATTTTTTTTAAAATTTCTCTTTGTCTTCCTTTCCCTTTTCATCCTTTTATTTACTTTCTCTTTTTCTCATTCATTTTATCCCTGTCCCTCCTACTCTCCCTTTCTTGCAGAATCTCTGCTAGGCCTGGCTGAAGTACAGGTATGAATCAGACATATTCCCTGCCCACAGTCCAAGAAGAGTGATAAGATGGACAGGCAAAGGGCTTTGCAATGGCATAGAATGTGGTAAGAATCTTCAGTATCCTGATTATTTAGGGGAGATAAGAATCACCTAGAGAAACTGGTGGTGGCGGTAGTTATGTGCCGTGGCGTCGGTTCCGACTTGTAGCGACCCTGTAGAGGGATTTTGAGGCTGTAAATCTTTACAGGAGCAGAAAGTCTCATCTTTCTCCCACAGAACAGTTGGTATTTTCGAACTGCTGACCCTGAGGTTAGCAGCCCAATTTGTAACCACTATGCTACCAGAGCTAGGGATGTGATATTTGAGCTGGATGCAGAAGGATGACTAGGAGTCAGTCCTATGAGGCTGTCGAGAGAGAAGAGAGAAATGGACAGTAATTACAGGCTAAGGAGACAGCAGGGCAGGAGTGAAGATGAACTTGTCTTGAGGAGAATCAGTATAGGAGATACAGTGAATCCTATACTTTCTCTTCTGTGTCTAGTCAGCTCAAATACTCTTCAGGGAAAAGTGGGTGTAGTCAAGATAGTTATCAGTCACAATAGTTATCAGTCCCCAATTATCAAAACACTTGCTGAGATTAGCTTCTCTTGCCATGTTTCTTAGCAATTTAGGTTTCTCAGGTATCCAAGTGAGTTTGATATGTACCATGTTCTTATTTAGATAACAACTAGTGCCATTATCACATTAGTTTCTAAAGGACCAGTGTGGTACCTATCACTCAATCCAGTGATGCTTCCTCCATTCTATTCTAGCATTAAGTCATCAGACAACTGAAAAGTGAAGCACTTTCAGTTATGGTGCCAATGATGTTTTAGGACATTCAGTGTATGCATGTAGTCTTTTTTTTAACCCATTCATGAGACTCTCAGAGAGAAGGTCATAGTACTTTACATGGATGGGAACATAAGGAATAATAAAGCATGACTCCTGCCTTCTAGGTAGTCTGGAAGAACTAAGAGAATACAAGACAGCCTAGAAGAGAGGGACTGGTGAAGTCTTTGGAGCTGTAGAATGACAGTTTTCTGTTGTGTTTTTTGGTTTTGTTTTTTTTGTACCATGCCCCTCATTTCCCAGTTGGAAGTTGTTAAAGGAGCCATTATAGAGCAGGCAGAATTAAAATTAAGCTTTGGAAAAGGTAGATAGTTTAGTTGGAACCCTTGAAAGGTTCCCCCTATGCCCTGTGAAATTTTTATCTGACTGGAGGGTAACGGGGGACACTGATCCCTGTTTGAGAGTGTATCTCTCCTCTCTCTTCTGAGTTTGGTTTTATGTGTCAAGGCCTCTTGTTCGTATCTCAGTGTGAAATGATGACATGTATTTTTCTTTCAAAGCTCTATATCCACCAACTCTCAAAGGCATATAGTGCTTTCTAGAATGTTCAGTAACTGCATAAACCTACAGAATTATATTAAGATGGTGTCTTTCAGGTTGAATTTTAGCCTGATGGTTTCTCTTCACGGGAGTTTTGGTGTCTATTTCCTCAGGATGAATTCCAAACTTACTCTTGGAAAAGGGTAATGTGGATCTACCTGTCAGCATTAAACAGCACAGTTGATCTCACTCCTGACCACCCTCTCATTACAGACGAGGAGTACATCATAAATAGAGCTATAAGCAAGCCAGACTTAAAGGTAAGTGAAAGCATGACTGTTGATGGTGCCAGAGAAGTTTAATATCTTTCCCCCTCAAATAGAAGGTTAAACCAGGGATCACTTACCCAATAAACAGGATACAGTGGAGGAGATGAATTTAACACAGGGGTGAATTAAGCAATAAACACAGTATGCACTGACATACAATAAGTGAACTATGTACAGGTTTAATTGTGCTTACTTTGTAATCTGTTGTGAACAAATTCATCTGGTAAAGTTGTTCGTTACAGATTAATAAATCAGTACAATTCAGTTTATGCATACCTCACTGATTGTAAGCCTTTGCATACTGTGCTTACTGGCTAATCTGCCCTTGAGTTGCTGTACTGTGCCAATCCTCACTCAATAGTCTAGACTTTGAAGTCACCCAGAGTTCAGCTCAAATCATAACTTCATCCTTCTAAGTCTTGGATCAATTACTTACTTAACTCTGCTGAACTTCAGTTCTGTCATCTATAAAATGATGATAAGAATACCTAACTCTAAGATTCATTGATGAAATTAAATAAAATAAGGAATCTAGTACCAGGCACATAGTAGCTGCATGATACATATTAGCTCTTAATAGCATTGTGCCCTGTATTGGAATCTGTGCTGTAGAGTTAATCTTACAGTAAAAAAAAAAAAAATCATATAGAAAAATGCCAAAGAGTTTGCTTATGTTTGCAAAATCAGCTTATTTTAAATTCTATAACTCAAATTTCATAATTCAATGCTTGGCTTTCTTGCCATATTAAATTAACAGTACCTGAATTATAACTAGTTAACATTTGTATATTAAAACACATTTTATAGACATAATCTTTTCTTTTCCATTTATATATGTATAGATAGCTATCTACATTAGTTTTGATCAGTCCAAGGTCAATTTGTTTCCTACCAATAAAAAATCAATTGTTGAGTAATCCTTGTTGTCAGTTCTTTTGTTGTTGTTGTTGTTGTAATTTGTTTCCTACCAATAAAAAATCAATTGTTGAGTAATCCTTGTTGTCAGTTATTATTACCCGGTTTTCTTTACTGCCCAAATTGAAAAACAACCGCGGCAGACTAATCTTAGATGGCCAGTCATCAGGAACAAGAGCTATCCTTTGTGGATCTGGCCTCAGAGTCCATTAGCGATCTAATGCTATCAAATAAGTAAGTGTCAAACATGAATGAAGAAACAATCAAATTAACAAACAAAATGTGAGGAAGGGGCAGGAGTGTTGAAATGCAAAGAGCTGGAACACAGGTTTGATGTCTGCATTTTTCAACTTAGGAAATAGGGTTTGGCTAGTTACTGCCTGCCTGAGTCTTGAGTTTGTTTTTGTTTTTGTTGTTTGTTTTAATTAAAAGAGCCTAAGAATTCCTGCAAAGTCATTTGAACTATTAGATCGGTGGTTCAAGTTCACCAGTCACTCCTTGGAAACTCTATACAGGGTTGCTATGGGTAGAAACTGACTCGATGGCAATTAACAACAACAACAAAGAACCCCTGCTTCTCAGGGCTATTGTGAACCTAAACTGGGAGAATGAATATGAAATTTATTTGTGAACCACCACATCTTCAAATAAAGTGCCAAAAGGTTTCAAGAAAGGTTGGGAGAGATGTTCTGGGCTCAGGCATTGATGCCAATAACAATAAACAATACTACCAAGATAATAACTATTCAGGGCCATTTAGGGGGAGTTTGGAAATTGTTATGAAGGGTGATGTAAGATTTTCAGATATAGGCCAATATGTAGGCCAAAGACCATCTCATGGAATTGCATGCAAAGCTGAAACTCAGTGCTTAACCAGTACAAAGTTGAGGCTTTCTGCTCCAGCAAAGATTTACTGCCTCAGAAAGGGGTTGCTAAGAGTCAGAACTGACTTCGTGGCACTTAACAACAACAACAACAACAACAACAACCAGTTCAATAGCATGCTCTTACAACATGTTTCAACAAGAAATGAGAGGGGGAACAGAAGGTGGAGGAAGCTTCCTGATTCTGAAAAGAAAGATGAAATTCATTCCACAGCAGATGCCTGAAATTTTAATCATCGTTTCCTTGTGTGAAGTTCCAGGAAATAGGGGTAAATAAACTCTACCTCTGGCATATATTACCTGTAGTATCCTCTTGTCAGCTTCCAAGGCTCTGAAGGTGATGTGGGAAGCAGAGTAAAGTGTGCTCCCTGCTGGGGTATCTCAAAGATCCCTAAAAGTCTGTGATCGAATCGTTCTTTTCCTTCTGTCAAGAAATAATGGAACTTTCCATTTCCTGGCTTGAGATAAAGCTCTTTGGTCCTTAAAAATTGCTGCCTTCATCTACTGATATTTTGTGTCTATTTTGTGGTTTCATAATACCTTAATATAAGTTCTCTAACTTAACTAGGGTCTCATATGCTACCATAGTTTTGTTAACAAAATTCTTTGAAATGTATGGAAATAGTTTCAGCCCTTGATGTTAAAGGATTTTTGGATCTTCTGACACTAGTCTGAATATTATATTGTCAGAGAGATTGTGGGCTTTGGACCCAGATGGGCCTCAGCTCATATTCCAGCTTTGCTTCTAATAGGTGTGATTCTGGGCAAGGTATTTGATTAAATGAACATCAGGGGCAAAGTGAAAGTGAAAATAATATCTACCCTGCTACAGGGTAATTTAAAAGACATTCTGTGAGAAGACCCAAAGTGCTCAATAAACATTAGTTATGATTCCATTCCACTCTATTTGCTAAATTAAGATAATACTAAAAAGAAAATAAATTGTGGGATAAGAATCTTCAGGTTGAAGGATGTACCATAATGGCTAATACACCTCAGGGATGGTCACTTTCCTTACCACTAACTTGCAGCTTGCGAAGAAATAATCATTTTCAGGGGTAATGTGCTCTTAATTTTATACGAAAATCAATTAGAAAAATGAATTTATTGAATAAAAGTTATTTTGTAGCCAGTCTCACTGAAATAGAAAAAATACAGTATTTAACACTTTAACTTTGTTGTTGTTGGTAAGTGTTGTCAAGTTGATTCCAACCATAGCAAACTTGTGTAGGGTTTCTGAGGAGTGGCTGGTGAGTTTGAACTACTAACTTTGTGGTTCAAATTGATCTTGTGGTCTAGTACTTATCTAACAGCACCACACCAGGACTCCAATTCAAGTCTTCAAGGTTAGCAATTTAAGAAGTATTTCTAGATGACATGTGATTTTAGAAAGCATTCTTTCATTATCTAGTAAAACATTACGAAGCACTTGCTATGTACCAGTTATATACTTTCTCAGTTTTAGAAGTAATCAAATGTCTATACGGACTATAATTTTTGTAGACAAACAGCATATTTAGAAGAGCTAACGTGGAATTTAGAAAAATATAGCTCTATTGCCTCAATTTGCAAATGGGGAGATTGTGCTATGGAGACAATTGTGTTTCTTAAGGTCAAATGTATCAGAGTAGCTGTAAAACAATGTTCCTCAACTTTGACTGCACAGTAGAAGTATCTGTAGTAGTGTATAAAATACTGATATCTAGACTGCACCCCAGACAAATTCAATTAGAATCTCTTGGGTATGGTACCCAAACATCTCATTTTTAAAGCTTTCCAGATGATTCCAATGGACAATAATAATTATTGCTCCTTAGCAATATGGCAGTCTCACCATTTCTCTTTGTGACTAGTTAGGTCACCACTGCTGATGGCCCTCATTGTCTGGAATGCATTTTCTTGGAATAACCTCTTCTTTCTCCTATGATACCTGCTACCAATCTAATCTTTCCCCATGTCTCTTTGACAAGTTTTTCCAATCACTTATTTACTACCCATAGAATAAAGTCCCAAATATATTAGCATTTAAGATTGCTTGTAATGTTATCTTAATTCATTTTTCCCCTCTTATTATTCCTCATTGCTATAGTTAAGTGTTGTTTAGTCTTTTCTGACCCATAGTGACCCTGATAGGGTTTCCAAGGAGTGTCTGGTGGCCTTGAACGACAGACCTTGTAGTTCAAACGACTCTGCAGTCCAGTGCATGTTTTAGCTCACAGGGCCACACCAAGACTCCTATTCCTCATTACTGCCCCCCAAATAATTTGTGTCTATTCTCTTTGAAATGCCCACTTCTTTTCCCATTTGAGCACAAGTCTTCCACTTCTTCAAGGTTGCAATGCAAGCATCATTTCCTCTATGATGCCTCTGTCATCTGCCCTTTCTATAGCATTTTGTTGTTGTGTGCTGTTGAGTCCATTCTGATTCAAGGTGATTCTATATTACAGGGTAGAGTTGCCCTATCTATATCCCTACGCTGGCATCTTAATGAAAAGATCGTCAGGCCTTTTCTTTCACAGATCCTTTGTGTGGGTTTGAACTGCTGTCCTTTTGGTTAGCTGCAAAGTACTTAGCCATTGCATTACCAGATACCATATTGCCTATAGACTAGATGGCATTTTTGTGAGTACAGTAAATATATCTTTTCCTTTTTAGATGGTGAAGGAGTGGAATGTAGAGACTGAGTTTTTATTTATAATTTTATCTCTATAGTAGACTCATGATAAAAGTCTAATCAAGAACACCATTTGTTTAGTAGGAAAAAATCAGGTGGTGATGGTGTGCCGTGGAGTCAGTCCCAACTCATAGAGACCCTGTACAGGGTTTATGAGGCTATAAATTTTTATGGGAACAGAAAGCCTCATCTTTCTTCCGTGGAACAGCTGATAGTTTCGAACTGCCGACCTTGAGGTTAACAGCTCAATTCATAACCACTACACTATCAGAGCTCCTAGGAAAAATATAAAGTGGGATAGGATAAAACATTAAGTTAGCATATCTGTGCTCTATTTTTGCTTCTTCCACAAATACTTACTTCTTTAACCATTATGTTTCTGTGTATTCTCAGATCCTCAACTTAGTATTCTTTTGCAGGTGAGATACATAAAGGTACAGAAAATAAGATACGTTTGGAACAACCTAGAAGGAAACTTCCAGAAAATTGGGTAAGTTGTTTCATCAATTGCAACCACCGAAGAGAACAATTATCTCCAAAGTATTATGCTAAGGATGTTCTTTTTATTATTATTATTTTAGTTCTTTGGAAGACTGGCTGACTTCTGCTAAAATACATCTAAAATTTGGATCAGGTCTAACAAGAGAAGAACAAGAGATTAGGTACAGTGCATTGTTGTAAAGTGTGTTATCCATTAGTCAAACAGAGAGTCTAGTAAATGGTATCTTAACTGGTTAAAGTTAGAAAATGTTCTGATGCTCTGTTTAGGATTATTAAAATATATTGCTTTGATATATATATATATATATATATTACCTCACTTAACCTTCAGAGAAACCTTGTGGGTAAAGTAGAGCAGGCATCACCATTTCAGTGTGATAGATGAGACTCAGAGAGGCTTATCAGCTTGGACAAGGTCCCACAGCTGAGAAGTTATCCACATTGAGTAAGAACTGAGTTCTATATCTTCTAACTGTAGGTTTTGTTGTGCCCTTTCTATGCTATACAGTGCTTCTCAGGTTTTTGATACAATAGGAACCTTTAGACAGTTTTGATTATAACCAGGAAATATGCACTATACCATGAAAGCAGAGCTGAAAAATTTATGAAGCATCAGAAGAATGTCATGCAAGGCAGGTAGCCCCACAATTTCAAATCAAATCAGCTGATGGGCAGATAAGCAAGGATGAGGAAGGGCACTGGACTAGATATCAAGAATCTGTTATAATTCACTGTGTGGCTTTAAGTAACTATATTTTCTCTCTGGGCCTTGGTGGTAGTGGTGTGCCGTGGAGTCGATTCTGCCTCATAGTGACTCTGTAAAGGGTTTCCGAGGCTGTAAATCTTTACAGGAGCAGAAAGCTTCATCTTTCTCACATGGAACCACTGGTAGTTTCAAACTGCTGACTGTGAGGTTAGCAGCCCGACTCATAACCACTATGCTATCAGAGCTCCTCTGATAATACTAAATATTAATTTTAGTATTATCAGAGTTTCCCAAATTTGAAATGGGGCAGGGGTTCTCTAGAAAGCCCTAAGTGGTCCTAAGTTTCTATGATTCCCATTTTATCCTCCCTCCTTCCCCCGATTTCATCAATTCTACTTTAAGAGTCCTGGCGTGGCACTGTGGGATAATGCAGTAGACTGCAAGGCCACTTTGAACCACAAGGTCAGCAGTTCGAATTCACCAACACTCCTCAGAAACCTTACATAGGGTCTCTATGAGTTGGAACCAACTCAACGATACTTAACAACAACATTTCTAGTGCTTTGAAGAGTCATAGAACTTTGCAGCTTCAGCACCACTTGGGAGCCTGTTAGAAATACAGAGTCTCAGACCACATTCCATCACTATTAATCAGAATATTAATTTTTACAACTGTAGGATCAGCACTGGACTGCGAACCACAAGGCTGGAAGTCCAAATCCACCAGCTGCTTCTCAGAAACCCTATACAGGATTGCTATGAGGTGGAGATGACTCAATGGCACTGAACAGCAGCAAGTTTTAATAATCTAAGTTATCTGTATGAGCATTGAAGTTTGATAATACGTGCTGACAAAATGTTTGATTCGAGGCTCTATGTGAAAGGTACAAAGAAAGTGGTTAGTGTTCTCAACACCCAAATAGCTCATCAAGTGTGTCCTCCTGCCTAAACAAAGAAACATCTGAGTTTCTTTAGTGGTGGTAGTGGCGGTTACGTGCCATGGAGTTGGTTCCGACTCATAGTGATCCTGTGTAGGGCTTCTGAGACTGTAAATATTTATGGGAACAGAAAGCCTCATCTTTCCCCCACGAAACTGCTGGTAGTTTCGAACTGATGACCTTGAGGGTAGCAGCCTGAATTGTAACCACTACACGACTACAACTCCTGAGTTAATACTATATATATTCACTTATATTAAAACAAAACAAAACAGAAAAACATCTTTCCAGAAAGTCTGAGAATAAATAGTAAAGTAGGCACAGTATTTCCACATCAGAAAAATGCTTTTCTTATAATGATCCTTCCATCCCACATCCATGGTGCCAGTGTTAAGGAGAGACAGAGATGAGAGAGTGCCAACCCTGAAAGTACCTGAGTGAGTCAGTGAGTAATATTAAGTCCCTTGATTGTTGTTAGCTGCAGCAGAATTGGCCCCTATTCATGGCAACTCAGACAGGATGGGATTGGGCCATTATGATCTACAGGGTTTTTATAACCATTAGGAAAATAGAGGAGAGTTCGATACTAAGTATTCTGATAATAGTTATTGTTTTTATACCTTGGGTTGCAGTTATTTTGAGAAAGATGGGAATGTTATACAACAATGGAGAATGTGCTCATTCCATAAGTTAAAAAATGAACATGGACTTGATCTCTCTCTGTTTTTGAAAACTTGGTTAGAAATATGAGGTTCATTTTCCTTATCAGCTTCTAAGTGACCTGTGATCTGTCCATATAGGAGGTTAATTTGTGGACCTAATACTATTGATGTTGAAATCACACCAATTTGGAAACTACTCATCAAGGAGGTAATGAGTATTTTCTGTTTGGCTAGAAAGAAAAATAGAGATATTTAGCACTAGTAAAATGAGCCAGAGTGCTAGATGTTAGTAAGTTGATGTAATTTGGGGATATTTAAAAAGAATTCCAGTGATATTTTCCTCATCTCTCTCTCTCTCTCTTTTTAATGTTTTATTATGAATTATGTGATAGTTTCCATGGGAGAACATTAGCTTTACATTCATCCTACCGTATATCATTTCATTGCCATAGTTACAATCCCCTCCATGCATCATCAACCAACCAAAGGGTATATCCTGCAAGTCTGCCACCCAGTCCTCAGCACACAACCTATCTCCCTCTCTGGGTCTTAAGTCCCCAACTGCTCCATCTCTCCACGTCATCATCTCTGCCTCCATCTCTGGTGTCACTGTTTCTCTATGTAGGGTCCCTCTCTCTGCTCTTCTCCCTTGATGGTCCCAGGGACCTGTGCTCCTAGACTACAAAGTCAATCACTTCCCTCCTTTTGCTACAAAACATTTACCTTTACATTTCCAACCCTCACAGTCAGTCCTGATAGCAATTATTCACTATTGTATCACAAGAGACCTATCCGCATCTCCTTTCATCAGCCCTGCTTAGACAGATTGGATACTACTCAGTGGAGATTCTACCTTCCTCCACAGCCTCTGGATATAGGTTCCCTCTTGAAAGTTTGTAAGCCAGTCACTTCTTGCCTTTGTAGCCCCCCATTTTCGGTAGGCAATGTCCAAGTTGCCCATCCCTGTCTGCTCTGTGTATGGAGGGGGTGAGGATGATCCATGCTACAAAGATTTGTTCCCTCTTTTGAGCTACTGCATCCATAGGGATAGGTCAAATTCATCAAATTGTATCAGATTATTCTCTTTTTCCTCTTCTTTCTTCTACTAGTTGAGCTTTGATCATCCAGTTATTGAAGCCAGGTCAAGTGGGTATTATCTGCAAGTGTGGGTGTTCTTATGTATATGCCCTCACTTCTTATCAGCTGAATGCTTTACTCTCCACTCTAGTCCTCTGTGGCTATGTCACTGACTCTGGGCCAAAGAGTCCCCAGGTCTTGTCACACTGCTGGCCAACCAGGTCTCCAGCTGGGTTCACAGGAGTCTATTGAACGTTGTAGGGCTTAGCTCACAGCTTCATTGCTGTTTTTACTTCACTTCCCCTTATCGGTGACCAACGTGGTCACCAATCAGAGCGTGTATTCCCATTGAGTCTTAGTCTTAGATGGGGGTTTGCCCTGAGGGGACCCTACCACTTGCCTTGATATCTCCTAGGTGAGCAACTTGCTTGTTCTTGTAATAATCAGTCAATCTGCCTATATTGTTTTAGATTTTTCCTGTTGGTCTTTCTTTCAAGAAGTATCTTCTGGGTATCTTCTGGTCTTCTAGCTGCTCCAGGCTGGTCTGCTTGTCCTTGCAAGTGAAAATTTTCCACCTCAGAAGATTCTGATGCTGTTCAGAATTCCACCTACAGTCTTATGTAATGCAAAGGCTCCACAGGAAGCCTTCTTCACTGGGCACATTGTAGCCCCATTTTAGGTATTCCAATCAGTTATAGGAAGAAGATGGACTTACAAGCTTTCTATAGTGATATTTCTGGCTATTCCTTTCTCTCCCCCTCAAGTGTCTATTTTATAATGATATGCCAAGGAAACCAAGATTAGAAAGACAGCCAGATATCTTAACATTATTTCTCCCCTGTTTCCCATTCCCACCATGTCTCAATCCCTGTATCTCAGAGCCCTGTTTTTCCAAGGTAGTGTGTACATCATTACTTACCTCTGTCCCACTTAGCCCATGCAAATTTGCCTAATTGTTCTCCCATCTGCTTTGTTCTTCCATTCCCCTCTCCCTTCTTGTATATTGCCCCCCTCCCTAGCACCCAAACTATCCTGTGTCTTTTCCCTATCCTGTGCTCCACCTTCCCCTCCCTCTTCTTACCCCACCTCCCACATCCCGGTAACCAGCAAAGAATCTCCCTAATATCTCTTTTTTGTTCGTTTTCTTGGCAATCCGCTTTTGTATATATTGTCTATTACAATATAAGTCACAGAGCTCATGTGTCTGATTTTCATTTAATGAGCACAACACCTCCTTCCTTCACCCTTCTTTCCTCCTCCCTCTCTCACATTTGCTCTTTCTTATTATACTGCTTAGCCTATTTCAACATTGAAACACTAAAATAATAGTAATAAAAAAAACCCCAGTCCTTTTCTTATATATAATTTCCTCAGCATCCAAAATGATAAGAAAAAAAAAACACACATCTGTTCAACGTAATTGGTTCCATTAATCTCAATGTAATTGTCCTTTAATAATGTGGGAAGGGAGGACTTGATCATTTCCAAAATGTAAAATCTTCCCTTCCTTATAATTTTCAATTTTACAGTGATTATTATCTAAATAGATAAAGCCATTTAGCTGTTTTCTGAGTCTTCCTTTGTTTTCCAACTTTATGCCTCCTTGTCTCAAGGGGAAAAAAAAACAAAACACCAAAAATCTTTCCAAACTCATGGTTCTTTTTCATTATTTCCAGCAAGCTTTCAGTCATGAAAGAAAGTTAAATAAACTGATGGGGAAAGTTTCTGTATGGTTCTTACCTAATCAGAGACAAGGTAGTCCATTTTTGTTTTAGACAAAAGAAGATCAACTAGAGGGAATTTGACTAAAGACACACAGTGTTTTTTGATAAAAGCAGGATTACAGATACTGGAGTTAATATCCTTTCTTTCCCATAATGTTCTACTTGTGCAAATACAGTAGAACACTTGTAGCTCAGTTTTCTATTTATGAGAAAATATAGTCTTCATCTTAACAATTAAACTAAAGTACTTTAATGACTTCAAATATGACAGCTATTATGTCATGCAAAAGAATAATTGACTAAAAGGCATTTTACGATCAGAAACCTTAACTTCACCTATGGAAGGCCAATAAATATAAAATAGAGCTAATATTACTATGTACTCTTCACTAAACTGTTGTGGTGGTCAATATGATGATACATAGAACACAACTTTGAAAACTGTGCAGTACAACAGTTATTCAAAGCAAGTGCTCTGGGGTTAGACTGCCTGAGTTAAAGTCTCAGCTGTGTGATCTTTGGCAAGTTACTCAAGATTTAAGGTCTAGTTTCTTCCTCTTTATAATGGAGATAAGTAGGAATTTTGGGTTAATAAGATAATTATAATACTTAAATACACAAATGCAGATAAAGTTGCTTCTACAGTGTCTGAGAGATGATGGGAATTGCTGAATAAATATAATGAGATGACAAATAAGATTATTGTGTAGGATGATTCATGTCATTGAGGTGATTATGAAGACAAGTCCATGAATCGCTGAATGTAAAACTTAAATATTTTCCTTGTCTTTCTGTTTTTCTGTCTGCTAATAGGTTCTAAATGCATTCTACATATTTCAGCTCTTCAGTGTCTGTCTGTGGTTTAGTGAGGACTACAAGGAGTATGCTTTTGCTATTATACTCATGTCCGTTATTTCAATAGGATTGACTGTATATGATCTCAGACAGGTGAGTGGTTCCCATCAATTCTATACTTTTAGAAAAAGATTGCTTTTTTTGTATGCCATCAAGTTGGTTCCAATGCATAGTGACCCTGTATGACAGAGCAGAATTTCCCTATAGAATTTCCAAAGTAGTAATCTTTACGGGCCACAAATCTGTCAATTTGTCATACTGTGGGGCTTGCATCTTTCTGTGATAATTGGAACATATGCCACTGGTTCCAGTGAAGTTTATAGACTAAGAACAGACTAAGAAGAAGAAATAGGCAGTCCACTTCTGAGGGATTAGTCACTGACAATGTTATGAATAGCAGTGGATATCTGCCACTCATCTGTCAGTTTGTGGTACTGTGGTGGCTTATGTGTTACTGTGATTCTGAAAGCTATTTTGAATACTAGCAGGGTCACCTACAGTGGATAGGTTTCAGCTGAGCTTCCTGATAAAGACAGACTTGGAAGAAGGAGAGACGAACTCCTTCTGAATATTTAGTCACTGAAAATCTTATAAATAGCAGTGGAACACTGCCAGAACACAATATTCAATATTGAAACATGATGAAGAGCACCAGAATATTGCCAGGAGATGAACCCCTCATATTGGAAGGCACTCAAAATATAACTGGGGAAGAGCTGCCTCCTCAAAGTAGAGCTGATCATGAAAACTTGAATGGAGTAAAGCCTTTGGGACCTTCATTTACTTATGGGGCATAACTCAAAATGAAGAGAAACAGATGTAAAGATTCATTAATAATCAGAACATAGAATGTACACAGTATGAACCTAGGAAAACTGGAAATTGCCAGAAATGAAATGGAACATATAAACATTGATATCCCAGGCATTAGTGAGCTAAAATGGACTGACATTGACCATTTGAGTCTGGCAGTCACATAGGTTACTATACCAGGAATGACAAACTGAAGAGGAATTGCATCATTAAAAAGAACATATCATGATCAGTCATGAGGAACAATGCTGTCTGTGATAGGATAATATCCATACAACTACAAGGAAGATGAAATAGAAGGATTCTACCAAATTCTTCAATCTGAAATTGATCAAACATGCAATCAAGATGAATTGATCATTACTGGTGATTGGAATGCAAAGGTTGGAAGCAAAGAGGAAAGATCAGTAGTTAGAAAATATGGCCTTGGTGATAGAAATGGTGCTGGAGAATGCATGATAGAATTCTGCAAAATCAATGATTTGTTCATTTCAAATACCTTCTTTATGCAGCATAAGAGATGACTATACACATAGATCTCACCAGATGGAATACACAGAAATCACATTGACTACATCTGCTTTGGAAAGAGATGATAGAAAACTCCATATCATCAGTCAAAACAAGGCCAGGGGCAGACTATGGAGCATACCATCAATTACTCATATGCAAATTCAAACTGAAGCTGAAGGAAATGAAAACAAGTCCATGAGAGCCAAAGTATGACCTTGAATATATCCCACCTGAATTTAGAGATCATCTGAAGAACAGATTTGATACATTAAACACT
>NW_006408742.1:2905736-2906972 GCF_000296735.1 Chrysochloris asiatica
CATCTCAATGTAAAAAAACAAAAATCCTCACCGCTGGACCATGAGCAACATTCTTATCAATGGAGAAAAGATTGAAGTTGTCAAGGACTTCATTCTTCTTGGATCAACTATCAACACTCATGGAAGCAGCAGTTAAGAAATCAAACAACATGTTGCATTAGGCAAATCTGCTGCACAAGACCTTTTTGAAGTGTTGAAGAGCAAAGATGTCAGTTTGAGGACTAAGGTGCTCCTGACCCAAGCCATAGTATTTTCAATAGTCTCATATGCATGCGAAAGCTGGACAGTGAATAAAGAAGACTGTAGAAGAATTGATGCTTTTGAGCTGTGGTGTTGGTGGAGACTATTGAGAGTACCATGGGCTGCCAAAAGAACCAATATATCCGTTTTGGAAGAAGTGCAGCCAGAGTGCTCCTTGGAGGCCAAGATGGCCAAACTTTGTCTCTCATACTTCGGACATATTGTCAGGAGGGGCCAGTCGCTGGAGAAGTATATCATGTTGGGTAAGGTGGACAGTCAAAGACCCCCAACAAGATGGATTGGCCAGGTGGCGACATTGCTGGACTCAAGCATGGCAACAGCAGTGAGGTTGGCCCAGGATCGGGCATTGTTTGGTTCTGCTGTGCATAGGGTCTCTATGAGTCGGTACCGACTCAATGGCACCTAACCACAACAACAACAAGGAAGATGTATTAATAGTACTATTTTTCAAATATGCAATCAAGATGAATTGATAATTACTGGTGATTGGAATGCCAAGTTTAGAAATCAAGAGGAAGGGTCAGTAGTTGGAAAATATGGCCTTAGTGATAGAAACAATGCTGGAGATCGCATTATAGAATTTTGCAAGACCAATGTATTCTTCATTGTAAATACCTTTTTTAAACAACATAAAAGACGACTATACACAGGGACCTCACCAGACTCAATACACAGAAATCAAATTGGCTACATCTGTGGAAAGAGAGGTGGCAAAAGCTCAATATCATCAGCCAAAAGGAGACCAGGGGCAGACTGTGGAACAGACCTTTAATTGCTCATATTCAAACTCAGGCTGTAGCTGAATAAAATGGAAACAGTTGCTCCTCCTCATTTTGAGTTGTGCCCATTAGCAAATGAAAGTCCTGAAATCTACATAAATAATGTAGACTCTACTTTGAGGAGGAAACGCTTTCCCAGTCGTATTTTGATGCTCATCATCCATCACTATATCAGACAATTGATGTTGTTGTTGTT
>NW_006408742.1:2909232-2911147 GCF_000296735.1 Chrysochloris asiatica
GTGTATAGTTTTCTTTTATGTTGTTTCAAAAAAAAAGTATTTATAATAAATAAATCATTTGTTGTTGTTGAGTGCTGTTGAGTCAATTCTGACCAAAAACAACCCTGTATAGGATTTCCATGGAGCAGCTGTTGAGCTTGAACCACCTACCTTGCGGTTCAAACGACTTTGCAGTCTGACGCATCAGCCCACAGTGCCACACCAGGACTCCAAAGAAGTCATTAGTCTTGCAAAATTCTATCATACAATCTTCAGCATCTTTTCTATCATCAAGGCCATATTTTCCAGCGACTGATCCTTCCTCTTTGTTTCCAACATTAGCATTACAATCACTGATAATTATAAACACATCTTGATTATAAGTTTGATCAAGTTTAGACTGAAGAAATTGGTAGAATTCTTCAATTTCATCATCACTGCAAATACCTTTTGTAAAAAACATGAAAGATGTCTATACACTTGGATCTCACCAGATGGAATATACAGGAATGCATCTGTGGGAGAAGACAAAGATATTGATATCAACAATATCATCAGCTAAAACAAGACCAGGGCCAACTGAAGAACAAATCATCAATTGCTTATCTGCAAGTTCAAGTTGAAGCTGAAGAAAATTAAAAGAAGTCCATGAGAACCAAAATACAACCTTGAGTATATCCCACCTGAATTTGGAGACCATCTCAAGAATATATGTGATACATTGTACTCTAATGTACTCAGATGAATTGTGGGATGACATCATGAACATTATACACGAAGAAAGTAAAAGGTCATTAAAAAGACAGGAAAGGAAAAAAAGTTCAAAATGGATGTCAGAAGAGACTCTGCCGTCTGTTCTTGAACATAGAATAGCTAAAGTGAATAGAAGAAATGATGAGTTGAGCAGGAAATGTCAAAGGGCAACTTGAGAAGACAAAATCAAGTATTATAATGAAAAGTACAAAAACCTGGTGTTATAAAAGCAAAAGAGAAGACTATACTTAGCATTTCTCAAGGTGAAAGAACTGAAGAAAAATTCAAGCTTTGGATTGCAATATTGAAGGATTCTTTGGACAAAATATTGAATGATGTAGGAAACAGCAAAAACAAAGATGAAGTACACAGTTACTCTAACAACAATAATTTGTCGATACTCAACCATTTCAGGAAGCAGCATATGATCAAGAACCAATGGTATTTAAGGAGAATTTCCAAAGTGCACTGAAGGTATTGGCAAAAAACAGGGTGTTGGGAATGGACAGAATACAAATTGAAATGTTTCAATTTGATGCAGTGCTGTAAGCACTCATTGATCTATGCCAAGAAATTTGGATGACAGCTACCTAGCCAACTGACTGGAAAAGGACTGTATTTCTGCCCATCCCAAATAAAGGTGATCCAACAGAGTAGAGAAATTATCAAACAATATCATTAATATCACATGCAGGTAAAAACTTGCTGAAGATAATTGAAAACATTTGCAGGAGAATTGCCAGAAATTCAAGCTGGATTCAGAAGAGAACATGGAATGAGGACTATCATTGGCGATGTCAGATGAAACTTGACTAAAAGCAGAGGATTCCAGAAAGATGTTTACTTGTATTTTATTGATTATGCAAAGGTATTCAACTGTGTGGATCATAACATTGTGAAGAATGGATGGATATTCCAGGACACTTAAATTTGCTCATGTAGAATCTGTACCTAGACCAAGAGATAGTTATTTGAACAGAAAAAAGGGATACTGAATGATTTAAAATCAGAAAAGTTGTGCATAAGAGTTGTATTATTTCACCATAGTTATTCAATCTGTAAACTGAGTAAATAATCTGAGAATCTAGATTAAATGAAGAACATGACACCAGGACTAAAGGCAGGCTCATTAACAATCTGTGGTATGTAATGACACACTCTTGGTTGCTGAAAGTGAACAGGA
>NW_006408742.1:2911912-2914236 GCF_000296735.1 Chrysochloris asiatica
CTTTCAGGTTTTCCTGATACTATTGTCTATTCGGTTGTACAAACTAGAAATCTGGTTGTCATCCTAGAAACATTCTTTTAAAACCCAGTGGATTTTCTCTCTTAAATATCTCTTTCATTATTAACTTTTTTTGTCCTAACCACTATTGTGATTCGAGTTAACATCATCTCTTACCTGGCAATAGTTTCCACTCGATCTCCATGCATCCACTCTTGCCTTCCTCTAAAGTTAGACTTCTGCTGCAGGCTAATGCTCTAGACTGCTAGGTCAGAGGTTTTGTTTTTCTGAAACATAATTGTTTCCACCTCAGAGCATTTGGACATATCACCTGGAATGTTCTTTCTTGCTCTTCATCTCCATGATCTGCACTTATCCTTACTACTCCTTATTACTGATTGTTATTATGTATTTTTCCCAGGAGTTTATAAATTCCTTGATGACAAGAACCATGTCTGTTTTGCTAACCATTTTATCCCTCTCTCTCTCTCATAGTCTTTGGTATATAAAAGTTACTCAATCGATGTTTGTCAAGTGAATATTTGAATGAGTAAGCAAACAGATTAATAACACTCTGTCTTTGTCTTTGTCATATTATATTAATCATTGTTAGGACATATTGATCAGATTTGTAAGTGATTTGAAGCTAGGAGGTTTAGGGAATATCTTAGATGATAAATCAGAACAACAGAAAAATAAACATACTAAATGATTGGAACCTTTAACACCTATCACCAGTTAGAAAGCCTTTCACACAACAGTTTCTCTATAAATGTATAATGAAATATAATTTTATTTTATTTTCCCTTTTATTTTCATATTGATTCATTCCCAATACCCTACATGTTAGAACAACAAAGACTATTAAAAACTACCCAGAACTACCAAATTTTTATAATGTTACAGGTTATGAACTTTAATATAAGGGATCCAAAAGTTGAAATAATGTTTAGTCTTGAAGGTGTTTAGGTATAAAGAGACATCTTGGTTGATAAGCATATTACTGTTATTTACTACTTAAAGAACTAAACATGAATTTGTAGTAATCAAAAACTCATTTGAGTTGAAAGAGCATGCTGGGAAATTCCTTTCTACTAAAGAATATATGAGGACACCTGCTGGCACAACAGTTAAGCTCTTGGCTACTAACTGAAATGTTGGCAGTTTGAACCTACCCAGCTGCTCTGAAGGATTAAGACCTGGTGATCTACCCCTGTCAAAATATAAGCTAACAACTTTCTGTGAAGCAGTTCTGCTCTAGCACATATGATCATCATGAAACAAAATTGACTCCATGACAGTATTTCCAAAAGTGCAAATAGATACACCTTTTTTCTATTGTCCCTTCTTCTTTTCCAGCAATCTATAAAACTCCACCATTTAGTTGAGTCGCACAATAGCATTACAGTCTCTGTATGTGGAAGAAAAGGTAAGTATTACAATTTTACACCCCTGTATTGTCATATGAAATTAGATAAGGACTTGAATTTGCGTTTATAGTTGTTCCCATTATTCCCATCTTTATATATATATATTCTTTTCTTTCCTGTGCATTTGTTTAAAGGAGTAAGACACTTGAGACTTTTTAAAATTAAACAACAAAAAAAACAAAACAGCATTATTGAGGTGAAACTGACATCTGGTAAAGTGAACTATTTAAAGTGTGTAATTTGCTAAATTTTGTCATATGTGTAAATCTGTGAAATTGTCACCACAATCAACTGATGGTAACCCAACACCACACCCAAAATTGCTTTGTCTACCTTTATAATGCCTCCCTTTCCTCCTTCTCTGTCTCATCCCCCTGGCAACAATTATCTGCTTTATGTCATTATAGATTAATTTGCATTTTTAAGAATTTGGTATTTAATAAAACCACTGTTTATTTCATCAGTCCCCTGTGGATACGAAATGATTGTAACCTTTAACAACAACCTTTACTATTATTATTATTTTCACCTAGTCTTTTACTGTTACAAATGCTGTTGTTAAGTGCCATTGAGTCAGTCCTGACTCATAGTGACTATAGGGTTTCTGAGGAGCAGCTGGTGGGTTTGAACTTCCAAATTTGTGGTTTGCATTCCAGTGCTGATGCTACAGCATCATAACAGGAGTCTGTTACAAATAGTGCTGCAATAATAAATCTTGTGCATATTCTTTTAATATTTTTGCTGGTCTATCAGTTGGTACTGACTCAATGGCACCTAACAACTATCTTTGGTATAGATTTTGAGAAGTGAAATTGCTGTGATAGAGAATGTTGTTGTTGTTAGGTGCCATCAAGTTGGTACCAACTCATAGTGACCCTATGCACAACAGAACAAAAC
>NW_006408742.1:2914336-2916064 GCF_000296735.1 Chrysochloris asiatica
GTATTGGCCATTTTGAATCTGACAACCACATGGTTTACTATGCAGGGAATGACAAATTGAAGAGGAATGGTGTTGCATTCATCATCAAAAAGAACATATCCAGATCATTCATGAGGCACAACGCTGTCTGTGATAGGATAACACCCATGCGCCTACAAGGAAACCCAGTTAATAATAGCTATAGTGTCATTTAAACAGGGATGGATTACCCAGTAAGCAAGACATATTATATACTGGGGTTTAGTTGTGCTTACTTACTAATTGGTAGTGAACAATGATCACTACAAATGAAACCCAGGTGAAGCTTTTAACTACAGATAAATAAGTAAGCACTATTAAGCTTGTGAATACCTTGCTTTCCATAAACTAGTGTATACCATTGTTCTTGTTGGTATTAAGTGCCATCGAATCAGTTCTGACTCATAGTGACCCTATACAGGGTTTTCAAGGAGGCCTGGTGGTATAAACTGATCTTCGGTTCATGTGCTTTAACCTACAGCCCCACATCAGGACACTATGTTGTTGTTGTTGTGACGTGCCTTCGAGTCAGTTTGGACCCATAGCGACCCTGTATAGTGTTTCTGAGGAGCAGTTGGTGAGCTTGAACCTCCAACCTTGCAGCTCAAAAGGCTTTGCAGTCTGGCGCATTAACCCACAGCACCACACCAGGACTCTATGCTTACTGGTTAATCCACCACTGTATAAACACCACCCCCACTCCTCATTCTCCCAAGTCAGCAAGCCATTTAAAATTATCCCATCAACAACAAAATCTCTCCAAGATTTGTAGTTTCTTACTTTTGTGTTTCTTAACATCTAGCACTTCCCTTCTACTCACACTGCAAGCAAATTTAGCTCAGATTTTATCCTCTCCAACTGGAACTATTGTGATCATTTTTTAACAGATTTCCCAGCCTCCCAAACCACTAGACTTCAACAGATTTCCACTACTAAAGACAGAGAGCTCTTATACATACATAAGATATTACTCTCCTGATTAAAGCAGTTAAGTATACCACTCTGCCACCAGAGCTTGTGGAAAATGTTTAAATGCTTAAATGTCTAAATATGCACATTCAGTTCCTCCCATGCACAGTTCTCATCCTTTGTTCCCCATCCCCCACATTCTAAACTGGATGGCTATCTGTTCCCAGAATAGTTATGTCCAGCATCTTTGGGCACTTATACTTTATTTTGCAATACTTATGCATTTCTAATATTTATATGTTGTTGTTAAGTGTTGTCCAGTTGGTTCCCACTCAGTGAACCTGTATAGGGCTTCTGAGGAGCATCTGGGTTTGAGGCACCAACCTTGCAGTTATCGATCGGTTCAGTGCCAACCCAGGACTACATATGTATATATTGAGAACTATGGTAGCATAGTGTATTACCAGTTGGACTGCCAACTGCAAGTTCAGCAGTTTGAATCTACCAGTCATTTCCGGGGAAAAGAAAAGGCTTTCCGCTCCCAGAGAGATTTACAGCCTAGGAAACCCTGTACAGGGTTGCTGTGAGTTGGAACTGATTCTATGGCACATAATCACTACCACCACTATACATACATATCCATATCGATGTTGTTGTTAGGTGCTGATGGGTCAGTTCCAACTCATAGTGACCCTATGCACAACAGAACGAAACACTGCCTGGACCTGTGCCAGCCTCACAGTTGTTGTTATGCTTGAGCCAATTGTTGCTGCCAATGCAGGTGTGTGTATGTGTGTGTGT
>NW_006408742.1:2916164-2922083 GCF_000296735.1 Chrysochloris asiatica
CTTGGGCCAGGCGCACCGTAGTCCTCAAGCTGACATCTTTGCTCTTCAACACTTTAAAAATGTCTTGTGCAGAAGATTTGCCTAATGCATTACACCGTTTGATCTCTTGACTGCTGCTTCCATGAGTGTTGATGGTTGATCCAAGAAGAATGAAGTCCTTGACAACTTCAGTCTTTTCTCTGTTGTTAAGAATGTTGTTTATTGGTGCAGTGGTGAGGATTTTTGTTTTCTTTACATTGTTATGTAATCCATAACGAAGGCTGTGCTCTTTGATCTTCATCAGTAAATATTTTAAGTCCTCTTCACTTTCTGCAAGTAAGGTTATATCATCTGCATATTGCAGGTTGTTAATGAGTCTTCCTCCAATCCTGATGCCACATTTTTCTTCATATAACCCAGATTTTCAGAATCTTTGCTCAGCATACAGGTTGAATAAGTATGGTGAAAGAATACAACCCTGTTGCACACCTTTCATAATTTTAAAGAAAATTATAGAATACTGTTCTAAAATTTCTAAATAGACAATAAAGACATACAGACTTTTGCTAGGTTGTTGTTGTTAAGTACTGTGGAGTCAGTTCCAATTCATAGTGACCCTGTACAGGGTTTCTGAGGCTGCAAATCTTTACAGGAGCAGAAAGCCTTATCTTTCTCCTGCAGAACAGCTGGTAGTTTCAAACTGCCGACCTTGAGGTTAGCAGCCCAATTCATAACCACTATGCTACCAGAGTAGATAGCGCCAATTTTCTTTCCATAGAGTTTGCATTTTTATAAGAAATGTGTGAGTGCCTGTTTCCTCACAGCTTTGCCAACAGAGTATGTTGGCAAAAGTCGAATTTTCCTAATCAGATAGGTGAAAAGCATGAGCGCATGTATGCTTCCCTTCTCTGTTTTAGGAAACAATTTAAAACTTAGAAGCGTTGTAAGAATCGTTCAAAGTTGTTGTTTGTTTGTGTTTCCTGAACCATTTGAGACTAAGTTGCTGACTTGTGGTTTCATGACCTCTACAGATTTATGTGTTTTGTTTTTTTACAAAAAGGTATTTTCCTAAATAAAAGACAGTGCAATATCAAAATCAGAAAGTTAACAATGATACAAGGGTTTCTGAAGCTGTAAATCTTTACGGGAGCAGAAAGCCTCATCAATCTTTTTGGTGGCTCAGTAGTTAAGCACTCTGCTACTAACCAAATGGCTAGTGTTTTGAGTCACTCCATGGGGAGACAGATGTGGCCTTGGAAGCCCTATGTATGGGGGCAGCTCTACTGTGTCCTGTAGGGTCGCTCTGACAAGTCAGCTCAATGGGAATGGCTTTTGGGTTTGGAACACTGATACATAACTGCAACTAATGCTCAGATCATGTTTAAGGTATGCCAATGGATTCAATAGTGTTCTTATAGGAAAAAGATCCAACCCAGGATCACCTAATACCTGTGCTTGCCACATCTCTTTAGTCTTCTTCATCATTGTTCCTTTATTATGTAATCATGACTTTTTGACCCTGGTTAGTTTTTAGAATGTTCCTCAATTTGGATTTGTCTGCTGTTTCTTCATAGTAGATACAGGTAATGTGTTTTTTGGCTGGGATATCATAGAAGTGATGTTGTGTTGACAATTGCATCCTCTCATGCGATGCATAGTTCATTTGTCCCATTATTGGTGAAGTCAATAATTGGATTACTGAATTAAGATGATGTCTGCTATAAATTATCCCTATTGTAATTAATGATTATTTTATTGATGGATACTTTGAGACTATACAAATCAATCATTGTCAAATTTTTACTCATTAATTTTTGTTTCCATTGATGTTTCTTTGGTAAATTAATTGTTACTCCAATAGATGCCAAATGGTGGTTTTGTAATTCTATCTCTTTTACATTAATTAGTTGGCATTCTGCAATAAGAAAAAAGCTTTCTTTGCTCTTAGTTATTTATCTGTTTATTTTTTATCATTTCAGGCTCATGAATTTTTATTTTAACAATATGTTGCAGTTATTACTATCATTATTTATTTTGATGCTCAAATTATTCCAGACTTGGGCATTAGCCCTTTAAATTGGTTTTGATAATTTTTTGCATGCTTCCATCATTCTTTGAGTATTTCCTTACATTATGATCAATAAGAGATTCTAGCTTAAGGAGCCCTGGTAGCATAAAGGGTTATGAATTGAGCTGCCAACCTCAAGACAGCAGTCGGACTCTACCAGTCTCTCCATGGGAGAAAGATAAGGCTTCCTGTTCCTGTAAAGATTTACAGCCTCGGACACCTTATACATGGTCACTCGCTGTGAGTCAAAACCCACTCTGGCACACAATCACCACCACCAAGAGTTTCTAGCTTATCTTATAATTTTAATGACCCAGCCCTGGAATGAGTCATTTCTTCAGGGAATGCTTTTTTCAAAAAAAAAAAAAAAATTGGGGGTGAGGGGACTAGAATTATGAGGTCATGATCTGAACCCTGAATGTACTCATTATTACGTTATGAAATATGTACATTTAAGCTGGCAAACATATTATATATGGATTTGTTCATTTATAAAACACATTTACACATAGATAGATAGATAGATAGATAGATAGATAGATAGATAGATAGATAGATAGATAGATAGATAGATAGATATGGCGCTGTGAGTTAATACATTGGACTGCAAAGTCAGTTTGAACCACAAGATCATTGGTTCAAGCTTACCAGCCTCTCCTCAGAAACCCTATACAGGATCATTATGAGTCAGAACTGACTCAACGACACTTAACAACAACAAATCTGTCTATTTAACATCTAGTTATCTATGGGTTTACACTGATATCTCCAATTCCAGTTATCACTGGCTTAATTCTAGTTTAATCACTCTCTATAGTGTGATTTTCTTTCTTTGGGCAGAATCCTGGCTGCCATTAGCATGGGTATGTTTACTTATTGCATTCATCCCATCTGGATGCATCTAGTCTTCCATCACTACTGATGCTCCAAGTCTTCTGTAGACGTCCATCTCACCGTGTTTGGGTTCTGATACCCCACACTGCAGTAGCCTTTCATGGACACCCTTCTCGGTTTCAGTATTCACATCACATCACTCCAACCACGGGGGTCTTTGTCACCCTACATGAGCTTTGTCCTTGTCACCCTACATGAGCTTTGACACCCTGCACTCCACCCTAAACAACCCCTTGAATGAATGCCTGTTGTGCTGAATTCTATCTAATAGCTCTTGGATTGAATAATTAAGGAAAGAAATAGAGAGGGTGTACAGGTAGTCAGGTGGGAGGGAAAGAAAGAAAGAAAAATAGAAAGGAAGGAATGAATGTAATTTCTCTTATTTTGAGTAGCAACGAGCTTATTTTCAAATGATTAAGAAGCAGTTTGAGAGCTGAATTATCTTAATATTTCTAGCAACTTTGCTATACAGCAATTTGCTGTGTATTTCTTTTATTAAGGAATTCTTTATATATAAGGAATATGATTCTTCTGTCTGTAACTTAATTTTCAAATATGTTCTGAATTTGTAACTTGTTTTTCTTTTTTTGGCACACAAATAGTTATTATTTTTATTATTGCAAGTGAACTTCACATTTTCTTTCTTATTGCTTCTGAATTTTGAATCAATGTAGAAGTCTGTCCTTTTTTTTTTTAATGGCTCGGGTGCTTTTTCAGTGATTTCCAGCTTAGACAGATGGCTTCTGTGCTTTGGAGAGAAACAACAACACAATTTAACTTCTGTCTCCTCATACTTTCAGCTGGAGTCCAAGATCTGGAATCATGCTTCCTGGTACCTGGAGATTTATTAATTTTGACAGGAAACAAAGTGAAAATGCCTTGCGATGCCATTCTGATTGATGGTAGCTGTGTGGTAGACGAAGGCATGCTGACAGGTATGGCTCTGACTCCACGGTTAAAGCCTATGTCGGCACTCTCAGGTACCATACTTTTGGGCAGTCCATCTCCTTCCCAGGAATGACAAACACTCACTGCAAAGTTTGGGTCCACTGTGGGCACTAGCGGAGGTGTGCAGGACTCAGCTTTGGCAGGTGGGGTGGTCAGATAAGAGATATTTCTACTCCTACAAACCTTAGCTCTCAGTCCTGCTGGGATCAAGCTGAAGTTTAAATGAAAGATGGTAAGTTTAATAGAAGCATAACTTATTACGTATTTGGCGTTTAGCTCTTGAACACAGGGTTATTACAACCTGCTCATTTTACTTGGAAAGATTGTAAACATCATTAGCTCTTTCAGAATTGTCTGGGATTTTTATGCTTACTATTTGTATATATTTGTATTTCTTCATGTCAGCTTGGAGGGTTTGAAAACCATTAAGAGCATCTTGAAACTCACAGAACCAATCAAGTCTGAGTTCTTCCTTACCAGGCTTAAAATTGTTGAAAAGTTACTTGAAAATGTTGAAGCACTCATGATGTATCATTTGACAAATCTGCTACTTCCAAAACACTCACTTTGTCCATTGGATTATCTGTATTTCAATTGTGAATAGCATGCTGGGAGAGATCTGAGAGGCCATCTCTACTCACTGATAAGGAAACAGTGCCCCAGAGAGGGGAAATGACTTGCTCAAGGTCACCATGCTTTGATTTCTCACTTACATGTCCATAATGATGAGAAACTGTGCCAATATTTTTCTAAGATAAGAAAGAATCATACATTGTCTTTTTCCATTAATGAAATGGGAGGCTGTGAGTGTACATTGATGTATGAGGTTCTCATTAAGGTCCAACCGAAACTCGTTTTTCCTGGGCAGACCAGAAAATCATAAAATGGAGACAACAACACACATCTCCCTCCTATGTGAACTTACAAAATAAAATAAAATTGGAAAATGAAAGCGTGGCTGGTCAGGTTCCTTTTCCTCAGGAATCCAGAGAGTCATAAAAATCTCCTAATAGTTGGTCTTTTTAAATTTCCAGTACCACTTTCTAGAGAAAGTGGCCTAGTACATGGAACATATCTTTGACATTATTTGTCCAGTCTGCCAAGACCAGTGGGAGGCAAGCCATAGTTACTTTCACCACTTCATCTCGTTTTTCACTTCAGCTCACTGCAATTTGCCTCTCTCACTACACTGGCAAGAAGTCAACAGACACAATTGCCAAATTCAACAGGTTCTTTAAATTTCTTATCTTTTGCATTTATCTATTCTAACCACCTTTTCCTTCTTAACACTGTCCACCCTAACGTTCCAATTCAATACTCTCTCTTTCTAAATTCATCCACCACTGACCACATCTGTTCATTTTCTTCTGCTGTTCCTCTTTCTCCATTTCCTAATTGTTGATGTTGCTCTGGGATATGTTCCTGTTCTTTCTTCTTTTTATTATTCAATTGGTCCCCAAGGAATTTTATTTCTTTCTGTGGCTTTTGTTATCATTTATTACCTGGTGAATTCTGACAAAATATCTCTAGTCAAGGCCTCTTTCCTGAGCTCCAGACTCAAATAAATAAGGCTTTAAATAGTTCATGGAAAAGTGAAATTGAAAGATAATGTAATTTTTTCAATGAATCTTTTGAAGTCCCCTTGTATTTAACTGCTTACAACACAGCTTAGTATGGTATTTCCACAAGTCACCTCCAAGTCAACATGGCCAAAAGATAATTCTTTCTCTCCTCCTAGAATCTCTGTGAACTTCTGGTGTGGTGCTGTAAGATTAGCACCGGACTACAAACCAAAAGGTCAGCAGTTCAAATTTATGAGTCAGAAACAACTAGATGTCACTTAACACCAACAGAATCCCTATCATGGGGGAAAGATGAGGCTTTCTGTTCCTGTGAAGATTTCCAGCCTCAAAACCAATACAGATTCACTATGAGTCTGACCCCACACTACAGCATTTAACCACAATAATCCCTATGTTGTTGTTGTTGTTAGGTGCCATCAGGTCAGTACTGACCCATAGCAACCTTGT
>NW_006408742.1:2927133-2972254 GCF_000296735.1 Chrysochloris asiatica
TAACTTAGATCTATATCTATATATATGTAATTGATTTATCTCCTACTCTAAACTATAAAACTCTTTTGAGAGAAGACTAAGTTTATCCTTGTACAACAAGGGAACTTCAAAAAGTTCATGGAAAATTGAAATAAAAGATAATGGAATTCGAACACAAACTTTTTGAAGTTCCTCATATCCCCAATACCTAGCTTGTCTCTGTCACCTGGTAGACTGACGATAAACATTTATCATAGGACATGTGAATTAATTCATGGATATAACAAGTGAAGGTATCCCATCTAAAAAGGTGAGATGCTTATTCTCTGCAGGAGAAAGTATTCCAGTCACCAAAACTCCATTACCCAAGATAGAGAGCTTGGCACCCTGGAAAATACAGAGTGAAGCGGATTACAAACGGCATGTTCTCTTCTGTGGAACTGAGGTTGTCCAGGCCAAGGGCACTTGCTCCATGACTGCAAGAGCGGTGGTACTCCAGACTGGTTAGTGTGTTCTTGGCTTTGTACTTTCATTTTTGAAAGAAGTAGTTTTGATCATTTTATTTAGTGCCTTAAATTCATGAGGCAAGAAGCAAATTTATTTGGTTTGTCTCTAACTAGCAAACCAAATATATGCTTAAATTGTAAGTAGATAGATGAAGGGTTTCCAAAATGTTCATGGAAAAATGAAATGAAAAGATAACAGATTTCTTCCCTGAACTTTCTGAATCCCCTTTGATTAAATATTTTCCCATACATAAAATTATTAAAGGAAAGATGCCTACTGTCACCATTTTATGAAATGATGTTCACACAATTCAAGTGAATTAAAAAAAAAATCATACAGTCAGTAACTGGCAGAACTGGATTTAGAACCCTTGGATCTAGAAACCTAAGTCTTCTAACTCTAAATTCTACTTTCTTCCACGGCAAGTCTAATAACTAAAACTTAACACTGAAAAGCATTAGAAATTGAATTCATTAGTATTTACTGGGCTGTTCAGTTTATATTCAAGTGATTTTTGTGTGTGTGTGTGCTCAAGAGTTCTCTTAAAATAAAGTTGTATTTGGAAAAACTGTGCTCTGAACACATTATGGTAGTTACCTATCTCTGGGATGTAACGAAATTGGAAGTAGAGAGAAGGAAGTCCAGAGAGTAATAGGCTGAGATAGGTAAGATATTTCCATTCTAGCTCTAATTTATTTTCCCAATTATCTTTCTATTGCTTTTGGGTTTAACAGTGTTTAAGTGTCTCTAGAGAAAAACAAAGGCAATGCTGAGGTTTAGACAAACCTTAACAATAGCATTTGTTATCCTGAGAATGGGATGTGCCTTTGCTGCTGTAGGTTTCAACACTGCAAAGGGGGACCTCGTGAGATCCATTCTCTACCCCAAGCCAATGAATTTTAAGCTCTACAGAGATGCCATGAGGTTCCTCCTGTGCCTCATAGGGACAGCCACCATTGGAATGATCTACACTCTGTGCGTCTTTGTGCTGAGTGGGGTAAGCTGACTTTGTTCTTTTTAATACATGCATACAAATACTCATCAATATATATAGTTTATGTACTGATTTACAAGCCTGGGAAACAAAGCCAAACACTGAAAGCTGGCTTATATGCTCTCTATTTCTCAATTAATCACTAAGTTCAAATAATCATAATCAGATCCAGTGGGGGTATCAGCATACTTCTCTCCTGAACTCTTTTTCTCTAACCTTTCCTTATACTAATTTGTCATTTTCACTCTGGCAATATATTTATTTCAATTTTATAGCTATTAAATAAGGCCTTTAAAATAAACCCAGATGTCCAATGTTGGCAAGGCCATGGCAAAATGGCACCCTCCCTGCTCATCGCTGGTAGCAGTATGATCTGTTACAATCCGATTTAGTGCACTTTGGCAAAATATATTGAGAGTCTCAAGTATGTTAATAGCCTTTGACCCACTGATAGGAATTCGACCTAAAGGAATAAAGAGAAAAGAAGGAGGAAGTCATGCGAACAAAGCTATTCATAACTGATTTATCTGTAATAGCTAAATAATGATTTCATCTTCCAGGAACTGCCAGAGGAGGTAGTAAAGAAAGCCCTTGATGTCATCACAATCGCTGTTCCTCCTGCTCTACCTGCTGCTCTGACAACCGGCATTATCTACGCCCAGAGGAGGCTGCAGAAAAAAGGCATCTTCTGCATTAGTCCCCAGAGGATTAATGTATGTGGACAATTAAACCTTGTCTGCTTTGACAAGGTATGTGTGTTCCATCCTCACACCTGGCACCATTGTTATCAGTACTTTCATCATGTGTAGGAGCTTTTGCCTTTGAGTGAGGCAGGAAACGTAGTATATGAGTACCTATCTACTGCTGCTGTTGCTGTTGCAAAGTGCTGTCGAGTCAATTCCAACTCATGGTGACTCTGTACCACGTTTCCGAGAAGCAGCTGCTGGATTTGAACCACCGACTGTGTGATTTGCAAACTTGTGCTTATCCTTTTTCTACTACTTCACTTTCTCTCTGGTTGGATGTATGATCTGGGAAAGACGTGTCTCTTGAGCTGTAGTGTCTAGGGTTTAGAGGAGAAGGACTAGGTTCTGAATAGAGAAATCTTGAAGGGTACTTCTAGTTCTGATAGTCTATGAAAAACAATGAATTAAAACTAGCATTCTGTCCCTTACAGTGAAAATCCTCATACAAAGAATATAATTTAAAGCCCTTACCATGGGCCCTGTTGTATCCTTGCTGCTGAAAATATGGCCCAGTATATAGTCGTTGCTCAATAAATATTTGGTGACCTAATGAGTGAATGAGGAGCTCTGATGGTACACCAGTTAAGAGCTCAGTTGCTAACTGAAAGGTTGTGGGTTCAAACTCATTCCATAGGTGATAGAAGTGCCGATTTGCTTTTATAAACATTACATCCAAGAAAACCCTTTGGAGCAGGTCTACTCTGTCACATAGGACTATTATGATTAGGAATCAACTCAAGGGCAGTCAACAGCAACAATGAGTGAATAAAAATATGAAAGGTTCATTTAACTATGTCTCACTATGAGATTTGTTTGCAATTATGCCCCAAGTGAATCCTTGCTGTTTTTCCTTCTGCAGTGTATTGATTAAAATTATACTTGATTACACATAGCTATTCCCAACTAGCCTCTTATTCTACCTTCTCTTGAGTTTCTTCTTTTAGTATGAGCACACATATGCTTGGGTGAAGGTGGAGGTTATAAGAAGATAAGATGGATGTGAAGGGTATTGCAGGCAGATGAGCATGGACCAAGGCATGGAGGAAGGGAAGAAGTAGAGTGTTTGGTTTTGACTGTGTAGGATATTAATAATGAGAAAGGATGTTTGTGGACCTTGAATATCTGGCTAAGGAATTTGTCCTTGCTCCTTTGACAGTACATAGAGAACCATTGGAGGCGATGATAGCAGAGTTAATAGGATCAGAGCTGCATTTTATAATTACTGGGGTATCAGAGAGATCTACCAAGTACAGAAACTTAACGTAACTCTTGCCATGACTTCAGTATTATTCTGTAACCAAACTTGCATCATAATGAAGCCCCAAAAATGAAACCTACTATCACAGTCGATGGAGAATGATAGCAACCCTATACAGGGCTTCCAAGACAATAAATCTTTATGGGAGCTGACAGTCTCATCTTTCTCCTTTGGAGCTGCTGGTGGGTTTGAACTACTGACCTTGAGTTTAGCGGCCCCACATACAGCACCACCAGGGTTCCTTATTTAAAGAAAGACATTATTGTTATGGGCACTTTCATGCTTGGGCTTCATTAAAGAAACAAAGGTGGAATCATTGTGCCATTACTTTGCACTAAAAACAATAATTATGAACTTAGTCATTATTAACTCTTACTATATGATAGACACTAAATTAAACCCTTTATTAATATTATTCTTATTTAATCTTCACAATGTTATGCATTTATGACCACATTAAGATAAGGGCTCTGATGTTTCTTGTTGTTGCTGTTGTGGAGTTGATTCCATCTCATAGCAACCCTGTGTAGTGTTTCTGAGGATTGGCTGGTGGGTTTGAACCACCCACCTTGTGGTTCAAACTGACCTTTTCTGCAGCTCCACACTAGAAATTTGCCCTGGTCAACCAGCAAATGTTTTAACCTGGTCATGACTCTAGACTCAAGCTCTTAACCATTATACTGTACTGAGATAAATGCTAACAAACATGTTTTCCCTCAATACATCAAATGGCATACCATTTCTGTAGACTCTTTTCAAGAACAGTGCCCTACAAGTACAATTCTACTCCCATTATTTATTTTCAGTGTTGTGCTCTTAACTTCTGTTCTGAAAGCTAAGACTTAGCTACCTTTTAGGCTTCACAAGGACTAGTGAGCCTCAAAACAGCCCTATGATGTATGTGTAAGACTGATACTATTTTCTTCCTTTTACCACCAACTGCAATAAAGTTCAAAGAGTTTAAGTGCTGGTATAAGCCTATCAAAACTTCAGCTCAGGACTCCAGATATCTAGCCACCTTTCTTTAAGTACTCATCCTGACAAAATATATGTAAAGATGCTTAGAAGTTCCTTCTTTCTCTTCACTCTGGGACTGTGGGATCTTCAGAGTAAACCAAATGTTTATTTCTGTTTAGACAGGCACCTTAACAAATGATGGCTTGAATCTCTGGGGAGTCATGCCCAGTGATGGGAACAGGTGAGTATCTTTAGATTAAATGCAGTGGAGTTTCTCTTTTATAGAACTCCTTGTTTTCTCTTGAAAACTACTAAGGGAGACATTTGGGATTTCACTTTGATGACTAATGATGGCCAGAGCATCTTTATTTAATTTCTCCTCTTGAATACTTCCAAGAATATTTGTATTTCCCCCAACCTGTTCTCACTTCTGTGCCAATCACAAACCCAGGAGGTGAAGAAGAGAAAGTTTTGATATTGTATTCAGATTCTTGCTAAATATAATTTGCTTCCAATGTATTAGTGAGGGGCCTGAAGTTGGCCCAGTATAACTAAATTGGACCACACCAGGGTACTATTCTTCAAGGAGGTAACATTCTTTGCACAAACTGAAGTCTTTTGATGTGTTAGAAGAAAGGAGAAAACTTCACTGATGTATGTACATGGAATTTCAGAAAGAGGAACATCTATGGAACTGTAGTTAGTGAATCCATTTACCTTGGTACTCTAATTCGGAGAATTCCACCTTTTGGCTGCCAGAAACTCTGTTTCGCTAGAAAGAGAAGACTCAGCCTTCCCAATTTTCCATTTGGTGTATTGTGTGTCACTGACTTGTGGCCCTCTGGTGGCCATGCTTTAGTTTGGGTCTCTGCTTGCTTTTTCTCCTTATAACCTCCACTGTGTGCTGAACAGGAAACACAGTGTATTTGACACTTATGCTTAGATTTTTAAAGAAATTATTTCCTTCTAATGCAACATAAATCACAAAGCATTTAATGTATCAAAAGGCACATTTTGTTCTTTTGTATTGTGCAGATGACATACAATTTATGCTTAAATGCATGTCTTAATGCACTTTCATATGAAAATACTGTTTATAAAGAAGTCTTATTTCCTGGGTTATAAAAGATAATCTTGGTGCTTCTCACCACTTTAGTCTACAAAAGAGGCCTCTAATTAGATTCGAACTTTTTAGAGTGTTCTTCAGTTTCCATAGTGGATGGATTTGACATTCGAGGGGCCTTCAAGAAGTTTGTGGGAAAATTCCATTATCTTTTAATTCCATTTCCATGAACTTTTTGAAGCCCGTTCATATGCCTAATCTCCTCGTTCATCGGTGTTTTCCTGCCTCAGCTTCTACAAAAATGTACACCTTTATTCAAACATGTGAATGCCTTAAGAATAATATCTTTCTTATTTATATTTATGTCCCTAATGATGCAACACTGTACCAAGCACTCAAAGTTGTTGTTGTTGTTAAATACAAATGAGTCAGTTCTGACTCATAGCCAACCCTGTACAGGGTTTCCCAGGAGCAGTTGGTGTATTTGAACCATCCACCTTGCAGTTCAAACAGACCTTGCGGTTCAGTGCATTATCCCACATTGCCAGACCAGGACTCCAGTAAATATTTATTGAACGAAAATGAAATGATTGTGCTTATCTTTTGGATGCTCTTCTGTTTATTGAATTGGGATTATATGATTTATAAAAACTATTGAAACTTTCTATTTCTAAAAGTGATTTGTCAAATTTAAGTAAAAACTGGTGTAATGTTTAGGTTAGGCTGATTAATTAGGCCTGCATTCCTTTTTTCCCTCCCTCCCTCTCTCATTTCCTCTTTTGCCTCATGGTTCCATAGTATAAGCACTGGACGATGAACCACAAAGTTGGTGGTTCAAGCCCATGAGCAGCTCCAAGGGAGAAAGATGAGGCTTTCTGCTCTCAAAAAAGATGTGAATCCTCAGAAACCCGTACAGGGTCGCTATCAGTCGGAATTGACTCGATGGCACTTAACAACAATAACAACTCCTTCCCTTCGAGAAAAGATCAAACTTGGCTTCTAATGAGTGAAAATAGCAATTTAAAATAAATGTTTTCTTGCAAGTTCAATTAATAAAATGAGAGAGACAAATTCAATTCTAGGTAACAAGCCAGTATTGGATTGATCGTGGATTAAATATCTTCCTGTACAAGGTGAGCACCTCTTTGATAATTCTCATCTTTTCCACAGAGGGCTTTCCCAGTTTGCTGGATATTTTAGGGATCATTGAGAGCCTCCTGGGCTTGATAGGTCATAAATATTTAAATAAAAAGACAAAGACAGGTGTGATAGGAAGCTGTATTTATTTGATGTGCCTTGGAAACTCATACTGATGTTCAAAGTAAGAGTGCCCCCAACACCCACCCACCCAATCTATGTTTTGCTTTTCAGTATTAGCTGAAAAGTACCTCTGTGGTAACTACTACTGCTGGTCATCTCTTTCTCACTCTCTTTCCTTTTACCATTTTACTGAAATACTATTACAAACCACTAAGCTACAGCTTGATCTTTTGGTACATAATAATGGTTGTAACCAACAGGTCAGTAATCATCCAAGAGACATTTGAAATCTTAGTGAGAAAAAGAGAAGTTTGAATGAAGTCAGAAGGAAATATGGCTAGATTATGAGACAACGCTCTTACAGTTCTTCTATCAAAACTAAAAGGAGTCCTGGTGTGGCACTGTGGATTAATGCACCAGACTGCAAAGCCGTTTGAACTGCAAGGTCGGCGGTTCAAGCTCACCATCTGCTCCTTAGAAACCCTATACAGGGTCGCTATGGGTCGGAACTGACTCGATGGCACTTAACAACAACCTCAAAACCAAAAAGCTAAAGCAAAATGGCTTCATTTAAAGAAATAGAGGCATTGCAGACCACATTTTAAGACAAACTAAGAAACACATGGAGCCCTGGTGTCGCACTGTGGGTTAATGTGCTGGACTGCAAAGTTGGTTTGAACTGGAAGGTCTGTGGTTCAAGCTCATCAGCCACTCCTTGAAAACCCTATACAGAGTTGCTATGAGTTGGAACTGACTCAATGGCACTTTAACAAATGAAACATATAAGTTTCCAAAGCAAAGTAAGTAGGACAGTTGAAAGGTCTGGAAAGCATATATTAGAGCAATATCTGGAAGAAGTGAAGATAAAGGGGGATATGGGATAGGTGCTTCACAAATCTGAGAGAAGTTGACATGTGAGGAGAGTTGTTGTTTAGTACCATCATGTCAGATTCTACTTATA
The DNA here is from genome assembly GCF_000296735.1 of Chrysochloris asiatica. Classification (NCBI taxonomy): domain Eukaryota; kingdom Metazoa; phylum Chordata; class Mammalia; order Afrosoricida; family Chrysochloridae; genus Chrysochloris; species Chrysochloris asiatica. The sequence goes on from NW_006408742.1 coordinate 2,934,859, forward strand.
GTGACCCTGGATAGGGATGCTGAGGAGCTGCTGGTGAATTTGAACAGCCGACCTTGCGGTTCAAACAGAATGATCTTATGTTGTTGTTGTTGTTGTTGTTGTTAGGTGCTATCCAGTCGGTACTGACTCATAGCAACCCTTTTCACAACAGAACAAAACACTGCCTGATCCTGGGCCAACCTCACAATTGTTGCCATGCTTGAGTCCATTGATGCTGCCACTTGGCCAATATTTCTCGTTGGGGTCTTCCTCTTTTTCTCTGACCCTCCACCTTACCAAACATGATATCCTTCTCCAGCGACTGGTCCCTCATGACAATATGTCCGAAGTCTGAGAGACAAGTTGGCCATCCTGGCCTCCAAGGAGCACTCTGGCTGCACTTCTTTCAACACAGATCTGTTGGTTCTATGGGTAGCCCATGGCACTTTCAATTCTTCCACGGTCTTCCTTGTTCACTGTCTAGCTTTCATATGTATATGAGGTTATTGAAAATACCATGGCTTGGGTCAGGTGCACCTTAGTCCTGAAGCTGACATCTTTGCTCTTCAACACTTTAAAAAGGTCTTGTGCAGCAGATTTGCCTAATGCAATAAATATGTCATTTGATTTCTTGACTGCTGCTTCCGTGAGTGTTGATGGTTGATCCAAGAAGAATGAAGTCCTTGAAAACTTCAATCTTTTCTCCATTGATAAGAATATTATTTATTGGTCCAATGGTGAGGATTTTTGTTTTCTTTACATTGAGATGCAATCCATATAGTTGAGGGCTAATCTGACAGATCCCCATCAAGAGAGCAAGTTAATTCTGATTGACTCACAAGTATATTTCACCTTGGTATAAGAATGAATCTTCTGTCACTTTGAGGACCTACAAATACAATGAACTGCTTTGTGAGCTACTGTATTCCACATTTCAGCAAGTGGGTTTATTTAGCAAAAGTTCATTTTCTCACATTTTAGGAGGTTAACTATCAGATTTCAAGGTGTTAGCTCTGGGGGAAGGCTCTCCCTCTCTGTTGGCTAGGGGAAGGTCATTGTCTCTTTTTAGTTTCTTTCTGGGAATGGCATTTATTTTCCCCACTTCCTCTTGTTTATATAATCTCTTCTTTTATGTATCTCAACAAAGATTGATTTAAAACACACCTTACACAAATATTGCCTCATTAACATAAAAATGAGAACCCCCTTCCCTAATGAGATTATACCATAGTTTATAGGGGGCAGAAGTTACAACATATATCTTGTTGTTATTGTTAGGTGCCATCGAGTCAGTACTGACTCATAGTGACCCTATGCACAGCAGAATGAAACATTGCCCAGTCCTGAGCCAACCTCACTACTGTTGCCATGCTTGAGCCCATTGAAGCTACCACTTTACCAAGCCATCTCGCTAGGGGTCTTCTTCTTTTTCTCTGACCCTCCACCTCACCAAACATGATATCCTTCTCCAGTAACTGGTCCCTCTTGACTATATGTCCAAAGTATATATGTTAGGAAGAGACAATTCAATCCATAGCTACTTTTTATCTGAAGTGCTAGGTATGATGGCTGTATATGAATTCTAGATACCAGGGTGGAAAAAGAAGAACGGAATGTCTGTTTGAAAATTATTCATTTCTTTATCCTCAAGATCTTTCAGATTTCCAATAATCAAATATATTCACCCATAAATGTGTTGACTATCTTATAATGGACAAAATATCAAATACAGTGGACACAGAGATATGACGACACAATCCCTGTTGTTTGCACATCTACATAAATAACTACAGTATGCACTAGCCTGTTCTGTCCTCCAGGGCTCTAAATGAAGCAGCTCAGTCATTGAGATAGGAGCATTATGTATCTGAAGTAAACCAGTGCCTGCGATACAGAGAGGAAAAAATGGAAGAAAGAGCTTCAGTGAACTTTATGGATCATTCGCATACTCATTAAACTTAACCTTCAGGAAACAGTTGAATAAAACACTATTCATTTGGAGGATTGGAAAGTGGGTCTGTAATAAAACAAAGCTCATGAAATTATTATTATTTTTTTAAAGGCAGTCTTCTCCAAAAAGCTCCATTGTGGCATGGAATAATAGAATGAAGCCATTTCCCTTTTCTTCTTCAGCTTTCAGGAAGTCCACAGCTTTACCTCCGGTAAGCCTTTGCCATGGGGCCCACTGTGTGCAGCAATGGCCAGCTGCCACTCTCTGATTCTTCTTGATGGCACCATCCAAGGAGACCCACTGGACCTCAAAATGTTTGAAGCCACCACCTGGGTAAGCCTCTCCTCTGCAGAGAATCTAAGAAACATCAACTCCAGAGTACCACATAGAAATTTAATACTTATAAAATGTGATGTTTCCAATATAGAGTGCATAGAGCAGAGAAAGAGTCCTGGTGTGGCACTGTTGGATAAGCACTGGACTGCGGACCACAAGGTCAGCAGTTCTAACCCACCTGTTGTCTTGAAAACCCTATAAAGGGTCACTATGAGTTGGAGTTGATTTGATGGCACTTAACAACAACATAATAATAAAGAGAAATTTAATCTAAGCCTGGTTTCCTCATTGGTATAGTGAAACAAGTGATATATCTATAGTGTTGAGTATTGTGAGGTTTAAATGAGAGGACGTATTAACAAAATGCTTAGTGCTGTCTCTGGAATATATTACAAGTTCAATAATATTAATATAATTATACTTACTATACATGAACAATGTTTGTTTCAAAGTTTTATAGAATTTAAGGATTAGGAAACCCTGTCCCAGTGCTTAGGATAGCTCATAGACTCGTTTTTACCAAGAGTTTTGTTAATTTAATATTGATTTTATTCCTAGAAGTAGAAACAATAAAAAGGAACACTGTGAAATAACTTGTTCTATCAGATTTTTAACTAAATTTATGAGCAAATAGTGTAGTTCTGGATGAGGAATCTGTATCTCTGGGGTCTAGTTCAGTTCTGCTCTGACTGACTCTCAGCCCTATGAAATCATCTCTCTTGTTGGGACCTTGGATTCTAAGACAATACAATGAGGAGATTGGATTAGATCAGCAGTTTCCACATAAAAACACACACTGAAATATTTTCTTAAAAGACCTTAGTCAAAAGCATAGTATATAAAAACAAGTAGTGGGAGTTGCTCTGATTGAGATGGTGGTGGTGGTGGTGGTTACACGCCGTCGAGCAGGTTCCAAGTCATAGCAACCCTGTATAGGGTTTCCAAGGCTATAAATCCTTATGAGAGCAGAAAGTCTGCTCTTTCTCCCATGGAACATCTGGTAGATTCAAACTGCTGACTTTGTGGTTAGCAGCCCAATACATAACTCACTATACCACCATGGGAAGTAAAGATGAGGTTTAAGAACATGCATGTCATTTATGTAGCTCTCCCCGGTCCCTTCTCCTCCACATTAGTACAAGCCCCACAGTTCTAACATTACACAAATATGACTACTACTAAGGAGACGATCTTTAGAAACCCTTCCAACTAGAACACAGAGGCAGTGGTAGTTCAGTGGCCAAATTTTCACCTTCCAATGTGAGAGACTTGGGCTCAGTTTCACCAGGCTGCCACCTACCTGTCAGTGGATACTTTTGTGTTGGTATGATGCTGAACACGTTTCAGTGGAGCTTCCATACTAAGATGGACTAGGAAGAAAAGCTTGGTGATTTATAATCAGCCCCTGAGACCCCTATGGATCACAATGGTATGATTCATTACTGATCGTGGAGATGGTGTAGGAATGGACAGTGTTTTGTTCTGTCATGTACAGGGTGACTGTGAGTTGGAACTGACTTCAAGGCATGTAACAATAGTAATATCCAATTAGATAGTGCACAGTTCTTCAGCAGGCTGATGTAATTTTGTCATTCCTCTGTCCTTTCTTGATTACTGTTTGCTTATCTTTAAGTAAGGAGCCCTGGTGGAGCTGTGGGGTAAGTGTTGGACTGCTAACTGAAAGGTCAGCAGTTCAGACCCACCAGCTACTCTGAGGGAGAAAAATGAGACTGTCTGGTCTTCTAAAAATTTACAGTCTTGAAAACACCGTATAGGGTTGCTATGAGTCAGAATAAACTTGATGGCTCTGGGGTGGGTTTTATCTTTAAATAGAGATTAAATGTCCCTTCTGAGTTTTTTTTTTTTTTTTTTTAAACCACTTCATGAGATGATTACCAAGCATTCTGATATCTTTGGGTGAAGGGTTTCTTTGATCATAATTTGGGGTCATTATTGTAGCAATTAATGAGTGTTTACTGAATGTTTATCCATGTATGTCATAGTCTCTACCCTGCCCTGAGAATTGCCAATCCAAGTTAAACAAACAGGGAAAGACATGAACAGCAATGAATTCTAAGAGGAGCAAAGTCAAGGAGCTTGCATCACCTCAAATAAGCCTTGACTGTTCATGCTCATTACTTTCAAGTCAAGCTCTTCAGAACCAGAGATTGGGTCTTTTTGCAGCACATTCCAACAAAGAAAGCAGGATAAATTACATGAATAATTCAGACATTATTTATACAACCTCACAGCATTTCCCATGCATTCTTTTCTTCTGTTGGGGGTAAGTCTGTTTTACCTCCATCTAGTTGAGGGATGAGACACCAAGAACATATTGAGGTGGTCTGAGAATTTGTCTCAAAGTAAGGATTTGAACATACTATCAGTGAATGAACAAAATAAATAACTAAATCTCTACTATGAACTATCCCATTTGTGAAATAGGAAATGGATATTTCTGGAGACAATTTCCACATCAAGGGAGTGCCAGCGCACGCCATGGTAGTTAAACCCTGCAAAGCAGCCATCCAGGTAAGCCTGTTTACTATCCCCCTCCAACAACTAAACCGGCCACAGCTTCTGGAGGGTCACAGATTTTAATCCCATGTATAACAATTGGGGAGACCTTTGTTCCTTAACTTGAACGAAGTTCAAGGGTTAAGAGAGAAGCATTTAATTCCCAGTAGCTAGACACTACGTCTGCATGTCCCTTTCCACTCCCCATTCCCTAACCAGGTCCCGGTGGAAGGAATTGCAATCCTGCATCAGTTTCCATTCTCATCAGCACTGCAGAGGATGACAGTCATTGTCCAAGTGATTGGGGGTGACCGACTGGCATTCATGAAAGGTGCACCAGAGAAGGTGGCCAGCTTTTGCCAAGCTGAGACAGGTAAGTGAATTGACTTGGATTGTAACTGACAAATTGTATTTCTAACTTAAATATGTTCCCTCAGCACCTGATCTATGGATTCAATTGCCCACCTGTTATTGCCATCTGAATCCCAAATACCCAAATCAAGCTTATTTTTTCTTTCTTCCTGGATTTACCGTTCAATTTTTCTCATTCTCTTGGTGCTTCTATCTATCATTGTTACTATTTTGTGCCTCTGAGTTAGTTCCAACTCATAGTATAGGGTTTCTGATGAGCAGCTGGCAGGTTTGAATTGCTGACCTTGTAGTTAACAGTCCAGTATTTATCCTATAATGCTACAGCAGAACCCCGTGCTTCTATCTAGTCAGTGCTGATCCATAAACTCTGCCTCTGCTCAGCTCAGTCCATCATCCCTCCAATGGACCCTTCAATAGTTGGCAGATGGACTCCCTGCTTCCAATCTCCCCTTCTCTGATTTACCCTCCATGTGATGACCACCTCACACAATATGTTGTCACTTTCCTAACTTGTTTTGGTTGCTTCTAATAGGCTCCAGGATCATTTCAACTCCTGTAGAATGTTTCAGGCCTTTCATGACCTGATTTCTGTATACTAGTTGTTGTCAACTTGATTCTGACTCAAGATGACCACGTGCATGTCAGAGTAGAACTGTGCTCTATATGGTTTCTGATAGCTGAGCTTTTAAAACTTTTTATTGTGAATTGAGTGAAGGTTTATTAAGCAGATCATCAGTTTAACACTCAACAAATCAGGCACATTGTTGTTTCATCTCAATTGCAATCCTCTAAATGTAACATCACTTAACCCACTTCCTCCCTATGCTTTTTACTTCCATTCCTCCTTCTTTCCCCACCCTTCTGAATTTTGTCCTTAGGAAATTGCCACTCTTTTGATCTTGCATGTTTGACCATTCTATGATATGTGTACCTCACCAGTGTTACTGTTCTCACTATATATCTATTACTTGCCTAAAAATTGAACCACAGGGCTGAGTTTAATTTCAGACCTGATGGGTGACAGAGGGCTACAATGTTGGGGTTCCACTCCACTAGCTGATTTTTTAGAATTGATTGACAGGCCTGTTTCGGACAACCCTCTGGATGGACTTAAACCACCAACCTATTGGTCAGTAGCCAAGCTCATTAACTGTTAGTGCCAGCCAGGGACTCTGACCCCCTTTAGAACTCCCCCGACATACTGTACCACTTTTCTCCTCACGCCCTGTCCTTATTCTAAGCTGAACTAACTACTCAAGACTTGCTCTTTCATGCCTACATACCTTAGCACATGATGTTCCCTCAGTTCAAATTCTGATGGCTTCCTTCACCTAACCACCTCTCCCAGTCTGATCCATGTACTACTAAATACTTCCATAGCACCCTGTGATTGTCTGATGGCTTCATTTGATACCACAAGGGGGTGCTTGTAAAGAGCAGAGATTAATTTTCTCACAGTTCTAGAAGTGGAAGTCCAAATCAGGGTATACGTTGTGTTGTGGGCTCTTTTCTAGGTTCTAGTGACTGCCTATAATCCTTGGCATTCCTCGGCTGCTTATAGACATGCGTACCTCTGTTATCACATAGTGTCTTCCCCTGTATGTCTGACTCTCTATGTCCCCTTAATAACACCACTCAGAAGGGACTAGGTTTAGGATTTGGCCGACTCTCTATGATCACATTATCATAACAAATGCAAACCCTATTTTTAAACAGAATCACTCTCACAAATACAAGTATTAAGAATTACAGCATATATTTTGTGGGGGAGTTGTTGGGGCTGCTGGTTGTCACTGCATTTTGATCTCTGCATATCCAGTACTTGCCCATATAGACACTTAATAAATGCTTATTGGTTAAACTGGAGGAAAAACAGAAACACAAAACCACATTCTACTCTTTCTCCATTCTTTTTCCTTTTTAAAACTATTTCCTTCTCCTACCAGCTATTTCCAAGGAGCTCTGGTAGCGTAGTGGTTACGAATCGGGCTGCAAACCTTAAGGTCAGCGGTTCGAAACTACCAGCCGCTCCGCGGGAGAAAGATGAGGCTTTCTACTCCCGTAAAGATTTACACCCTCGGAAACCCTGTACAGGGTCGCTATGGGTCAGAACTGACTCGATGGCACTTAACAACAACAACAACCAGCTATTCCGTGGGAGAAAGATGAGGCTTTCTGCTCCCGTAAAGATTTACAGCCTCGGAAACCCTGTACAGGGTCGCTATGAGTCAGAACCGACTCCACGACACATAACAACAACAACAACAATGGATCCTAACAAGTCAATTCTGACAATGTAGTTAAATTAGAACTCCCACTGACTTGAGGGTGTGCCTATTTTGAGGTCAGTTTCCTTTGTGAAGAGATGGGTCTGTTCATACAGAAATGCTTAGTCATTACCACTTGTATAAGTACTGCTTACTAACCATGTGTTTTTTTCTGAATAGTACCAACTAGTTTTGCTAGTGAACTTCAGATTTACACGACGCTGGGCTTCCGGGTCATAGCACTGGCTTATAAGAAACTGGAAACTAACCACCACATCACTGCCTTGATGAGGTAAATGGGGATTTATAAAGCAAAATGGTTTGATAAAAAGATACCATGGGACCCAAGAGGTAGGGACTGTGGACCTAGATTCATAGAACTTGCTTGCTTCCTGTGCATGAAATTATCTCAGAATGTTGGTAGATGGTGACATGATCAGGCCTACCCTGCCTAAATCACAAAGCTGATGTGAACATTGACTGGAAGAATTCATAAGAGACAACTGTGTAAACTGCAAAATGTGCTATGATTGTTTAACTTTATGAAAAGAGATATGTGAAGTAATCAGTTTCTGAGAATTTGAAATTATGGTCATGTACCCATTTTGAGTCCCGGTATGGTGTTGTAGGTTTATGTGCTGGACTGCAAAGTTGGTTTGAACCACAAGGTCAGTGGTTCGAGCTCACCATCTGCTCCTCAGAAACTCTATACAGGGTTGCTATGGGTTGGAACTGACTAGATGGTGGTTAACAACATTTTGAATGAAAGACAAGCAGCTGATTAGTTTAAAATAATTAGTGGATTGACCTAATGTTATAAAGCAATATATGTGTGAAAAAATTTTGATAAGAAATACACAATTCAGTGAAACAAATAAATATAGCTTGGGCTTAATACATAATCTGGATAATGTTTGCAGAAAACTTTTGTGTGGGGGATACTCGAGAAAGTTTTTGTATGAATGTATTAAAATAGGGAAAGCGTTCAGAAGCTGAAATAGATTGGAACATTAATTACCCCAAATTTATTTGTTTTTATTATTCTTCTCTTTTCATTCTTTTTAGCCTGTCTTATTTAATTCACCTTCAATGTCATGTCCAATACTTCATTAGCTGATTTTGATAATGCTGCTGTGAATATAATTAAGGTTGATTTTGTTATTTATACACGAACTCACAGTATTTAAATATGGACTTTTAATGTATTTATTTTCAATCCTATCAGACCCAACACTATCTTGTTATAACTATATGTTGTAATATTTTCTTTAATATTCTAAATTAACTTTATGTATGACATTTTCTGCACATATTCACTATAAAAAGCACTAGCCTTGTTATATAGAAAAATAAAAGCAAAAAATATAAAACATTACAAAAAGTCAATATATGTTTAAACAAAGGCTCAGCAGACTTCAATAAAACAAAATGAATAAGTTGCTTGCACCTGTGTGGAGAGTCATTGTGGGTGCAGCCGCTGCAATATAAACTGGAACTGCAGTGTTGTATATTGGAGGATCAAATACCACAAGCAGTCCTGCTGTCGGTAAAGTGACTTTGGAAAGTGGTTAAAAATTCTTGATAAACTTCTGGACAAAACAGTACAATGTACTTTCAACTTACATGGTAGGTACTTTTATGTGCATTGTTGTTATTAAGTGCCATCTAGTCGGTTCCCACTCATAGCAACTCTGTATAGGGTTCCTGAGGAGCCACTGATAGGTTTGAACTGCCAAACTTGTGGTTAGCAGTCCAATGCTTATCCTATATTTGTACAAACATATTTTGTGTTCATATGTAGAATTGAACTAAGGCTTAGGCTTAAGAAATTAGAAATATTTTGTCCATGAATATCTAGTGAAATATTGAAAAGTGAGCAGGCTAATTCTTCATTGTGCACTGAATATAACAACAAATCTTGTACAGACACTCCCACTAATTTCCATAAAGTATTCTACAGGCAGTAGACCCTTTCTGAGCATCACTGATGTGACCCAATCTTGTCACTTTATGGTTAGACAAACTAAAATCATCGAATCTTGGATTCCTGGGCGTCTCAGGTCACTTCCCTTGTATTCAGTTTACAATGACCCCTGACTCTTTGACTCTTGTATATTTGTGATGGATCAGTTCAGGTCAAGGTCACTCAAGTCTGAGAGTTACAAGTGTGAATTGTAACATTTTAGAGAAGAGGAAACTTGCATCAAGGAAGGGATGTGAAAGATTTTGGAAAGGTTCTTAATATTCCAAAAGACTGCTGCCAGAATTATATCAAAGTTCTAGTTACTATACTGCTGCTTTCAATTATTGTAATAAAATACTTGCTTATTTATGAGCTTCAAACTTAAGGTGACAGGGTCTGAAACACAAATGAAGTGCCCACATTGGTATTATGCAATGCAATAGGCAAGGGTGAGGGCAGTGGCACATGCGCTGGCCAAAGGCATTGATATTCCAACTTTGCAAAGGTTCAAACACAGTCCTGGTGTGGCGCTGTAAGTTAAGCACTCAGTTTGAACTGCAAGGTTAACGGTTCAAACTCACCAGCTGCTCCTTGGAAACCCTGTACAGGGTCTCTGTGTGTTGGAACCAACTCAACGGCACTTCAGTAATAGTGTCTGATCATCAGTCATCAATTTATCTGTTGTTTTAAACCACATCACCATTTTGTGAATGCATAGCTAAATTAATTTATCTAACCTTTACTAATCCCTGATTAAGGAACAACATTCTGTCTATTTTACCTGGCTACTCAGGTTTCTTCCAGCACCAATGTCTCTTTGAGGATGAGTGGCCTGCTTTATGCCTATTTCATCCTTCAGAAGTCACATGGATATTAAGAATATGAAGTGTAACCACAGGGTAACAATGTTCCCTTTGTAATACACTCATCACTCTTTATTATTTTTAGATGCTTGAGGAGCAGGTATGATATCTGTGCTAATGTCAACAAAAGAAACCCTGGTAGTGTAATGGATTATGAGCAGGGCTGCTCACCAAAAGGTCAGCAGTTTGTATCTACTAGTCACTCCTCAGGAGAAAGGAGCATTGTGCTCCTATAAAGATTTACGGCCTCGAAACCTTATACAGGGTCACTGTGTTGCGACCAACTTCCACAGCACAAAACTATCCTCACCACATAGAAGCAGGGGTACAAATATTAAGACTCCTTGGTTATTTTCTGAGGTTGAGTTGGACTCAACAAAAACTCATATGGAAATAGTTTATGAAGGAAGTATTCCTAGGAGAAACCAACAAGGGAGGGGAAGGAGGCAAGAGAGAATGTAATTTCAGGCAAAGTCTTAGCCTCAGTCTGATGTTGGCTGGGAGCTCTAGAATATAGACTTTACTCCCACTCTTGATAGGCCTGTCTGTACATCCATTGCTCAGAGTTGCCTGGGTGTGGAGTGGAGATGGGGATAAATTCCAGGCACTTTCTCTTCCTTGCTGGGATAGGCACAAAGCTATTTCTTTTCAATCTGCTTTCCCCATAGTCCCTGGCATATATTCAGTGCCGAAAGAATGGCGCTTGAATGAGAAAACAGAAACCACTCTGATAAGAAGATCACGGTTTTTGAATTTGTTTTACTTCCAATAAGGAGGTTAAAAAAAAAGTACAAGCTATTTCTCTTCAATCATGGAAGAAAAACACAGAACTGCTAACTACAAAGTCGGAGGTTCAAACCCCCAGCTGCTCTTCAAAAACCCTATCCAGGTTCTCTGTGAGTCAGAACTGACTTGATGGCACTTACAATTACATCATATATATGGTAGTACATTGGCTCCATAGGATAAGCAAAAACTGCAAACCACAAGGTTGGCAGTTCAAGTTCACCATTGAAAGTCAGTTCCAGCTTATAGCAACCCTGTACAGAGATTCCAAGGAACTGCTGGTGAATTTGAACCACAGACCTAGCAGTCCCGTGCTTATCCAACAGTGCTGCCCCAGGACTCTATATTTCTATACACTTTCATTTATTTATTTTATAAAGGGAGAAGGTGGAGACAGACCTGATATTTCTGGGATTGCTGATCTTGGAGAATCAATTGAAGGAAGAGACAAAACCTGTCCTGGAAGAGCTTTCCTCAGCCCAGATAAGGACTGTAATGATCACAGGTATAGAATCCTTGTGTATTCCACTTGGTGTGGAAATATACACATAGAGAGGGATTTGCTTATGTAATAAATATTGTTGACCATGTACTATGGGTCACACACTATTGCAAGTACTGGAGCTAGGTGGAAAAAAAAATGGGGGCAAGGTCACTGGTCTCAGGCAGCTTACATTCCAGTGTAATGAGACAAAAAAATGGATCAATCAACTACATAAACTGTAGTAAGTGTCATGGGGTCCTTGGTGGCACAAATGGTTAAGCAGTCAGCTACTAATTGGAAGGTTTGTGGTTTGAACCCACCAGTGACACCTTGGAATAAAGTTCTAAAGATCTGCTCCCAAATTGTCAGTCACTGAAAATCCTTTGGAACACAGCTCTACTCTGACACACATGGGGTGTGTCAGAACAGACTTGATAACAAGTGCTGATAAGTGTTATGAAATACACAAAACAGGGTGGTGTGGTAAAGCAGGACTGATTGGCTACCTGGGGAAGAGAGCTCTCTTTGAGAAAGTAACATTTGAGATAAGACTTGAATGACAAGAAAATATGAGCATGTAAAGACAAAAAGATATACTACTATGAAATAGTAGCGGGAGAAGAATGCTTACACAGTGCAATTTCTAAACTATACTGAAAGTCCATATATAATGATCTCTGACTGTAGATACAAAACAATGCTATTCCCTCTACTCTCACTCTCAGACCCCGAGTCACACAAAGAAGCAGTGAGAACAGATCTTGCAGGAGAACTGTGTAAAATTTCTTAATGAATGCTTTTGAGTGTTGTTGTTGTTAAGTGCTGTGAAGTTGATTCTAACCTTATGCACAACAGAACGAAACACCTTCCAGTCCTGCAACATCCTTACAATCTTTGTTAAGCTTGAGCCCATTACTGTTGCCATTGTGCCAATCCATCTTGTTGAAGGTCTTTCTCTTTTTCACCGACCCTCCACTTTACATAGCATGATACACTTCTACAGGAACTGGTCCCTCCTGATAATGTGCCCAAAGTATGAGCGGCAAAGCCTCACCATCCTAGCCTACAAGGAGAACTCTGGTTGTACTTTCTCCATCACAGGTGTATTTGTTCTTCTAGTAGCCCATGGTACTTTCAATATTCTTCTCTAAGACCATAACTCAAATGCATCAATTGTTCTATAGTCTTCCTCATTCACTGTTCAACTTTTACATGCATATGAAGCTATTGAAAATACCATGAACTGGGTCAGGTGCACCTTAGTCCTCAAACTGACGTCATTGCTCTTGGACATTTTAAAGGTCTTATGTAGCAGATTTGCCTGGTGTAGTACATCATTTGATTTCTTGACTAATGCTTCCATGATTGGTGATGTTGGATCTAAGCAAAATGAAGTCTTTGACAACTTCAATCTTCTCTATTTATCAAGATGATATTTATTGGTCCAGTGGTGAGGAATTCTGTTGTATTTATTGAGGCTGTGGTCATTGATCTTCATCAATAAGTATTGTAAGTCCTCTTCACTTTCAGCAAGCAAGATTGTATCATTTGCATGTTGGCTGTTAACCAATCTTACTCCAATCCTGATGCTACATTCTTCTCCATATAATCCAGTTTATCAAATTATTTGTTCAGTGTACAGATTGAATAAGTATGGTGAAAGAATACAACCCTGGTGCACACATTTCCTAATTTTATCCTCTTGTTCTGTTTGAATGACTGCCTCTTGGTCCATGTACAGATTCCTCATGAGTACAATGAAGTGTTCTGGAACACTTATTCTCCACAATGTTGTCCATATCTTGTCATGATTCACACAGTCTAAAGCCTTGGCATAGTCAACAAAACACAGATAAACATCTTTTGGTATTCTCTGCTTTCAGCCAAGATCCATCTGATGTCAGCAGTGATAGCCCTTGTTCCACGTTCTCATCTGAATCTGGTTTGAGCCTCTGGCAGTTCCCTATCAATGTACTATCAGAGCTGTTTTTGAAGCAAAATGTTACTTTAATGTGATATTAATGGTATTGTTTGATGATTTCTGCATTTTGTGTGAGGTCATGTCTCTTTGAAATGAGCACAAATATGGATCTCTTCCAATCAGTTGGCCAGGTAGCTGTCTTCCAAATTTCTGGGCATAGATGAGTGAGTGTCTCCTGTGTTGTGTCAGTTTGTTGAAAGACTTTAATAGTTTGTATTCCATAAAAGAGCCTTGTTCTTTGTTAATGCCTTGGATTTCTTGTTATTTTGGAATGTTGTTTAGTGCTGGTGAATCAGTTCTGGCTCATAATGACCATGTATATGGTTTCTGAGGAGCAGCTGGTGGTTTGAACCGCTGATCCTGTGGTTAGCTGTTCTATGCTTACCCTACAGTGTCTACTGTAATTTTTAATTCTATCATTAATTATTTCTGTTTCTATGTTCTCATAACAGATACATTGACTCGATTATTTATGTCACCAAGATACAATATTTCCCAATGAAGGCACTTAACTCCCACCTCTACTTCCCTTGAGCCCAATTTTGGATTGGGAAATGCTAGAATACCTGTATGGAATTTCCCCTCTGTTCTTTTCCTTCTCCTCCTGATTTTATTCTATTTCTACCTCTACTCCACATATTCCAAGAGGCTCTTAGATCACTTACTGTCTTCCTTTCTAGTCTCCCAACAGGACTTCTAGTGTTCCTGAGTTAGTTCACAATTTACTAAAGTTTCCCACACACTATGACCCTTCTACATCAAGAGCTTTATTTGGTATCCTTGTTACATATTCTCATAACTATTTAGACACACAGTATGTAGAAATCAAAATTCATCATGTCACCTTCTTTACTTCATCTTCATTCCTATTAAAATTTCTGTTTCTTTCCTTGTTTGATAAAATTTCCCCCAAGTGTTGTTCTCAGATGATGTCTTCATTATCTAATGCTCCTATAACAGAAACATCACAAGTAGATGGGTTTGAGAAACAGAAACTGTTTAGGAGACTAGAAGTCCAAATTCAGAGTGCCAACTCTAGAGGAAGGCTTTCTCTCTCTGTGTCTCCTGGTTCTAGGAGGTTCCCAGCACCAAGATGCTGAATCCAAAAGATGCACTCCACTCCTGCTCTTCATTCTAAGTACCGCTGGTCTCTCTCACTTGAGTAATCTCTTTTATATCTCAAAAGATAGAAATACAACCTAGTCCTATAAGTTGTATCCTGCCTCATTAACATATTAACCACTAATCCTGTCTCATTAATATCATTATTGTTGTTGTTATTAAGTGCTGTCCAGTAGGCTCCAACTCATAGCGACTCTGTACAGGGTTTCTGAGGCTTTGAATATTCGCAGAAGCAGACAGTCTCATTTTTCTCTAAAGGAGCAGCTGATAGGCTTGAACTGTGGACCTTATAGTTCACAGTTCAGTGCTTTTAGTGTGGAGTCACCATGTTCCCTAATTAACATCATAGGGTTTAGGATTTACAACACATATAATAATTACACCATATTACCAAAAAGGGAATGATTAAATAATACTGAAAATCAAGGCCTAGCCAAATTGACACATATTTTGAGGGGAGACAATCTGATCCATTACAAATGGGATAGAGGAATTATATGATCTCTGATTTCTTGTAAAACATGGAATATCTTTCTTTGCTTTGCTAAGTGAATGCAGTCTTGCCAGAGTATAGGATTCCTGAGTTTCAGTTCTTTTTATTTTATTTTCATTTAGTAGTGCTCTGTAGAAGCTATTCCTTTGTCTTCTAGCTGTTGGTATTACAGATTATCAATCCATTGTCAATCCATGTAGTAACTTGTTCTTTTCTGAATGTACACCTTTTTTGTAACCTTAGAGAAAAGTTCAGAACTGAGCAATGCTGCCAGGGTATGCCTAAACGCCTGTCTCTTCTCATTAATTTAGTCTGCAGCATACAAACACTGGTAATCTCTCTTTCTTTCTCTCAGAGACATTTCCTCTATTGTTCCATTAATTATTACCTTTGTTCTCATCCTTTCTTTTTTCTTTGTTGTTATTCACATGTCAGGTCTCTTGAATTTATCCTCTCGATTTCTTCTCTTTTATCTCGTGATTGTCACAGTTTTATAATTTTATATGATGATTTTTTGTGTGTCTTCAATTTTTTTTTCAAACTAATTGGGGTTTCAGTGACGATCATTGTCTCTTTCAGGTCACTTAGTGGATTGCTAAATTTGGTTTGGGAAGTGGGACTGGCACTAAAAATCATGGGGTTTTGTTGTTGTTTGTTTTTGGTGTTGCATTTGCGTTTCCTCAGTGTTCTCATGATTTTTTGTGCAGCAGCTGGTCCACTTCATCATTGATGGTTTTTTCCTATCTAGCTTCTGGAACTCTTAAACAAAACCAAATCCAGACCCACTGCCATCTCGTCAATTCGGACTCAGAGTGACCCTATAGGGCAGAGAACTGCTCCCTAGGGCTTCCAAGACTATAAGTCTTTACAGGAACAGATGGACTCATCTTTTTTCCCCACAGAGCACCTACTGGGTTTGGACCATCGAACTTGTGGCTAGCAGTCCAACACTTAACCCATATCATGAGGGCACCTTGAACTCTTAGGTTGTTAGGTTTCTTTGTCAGGCAATGAGTCTCAGGTGTGGGCTGCATATCCTAAACTGTGGATCTCTTCTGGGAAGTATGTGAGAAGTGGACATCTCTTGGCTCTCAGGCATCTTTATGCTTTTCCAAACTCAGGGCACGGTAGGTCCTTTCTACTACTTCAGCTCCTTGGAGAAGCCTCATAAATATTTTGATAGATCTGAGAGAAGTTATGTTCGGGACAGCAAGCAAGATATAGAATTATTTGTATTGTAGTTGTTGCTCTAGGAATCACAGTTTCTGTATCTACCTTTTCAAGAAACCTTACATACAAATAAATCCCTTGCACTCTCCTTTTTAGGTTATGATTTTTATATGAATGCTGTTAGTGTTGCTAAGTGGCACCAAATTAGTTCTGATTCATAGCAACCCTGTTTATCTTTGTAGGCTTAAAAATGCCTCAACTTTCTGGTGGGCTCAAATACCTGACCTTATGATTAACAGTCCAGTACTTATCCCGCAGAGCCACCACCTCTCTCTTACCATTTAATAGGCTAGAAATCCAAATTCACAGTGCCAGTTTGGGAGAAAGGGCCTTGTCTCTTTCCAGCATCTTTAGGCCTCACTTTTCTTGGAGAGTCCCACGTGTCCAATCTTTCCCTGGATCTAGGAGCTCCACAGTGCAAGGACACACTCCACTCCTGCCTTTTCTTTCTTGGTCATATGTATGGCATACACTGAAATCCTTACCAGACAATATTATAGTTCTTACTGTCAACCATCAAGATTTAAAGGATAAAAGTGGTGAAAAATAGTCTTTTATATGTACCGAATATATTTGTTATTCTGTTGTTCTTCTTTCATTGCTGAAGGTCTACATTTCCCTCTGGTACAATTTCCTTTCAGCCTGAAGAAATTCCTTTAACATTTCTTTTAAGAACATCTTTATTTCCTCTTCATTCCTGAGGATATTTTTACTAGCTATAGAAATCTGAGTTGGTGGTGTTTTTCTCTCAGCTCTTTGAAAAGGTTATTTCATTGCCTTCTTGCTTCTACAGTTGTTTTTAATGATAAATATATGGTATATTGAATATATAATTATATATATATATATATATATATTTTTTTTTAAGATGCTTTTAAGATATTTGATCTTTCTTTTCATCATTTTGATTATGTGTCTGAGTGCAGCACACACAGAGTTTAACCTGTTTGGGCTTCTTCGAGTTTCTTGAGGTTATAAATTTGAGTCTTTTACCAAATGGGGGAAAGTTCCCCACTATTATTTCTCCAAATACATATTTTTTCATCTCCGATCTCTTTCTGCCCTCTTTGTTGGATTCTAATAGCACAAATGTAAAACCTTTTAATAGCTTTGAGTCTTTGTTCATTAAAAATAGATTCTCTTCTTTAGACTGTATAATTTTAGAGTCCTGTAGGATAAATCCTGGACCAAAACATTGGTGGAACTGACCTTTCAATTTAACCTCACCAGTTGCTCCTTAGAAGCCCTATGCAGGGTTGCTGTGAGTCAAAACTGACTAGCCACAACAGGCTTCTAGTTTATAATTCTTTTTCCTGTCATCTCCATTAAGTTCTTGAGTCCATCCAATGAATTTTTTATTTCTAGTATTATATTTTTCAATTCTAAAATATCCATTTTTTCTAGCTTATATTTTTCTGTTGAGTCTAGCGTTCCATTTATTTAAAGTGTATTAAATTTTGCCATGAGAACGAGGCTTATAATAGCACTTCAAAGCTTTTGTCTGATAATGTCAATATATAGCTCATATTGGCATGACATCTATTGATTATTTCTTTCTAGAGCATTGGCTTAAATATAATTTTTTTTTTCTTTTAGTATCCTGAGCCTATTATTTTTTTTTTTTTTTTTGGTTTGTTTTTGTAAACTATCAATCCCAGCTACAGGATAATGCTCTGGATCACAAGGTCAGTTTGAACCACTAAGAGTCACTAGTTCAAACCCACCAGCCTCTCCTTGGAAACCCTAGGCAGGGTCACTTCGCTATGGGTTGGAACCGACTTGATAGCCCTTAGTAACAATAGCAACATTATAGGTGATAGATCCAGTGTTATTTTCATGTTCCAAGTGTTTGCTCTGCTACTTGGGTGGCTCCACTCAGGCGTTAAGTTGGGTCATGAGAGGTGATTTGTATCTTCACTTAATTCTTTAAGTTTTTGCTATGCATCTCTGGGTTATTACATACATGTGCAGCTCTAGGTTCGGTCTGGGACTTATATACATTCATATATTGAATTAGTCCTTTTACTCAGCTCTCTCCTTTCCTCATACCCTCCAGTCTACAGGGGCTCCTTCGACTATTTCTCTGTCCAGAAAGACTGGGTTTAATTTGGAGCTTTAGAACCCAGGCCCACCCTCATGCCACAAGTACAAGAAAAGAGAAAAAAGAAATGATATACTCATCTACTTCTGGGTTGATTCTCCAAGTTTTACCTCCTTTAAACATATTCGGCCTGATTGTGTTGACTTTTAAGTGTCCTTAGATAGGTGCTTTTTTTTTTGTATTTTTGTGAGCATTCCCCATTATAATCAGTAGGAGAGACAGATTATAGTGGGTTTACTCCACCCAGAAGTGAAACTCCCAGATGCTATATTAAAACAGAAGAGTTTTGCTAAACTCTTGAAAAACAACCTGTAAATGACATATATAGATTTAAATTTTGTCTTCTTATTTTTCCTTTCCACTCTCTGGCAAAAATACAATGGTAGGTCATAAAGAAGCCAAATGAAAAGAACTAAGAGCCAAAAACAAGGGCAAGAGCTCTAAGAGACCTCCGGGCTTCATTCTCTTCACACCTAAATTAAGGTCCAAACTCCTTTCCCTGCCTAGCCAGGCCCTACATGGGCTGGTTCTGTTTTTTTCAACTTTATTTTGGGGTATCTTACTTCTAGGTGACAATCTTCAGACTGCAATAACAGTGGCCAGGAAGTCTGGGATGATTTATGAAAACCAGAAAATCATTCTTATTGAAGCAAATGGAACCAGTGGTTCTTCACCAGCATCTATATCTTGGAAATTAGTGGAAGAGAAGAAGACCATTGTATATGGGAGTCAGGTATATCTGCAACAGACCTCCAACCCTATTTTCTAATTTGTCTTATGGTTTTGGAGACTGTATAGCTTTGGCCAGCAGGAGTGTATAGGTGACCTAGGGTCAGCAGAATGTCTCCAGATGTCTGACACGCATGCAGTTTGTGAACTCAATTCGATCTCTTTCCTATATGACTCTTACTGAACCAGCAGGTACAGTGCTTTCCTGGCTGCTTGAAATAATCCATTCTTTCAGACTTAAAATTAAAAAGCTGGCTTTGTATGAGAAAGGATACAGCAAGTGGGACTGCAAATCTATTTTCCCATTTTTTCTCTTGCTTGTCAGCCAGTTCATGAGACTCTCCTGGGAAAGATACCACAGTGTGAATTGGAGAATCAGACTGTGGTCTGAATGGGGGGGAAAGTTTTTTCTCATTTATCTCTAGTCTTCTCAGTATCCTATCTCTATTGTGTCCTTGTGGAACAATATTAATTCTATAAGAAAAAAAAAATAGTAAGTTTTCACTTCAGGGAGAGATTTGTGAAGCTACAGTGGTTTTGTATTTTACGCTTGAAATGTGTGAAATGTGCTCTTCTCAGGGACTCAGATCAGGATGAGAACAGGACATGAGTAAGTGTTATTCTCCTATTCATCAGATGCTGAATTTGTACAACGACTGATCCAGCAAAGACAGAGTGCTTCTCTGAGGAATCAGGGTTGTAGTATGACTTTTAAAGAGGGACTATGGTCTGTGTTTGTTACCTTCTCTCAGACTTCCATGCATATGGTTCTTAACCACTCTAATGGGGCCAAAATGACCATGTCTTGCTTTTCAGGATAATTACATTAACATCAGGGAAGAAGTCTCTGGTAGTGACAAAGAAGAAAGTTACCATTTTGCCTTAACTGGACAATCCTTTCAGGTTGTAAGTCAACATTTCAGCAGCCTACTGCCAAAGGTAAGTTCTAAGAGAGTGACAATCATACAATAAATACGCTGAAGATTTTACTTACTGAAAATGTTATTGTTGTTAGGTGATGTCAGGTACACTTCTGACTCATATCGACCCTTTGAACAACAGAACAAAACACTGCCCAGTCCTGTGCCATCCTCACAATTATTTTGCTATGTTTGAGCCCAGTGTTCTTGCCACTGAATTGATCCATCTGTATTATATTGGCGCCGTCCCCTTTTTAGCTGACCCTCTCCACATTGCCAACCAAGCACAATGTCCTTCTCCAGGTGCTACTGGTCGCTCCTGACAACATGTACGAAGTATGACAAACTCTTACTCTCCTTGCTTCTAAGGAGCATCCTGGCTGTACTTCTACCAAGAGATTGTTGTTTGTTCTTCTGGCAGTCCATTGTACTTTTCAATATTCTTCACCAACACCATAATTCAAATACATCAATTCTTCTACTGTCTTCTTTATTCATTGTTAAACTTTCACATGCATATGAGACAATTGAAATACTATGGCTTGAGTCAGGCACACCTTAGTCCTCAAAATGACATCTTTGCTCTTGAATACTTTAAAGAGGTCTTTTGCAGCAGATTTGCCTAATATAATAAGTTGTTTGATTTCTTGACTGTTGCTTCCATGAGCATTGATGATTGTTGTTGTTGTTGTGTGCCGTGGAGTCGGTTCCAACTCATAGCAACCCTGTACAGGGTTTCCAAGGCTGTAAATCTTTATGGGAGCAGAAAGCCTCATCTTTCTCCCGTGGAACAGCTTGTAGTTTCGAACTGCTGACCCTGAGGTTCGCAGCCTGATTCGTAACCACTATGCTACCAGAGATCTAAGAAAAAAATGGAGTCTTTGACAACTTCAACCTTTTCTCCATTTATCACGGTGTTGTTTATTAGCCCAGTTTTGAGTGTTTTTGTTTTCTTTACATTGAGGTGTAATCCATACTGAAGGCTGAAGTATTTCAAGTCCTCTTTGCTTCCAGAAAGCAAGGTTCTCTTTTTTGCATATTGCAGGTTGTTAATGAGTCATCCTCTAATCCTGATGCCATGCTCTTACTGGATTATTTGCTCAGCATAAAGAATGAATAACTATGGTGAAAAGATACATCCCTGACACATACCCTTCCTGATTTTAAACCATTTATTATTCTCTTGTTCTGTTCTAACAACTGCCTCCTGGTCTATGTACAGGCTCCTCATGAACACAATTAAATCTTCTGGATACCCATTTTTCTCAGTGTTATCCATAATTTGTTATGATCCTCATATTTGAATGGCTTTGCATAGTCAGTAAAGCACAACTAAACATTTTCTGGTATTCTCTGATTTCAGCCAAGATCCAGCTGAAGTCAGCAGTGATAGCCCTTATTCCATATCTTCTTCTGAATCTGCCTTGAATTTCTGGCAGCTCCCCATTGATGTACTGTTGCAACTGCTTTTTAATTCTCTTCAGCAAGATTTTACTTGCATGTGATATTAATGGTATTGTTTGATGATTTCCATTTTGCATTGGGTCACCTTTCTGGGGAGTGGACACAAATATAAATCTTTTTTGGCCAGGTAGCTGTCTTCCAAATTTCCTGCATAGACGAGTGAGAGCCTACAGCACTATATCAGTTTGTTGAAACATTTCAATGGATAGTCCATCAATTCCTAGAGTCTTGCTTTTTGCCAATTTTTCAGTGCAGCTTAGACTTCTTCCCTCAGTACCTTCTTGAAATGATCAGTTATTGATCATATACTACCTCTTGAAATGATTGCGCATCTACCAGTTCTTTTTGGTGCAGTGACTCTGTGTGGTCCTTTCTTCTTCTTTTGATGCTTCCTGCATCATCTTTGTAGGAGCAGAAGAGCCTCGAGTCGGTTCCGACCCATAGCGACCCTGTACAGGGTTTCTGAGGGTGTAAATCTTTAGTAAACTCAAACCATTGACCTTGTGGATCACGGTGCTTAGCCTATGAGCCACTCTGCCCCATAAAGAATCCTTCAATATTGCCACTCGAGTTTTTCTTCACTTCTTTCAGTTTGAAAAACTGAAATACTTGTGAAATGTTGAGCATGTTCTTCCCATTGGAGTTTCTAATTGCAGGTCTTTTCACATTTCATTATAAAACTTGACTTTGTCTTCTCGAGCTGACCTTTGAAAATTTTCTGTTGAGCTCTTTTCTTTCATCATTTCTTCCATTTGCTTTGGCTTCTCAGCATTCAAGAGGAAGTTTCAGGGTCTTTCCTGACATCCTTTTTATTAATTTCTTGTCTTTTAATGGAACTTTTGCTTTCTTCTTAGATGATATTCTGGTTGTCATTCCATAACTCTTTTGGTCTTTGGTCTAATGCATCAAGTCTGTTCTTGAGATCAGCTCTAAATTGAGGCGGGGTATACTCAAGGTCATAGTGTGGCTTTCCAGTATTTGGTTGAATTTTCTTCAACTTCAGCCTGAAATTGTATTTAAGCAATTGATAGCTTTTTTCAGTCTGCTCCTGACCTCGTTTTGTCTGATGATATTGAGCTTCTCTACCATCTTGTCCTACAGATGCAGTCAATTTGATTCCTGTGCATTCTATCTGGTGAGATCCATGTGTATAGTCACCTTTCTTTTGTTTAAAAAGAGTTATCGCGATGAATAAGTCATTTGCAATGAATAAAAAAAATTCTATCATGTAATCTCCGTATCATTTCTATTTCCAAGGTCATATTTTTCAACTACTGATCTTTCTTCCATTTTTCCAATGTTTGCATTACAATCATTAGTAATTATCAGGGAATATTGCTTCCATGTTTGATCAATTTCAAACTGAAGAAGTTGATAGAAATCTTCATCATCACTGGCTTTAGTTGTTGATGTATAAATTTGAATAATAATCATATTAACTGTCTTTCTTATGTTTAAACTTATGTTTGACCTTGAGGTTCAAACCAACTTTGCAGTCCAGTGCATCAACAGTGCCATATCAGGACTACGTCTTCCTTATAACCATATGGATATTATCCTATCACTGACAGCATTGCACTTCAAGATAGATCTTGAAATTCTTTTTTGACTACAAATGTAACACCATTCTTCTTCAATTTGAGTTGTGCCCCATCAACAAATGATGGTCCCCAAAGTTTTGCTCCATCTGCATCACTAAGGCCAACTCACTTTGAGACTGCAGCTCTTCCCCAGTCATATTTTGAGTGCCTTCCAACCTGATGGGCTCATCTTCTGATACTATATCACTGCTCTGCTGCTGTTCATAAAGTTTTCAATGGCTAACCATTCAGAAGTGGTCCGCCTCTCCTTCTTCCTAGTCTGTGTTTGTCTGTAAGATCTGCTGAAACCTGTCCACCATGGGTGAGCCTGCTGGTAATTAAAATATTGGTGTCATAGCTTCCAGCATCACAGCTACACACAAGCCAACACAAGACAACAAATGGAGAGACAAGTGATGGTTACTGAGAATGCTCCTAAGTAAGTTCAAAACTTTAAATAAGTAAGGTGTAGCTATTCAATGGTTAATTCTATGCATTAACAGAGATACAGATATTTTTACAGAAGTTACTCTTACCTCATTTCATACTCAATTTGAAATATGTGAACTTGATTAAATTTTTACCACTTATTGTATTGATGGGTCAGTGACTTCTCAATCAGAAGGATTACTTTTGGGTAACAATCACTGTATTGCTATGGTTAGTGGTCTCATGTTGTAAAGTGTCCTTGAGTTGGTTCTGCATCATAGTGAACCTGTATAGAGTTTCTGAGGAGCAGCTGGTGTATTTGAACCACTGACCTTGTGGATAGCAGTCCAGTGCTTATCCTTTAGCACCACACCAGTTCTGATTGTTGTTGTTGTTGTTGTTAAGTGCCATCGAGTCGGGTCCGACCCATAGCGACCCTGTACAGGGTTTCCGAGGGTGTAAATCTTTACGGGAGTAGAAAGCCTCATCTTTCTCCCGCGAAGCGGCTGGTAGTTTCGAACCACTGACCCTAAGGTTCGCAGCCCGTTCTGATAGTGTAATGAAAATACTGAAGTTGTACAGGAAGGAGGCCAAAGATAGAGGAACTCTTAGGTTTTTGATAGAGGACTTCTGTACTTAAGAGGGTCAAACTCAAGACTATTCTGATGAAGAACAAACCCTTTGTGACGGACAATAAGTTATATACATACATAACATATGAACAAACTGGAGAAAGACTGTGTTCCCAAAGAGAAGTTATTTATATTTCATTGCTTGTCATTTTAGGAACTGAGTAAGTAAAATAGAGTAATGCACTAGGATGGAGTAACCATTAAGCTGTTCACTACCAGGAAGACCAGAGAACACACAGATATAAAACACAGAAAGGTTTAGACTGTGTAGAATGAAGCTTAAGTGGAGGGAACTGGATGTCAGTTTTTATACTCCAAACCATCCTTGTTCCACAGACCAAATTAGATTTGGGATTTTAGCTGAGTATTACAATTGGTTGGAGTCAGATGTTATGGGTAAGTCACAAACCACAGATAGCTACCATTGGCTGAATGATTTCCCAAGAGCCAGTTCCTCCTTTTCTTCCTTCTTCTGGGATCCTGACCTTTGCTATTGAACTCTACTAGGTCAAGGTTTCATTAAGCCTATTTTAAAAATAGGACCACATTCCCCAGGGTAGCTGAGGTAAGTCCTTATTGGTCACTCTTTTCATCCAACAGTTTACTCAGCAGTCATCTTGACTGATTTGTGCTCTTCACTGCTGACTTACTTGATGACTGAAGTCTTAGTGAGTATCTTAAGAACCAAAAGAGTGCTCCTTAGAAATAAGCTTGGTTTTTCCGTATTCGTGGCTATTGCCATCATGCATGTATGTGTTCTGAGTTTTTCATGCATAACCAGGTCATATAATTAAAAAAAAAAATTCTTTTTTTTTTTTTGGCTCCTTACAGATACTGATCAATGGGACTGTCTTTGCAAGAATGTCTCCTGGGCAGAAATCCAGTCTGGTGGAAGAATTTCAGAAACTGGAGTAGGTTCTTTACCAATTCACATGGCATGAACTGCATGGAGGCATGGCAGACAGGGGAGAGGCAGAGGTACAGGGAGTTATTCAGTTTGGCTAAGGTAGTAGCTTTTACCTGGCTTGCACATGAGAACCACCTCGGAAGCTTTCAAGAAATAGCAACATTAAAACCCCACCTTCCAGAGACTCTGATTCAGTTGTTCATGTGAACTTGGTATTTCTTCAAAGCGCCTTAGATCAGTCAATTGTGCATTCAGAGTTGAGAACTAGAGTCTGAGGGTCATAAAGAGAAGACAACTAAGTCAAAAAGGTAGTTTGAGCCTAAATACTGAAGACACAATGGACAGTTAGATTTGATTTTTTTACACTGTCATCATCACAGTTAGGATATGTGAAGATTTATGTGATAAGAGTTGAGATAACCCTTAGAATATTTAAATATTCTCATATCAAAGCATCCTCTCTACTCCAAATCAGAGAAATCTTTCTCATGCAACCTGAAAGGCCTCCATTTTTAGATAGAATAGGCAGTTCAAATAAAGTGCCCATAATTTGGGCCTCTTGATTTCTTGTTAATGGAACCCCTCAGAGTACCAGAGGCTTTCTGTACTTCTGGCTGTTGACCGTATTCATACATATTTTCCCATCCTCCTCCTCACTTGTTTATTAGGCATCTTCTAGATTCAGAAAGTTCTGTCGTCTCAGCATGGCTGAAAGCTCTCTTGTTGGCATTAGCTGCCATTAAGTCAATTCCAAGCCATGGTGACCCCATATGTGTCAGAGCAGAACTGTGCTCCAGAGAGGTTTCGGTGGTTGGTTTTTGGAAGTGCAGGTATACCTCAGAGATATTGCAGGTTTGGTTCAGATCCCTGCCATAAAGTGAATATCACAATAAAGGAAGTCATACTTTTTTTTTTTTTGGTCTCCCTATGTATATAAAAGTTATGTCTGTAGTCTGCCATAGTCTATTAAGTGTGCAATAGCATTATAATGTGCTAGAAATACTGTGATAATTACCAAAATGTGGCACAGAGACACAAAATAATCGCATGCTATTACAATAATGGTACTTACATACAGACTTGTTTGATGCAAGATTACCACAAACTTTTTATTTGTTAAAAATATCTGCCAGGCATCAGAAAGCTAAGTGCAATAAAACAAGAGCTGTCTGTAGACTACCAGACCCTTCTTAAAAGGTATCTCTGGGTATACTTGAACCTCCAACCTTCCTGTGAGCAGCTAAACCTGTTATGTGTACCACTCAGGGACTCCTGGAATCAGGAGAGATGTGTCAATTTCTCAATCCATTGTGTAAACTGCTGAGGCACCCTTCATTTTTGGTCAGACCAGACTCTGAGGGAAACGTACTTAAATAATATGTTTGAGTCTTAAGTAATGAAGGCTATATTGTCTTTACAATGAGAGAAATTAGCTGGTTAGGTTGCTTTACTCTCTTATGCAATTGACATTGTTCTCTTTTAGTTACTTTGTAGGGATGTGCGGTGATGGAGCCAATGACTGCGGGGTAAGTAGAGGCTAGGGTGTGAGGGGACATCATGGTCTTTGTCAATTAGTCTTACCTGCAGCCCTTTAAAGGTAATCTCTTTTGATACACCCCACCTCCTGTCATCTTGATGGGGAAACTCAAGGCTATGAGAGTTGGGGGGGATTGGACCAAGATCACTGAAAGACACAGTAGTTAGTACAGATGAAATGGGATTGAATTTAGTTCCAGAGTTTCCTCTTCTTTGGTTAGATGTCCCATTGCCATGTCTTTATCCAGCAGCCAGAGCAAAGGTGAGTCATTTCCAGGCTGGTGCTTAAGCCCACATACACCAAGTATGGAGCTTAGCTGGCTTTTATTGTGGAGCCTCAGGAGAGACCTATGTGATTGTACACAGACAGTAAACTGACTGTTTGCTTTCAGGCTTTGAAAATGGCTCACGTGGGCATTTCTCTGTCAGAGCAAGAGGCATCTGTGGCCTCACCTTTCACCTCCAAAACTCCAAACATTGAGTGCGTACCCCACCTTATCAAGTAAGTAGGCATTTTCCCCCAGGATTGTTTGACCTCCTGGAGTCAAATCACATTACCCTTCCCAGGACAGACCAGAGAATCCATGATTGTATCTTGGTGCTGAGAGCGTGCTTCATAGTGGAATACAGTCAAACATTCTACTGCCAAAGCAATTTACCAGGAGTTAAAAGAAAAACTGAGAACATTGTAATAAATGTGGAATTTATTACAGCTTCAAAAATGCTGATCATTCCTATTATATATATATTTTTTACTTTCTATTATTTCTATTTGAATCTGGGAGATTGACAAAAGCCTTCTCTTCCCCACTGGACTTCTTTCTCCATACCTCCATATGCTTTTTTATAAACTTTTTTTGAATTAGCCTACCCATCGCTAAGGAGTCCTGGTAACATAGTGGGCTATAAGTTGGGTTGCTAACCTCAAGGCCATCTGTTTAAATCTATCAGCTGCTCTGTGGAAGAAAGATGAGGTTTTCTGCTCCCTGTAAAGGAGTCCTGGTGTGGCATTGTGGAATAAAGCACTGGACTGCAAGATCAGTTTGAACCACAAGGTTGGCGGCTCAAACTCATCAGCTATTCTTTAGAAACCTAATGCAGGGTCACTATGAGTTAGGACCAACTTGACGGCACTTAACAACACCAGTAAAGATTTATAGCCTCAGAAACCCTGTACAAAGTCACTATGAGTTAGAACCGACTCCATGGAACACCACGGCCACCACCCATCACTAGTTTTCAAAACATTTCTTCATCTTTGCTGCTCCCACTAAAATCCCCCATGCTTTTTAAATTCTTCCCCCAGTAATGTGCTTTTGCTGTGTTTTAGTTGAATGTTACAGGTAATTAGCAATGTGGATACTCTTGGTTATTATAATAACTAACATTTGTTTGTACTTTATGACAAACTTTTATGTTTATTATCTTATATGTCAAAATTTTCCGTAAATGTAAGAATGTTATTATTTCTCATACAAATAAAACAATTGAGATTCAGAGTACATAAGTAATGTGCCAAAGATCATACAGCCATCTAGAGCTAGGTATTGCATTTGAATGCCTTTTGTTTAAATGTATTTTGTGTAAAAACCTCATGGTCTTCTAACCACATTAAAATAATTCTTTCTCTAGCTCTTTTCAGTTGTTTAGTTCATTCATGCATACAGTTGTTTAGCAGGCCCTTAGTACTAGCCAGGACTGGAGCTTGAAAAAAACAACTACCACCACCAACAATAGAGGCCCTGGGTCTCATGAAGCTTTCTTTTAGTGAAGGCAGTCAGGCAGAATAAGTACAGAGATAAATAAAGACAATAGTTATGATTTTGCATTTCTAAAGGTGAAATTACTAAAGAAAAAAAAAAAATCAAACCTCTAGTCCCAATATTGAAAGATTCTATGGACAAAATATTGAATGATACAGAAAGTGTCAAAAAAAGATGGGAGAAATATGCAGTCACTGTACCAAAAAGAATTGGTCAGTGTACAACCACTTCAGGAGGTACTATATGATCAAGGATGAATGGTATTGAAAGAATGAATCCAAGGTTCATTGAAGGCATTAATGAAAAACAAGGCTCCAGGAATGTTTCAGTCAATGGCTGCAACTTTGGAACTTCTCATCTGTTTATGCCAAGAAATTTGGAAGACAACTACCTGGCTGACCAATAGGAGGAGATCCATATTTTTGTGCCCATTCCAAAGAATGGTGATCCAATAATGTGGAAATTACCAAATAATATCAAAAATATCACACTCAAGTAAAATTTTGCTGAAGATAATTCAGAAATGGTTGGAGCAGCCACCAGAAATTCAAGCCTGATTCAAAAGAGAACATAGAATAAGGTAGATCATTGCTGGTGTCTGCAAGCACAGAATACCAGAAAGATGTTTACTTGTGTTTCATTGTCCATGTAAAGGCATTCAACTGTGTGAATAATAGCAAATTATGGATAACATTAAGAAAAAGGAGAATTCCAAAGCATTTAATTATGTTCATGTGGGACCTGTACATAAGCCAAGAGGCAGTTGTTCAGACAATACAAGAAGATACTGCATAGTTAGAAATCAGGAAAGGCATCCATAAGGCCTATCCTTTCACCATACTTGCTTAGTTTGCATGCTGAGCAAATAATCTGATAAACTGGACTATATGAAGAACATGGCATCAGGATTGGAAGAAAACTCAAAGCAACCTGCAATATACAGACCACAAAGTCAGTTTGAATTAGAAGTTTGGTGGTTCCAATCCACCATCCACTCCTCGGAAACACTATGCAGGGTGGCTATGAGCTGGAACTGACTCTATGGCATTTAACAACAATATGCAGATATGCAGATGATACAACATTGCTTGATAAAAGGGAAGATGACCTAAAACATTTACTGATGAATATCAAAGACTATGATCTTCAGTATAGATTACACCACAACATAAAGAAAACCAAAATCCTCTCAAATGAAACAATAAGCAATATTATGACAAACACAGAACTATGGAAATTGTCAGGGCTTTCATTTTACTTGGATCCACAATTAATGGCCATGGAAAAAGCAGTTGAGGTATCAAAGGACATATTGCACTGAATAGCAGACCTCTTTAAAGAGTTAAAAAACAAACAAAGGTGTTACTCTGAGGACTAAAGGGAGCGTTATCCAAGCCATAGAATTTTCAGTCTCTTCGTATGCATGCTAAAGCTGGTCAATGAATAAGGGAGAGTGAAGAAAAATTGATGCCTTTGAATTAGGGTGTTGATGAAGAATATTGAATATATCGTTGTACAAAAATGGTAGGGAGACCATGTCTGACTTAACAAGGAGAATCAACTCAAAATCAACTCAAAACCAATTCTTTTGAAGTGAAGGTAAGGCAAGTCTCCACCCTTCAACCTTCTTTGCCTTCTTCTTACATCAACCATCCCTCCAACAGCACTCTGCTTCACATCTGGTTTTGATAATCTGTTACAATGTCCACAGAGAGCTCAGAGATAACACTAATGATGGTGAAGTTTATTAAGTAAGTAAACAGGACAAAATTCAGGAGCAGAAACAATTCAGTATGCAGTAGTTCTTCAGTCAAGAACACCTCTTCTCTGCCATACTGCAGGCACATCTCATTCTTGTCTTTGACCGCTCAGTCATGTGGCCTGTTGGGTATGTATTACAAAAGTCCACTAGCCAGTCTGTAAATGCTCAAAGGACATGCTGTAACCCAACCTCTTTCTGTAGACACTCAGCTTTACTCAGTACGTGGTCAAGGAAGCTCACAGTGGCTCTGTCCTGGAAGTGCTCAGCTCTTCACCTCTCATTCTCTGCTCATGGTTCTTCTTTCTTGATTGACCCTATGGCACTTGTTCCTGTTTCTGAGATGCCTCCTTTTAAACTTAGAGGGATGACAAAACTAACCAATCCTGGCATTAGAATTGGGTATACCCTATTTACACAATTCCAGCTAATCATTGGAGTCTTGGTATGGCACTGTAGAATAAGCACTGGGCTGCCAACTACAAGGTCAGTGGTTCACACCTACTAGCCACTCCTCGGAAACTCTATTCAAGGACTTTATAAGTTGGAACCAACTTGATGCACTCCGTAACCACAACCTAATAATTTGGTGAGAGTTTAGAAGACTGCATAGAAAAGCCACATCAAGTAAATTCTTGATACTACACTACACATGGACTGCCAGAAGAACAAACAAATCTGTGTTGGAAAGAAGTACAGCCAGAATGCTCCTTAGAAGTAAGGGTGGTGAGATTTGGTCCCTCATACTTTGGATAGATTATCAGGATGGACCAGTCCCTGGAAAGTCATCAACGAGATAGATTAACAGAGTGGCTGCGACAATGGATTCAGACATTGTAAGTATCATAAGGATAGTGCAGGCCTGGGCCCTGTTTCATTGAGCTGTGCATAGGCTCACTATGAGTCGAAACAAAAGTGGTGACACCTAACAATAACACTGAGTAGGAACCAATTTGACAGCACTTAACAGAACCCCCGTTTCAAAAAAACAAAAACAAGGAAATATGAGCCCTGGGGACACAGTGGTTAAAGTGTCCGGATGCTAACCAAATCCACCAGCTGCTCTGTGGGAGAAACATGTGCCAGTCTGTTTCTGTTAGAAACCCTATGGGGCAGTTCTACTCTGTCTTGCAGGCTCACTGTAGTCAGGATTGAGTCTGTGGCAATAGGTTTGTTTTTTTGGAATGGTTGGCTCAAACAGCTCAGCTATCAACAAAAAGAGTGAACATCTGAATCTATCCAGAGTCACATCAGAATAATAGTGGGGCAATCAGCTTTTCAAAAACTCAGCCATTGAAAACGGTTCTATTCAGACACACGTGGATTTGTCATGAGTTGGAATGGACTCTATAGCAACTAGTATATATCAAGGGGAAAAAAAAGAAAGATAATGTGAGAGATAGTAAGATGACTTGGAAGGGGAGGCTGCTGCTTCATATGGGGTGGTATGAGAAGGGCTCTCTAAGGAGGTGAGGAAGGAAGAGAAATTAACTGCCTTATAGGAAGAGCACACAGCAACAGAAAAACATTTTTCCTGATATAGGAAAAAAAATCCTAGCTTGAAGATCAGGTTTTGGAACCCTAGGAAATCATTACTATGTTGCTTTTGTGTACCGTAAGTCAATTCCAACTCATATTGGTTTTATAGGCTAGAGTGTTGTTGTTGTTGAGTACTGTGGTGTCAGTTACGATTCACAGTGACCCCCGCACAGGGTTTCCAAAGCCGTAAATCTTTATGGAAGCAGAAAGCCTCATCTTTCTCCCACAGAACGGCTGGTAGTTTCGAACTGCCAACCTTGAAGTTAGCAGCCCGATGCATAACCACTACGCTACCAGCGCTCCTTTTCAGGATAGAGTAGAACTGCCCTATTGAGTTTTCTAGGAGCAGATCACCTGGTCTTTTGAACTGCTGACCTTTGGGTTAGTATCTGAGCTCTTAATCATTGTCCCACCAGGAGGACTCTATTTTCACCATAAGCACATTTAAGCCTCATTGATTCTAAATGAAAGGGATAAAAATGATACTTTATAAGTAATTTATTTTTGTGCTATATTTCAGTCAGTCAACAACAACATAAAGTGACATACTTATAGTCTCAAAATAGCACACACAAATACAAAAACACTTGCCCCAGCATCCATTTGTCTCATGGCAGCCCCATGTGTTTCAGAGTAGAACTGTGCTTCATAGATTTTCAATGTTCAATGGCTGATTTTTCACAAGTAAATCACCAGACCTTTTTTTTTTTTGGACACACTCTTATATGGGCTCAGACCTACAATCTTCTGGTTAGCAGCTAACTGTTTGCACCATCCACTTATAGTATACAATCTATACAAATGTGATAGAGGACTCATTTGAGTCTACATGTTGTTTTTAGTTCATTGTTAGGAATAGCTGGTGAGTATAAAAATAAATTTCAATCAAGTTCTTGCCAAACTCTTGCAACATCTGCATGAAAATAGAACTTGAAGATGCAATCTTATATAAAGCCCTTAGTTCACAGATGAAAAACTGACTGAGAGAGAAAAATGACTGTCCAAGTTACATCAGTGAGTAGGGACAAGATCTGGGACTAGCATTTAGGTAATGTGACTCAGTTTGTTGTGATTGTTGTTAAGTGCCACCAAGTAGGTTCTGACTCATAGTAACCCTGTATAGGGTTTCCGAGGAACACCTGGTGTTCTTTAACCACCAACCTTGCAGTTCAAACTGACCTTGCAATCCAGCACGTTCAACTGCAGCGCCACACCAAGACTCCATGTGACTCAGTTTAGGAGCTGGAATACTGTCCACAGAGAGACAAGAGTAATTTTAAATGTGGATTCTATAACTGAATCAAGGTCTATGACAACTGTCTTGAAATTGGTCTTCCCTGAAAATTATCTAGCCAGCTCTCATTGACTCAAGACTGTCCAGTTTGTCAGACCAAAACTGGATAATCAAACTTTTGATATTTTCCTCTTGAGCCCAGCTGAACAGCCCAGAATAACCGACCTCATTTCTTTTCTTTGTGCAGGGAAGGACGTGCAGCTCTCGTGACTTCGTTCTGTATGTTTAAGTACATGGCTCTGTACAGTATGATTCAGTATGTTGGTGTGCTGCTGCTCTATTGGGTATGACTTGGGACCTAGTCTCTTGGTGGAGAGTAAAACCAGTGGAGGTGCACTGTCAATTTCCAATGCCTGTTAATGAGAGTGCCAAGAGCCCCTCTAGAAGTAGGTTTGTCAATCAGAGAGAGAGAAGTGTACATGGAAAAGTCTGTAAACGTCAAATCTCCATTTCTCTGACACATCAGCCTTTTATCTAGTGGTAGCTGTGGATCAGGACTGAACATATCACTGCTTCTTTCCTGGCCACTTTCACCTGTCCAGTTTGGACAGAGCTTCTACCTTCCCAATTTCAGGATGGTATTACCACAGCATATCATTCATTGTTAAATGTTTGGAGTCCTGCTGTGGTTGATAGCTTAAACACACCAGTGGCTTCTCAGAAACCCTATACAGGGTCACTATGAGTCGGAACTAACTCAACAACACTTAACCACATCCATTCATTGAGGAGATGATTCTCTACAATGGTACACTGGCAAATGTTCTATAATGGATTCTTTCTGGAAAAACAAGCCTTGATTAATGTTGACACTTGCCAGTATCTGTTGTATTTCCACCATAGCCAATCTCAAGCTTCCAACTTGCCATCATTGACTGTGGAGTTGGGAAGACATGCACAGTATGCACACTGGTATATAGTACTTCTGTCCAATAGATGCAATTCATGCAAACAACCTCTAGAGTACAGACGACTGTAAAATGTAGTAAAATTATTAGGACGTATAGAGACTTGAGTATTTATTACCTCTGTTGTAAATGCAATTTATTTAATGGTATGTTTGTATAATTTGTTGTTTTTATAGTGTCTGTTTTTAAATAACTGGCACACAAAAGCCCTGAAATGTTAGCAAATGACTCTCCTGAGCCAGTGCAAGCAGGCTTCGGCACATGTCATATTCTTGCATGTGGAGATTTAAAAACTGGCGTATTATAGCACACACACAAAAATACAGGTCTGGTGATGTCTTTTGGTACTCAACAATATATAAATAATGAAAAACAAACTTTCTTGGAGAAGGATATCATGCTTGGTAAAGTGGAGGGTCAGCAATACAGAGGAAGACCCTCAAAGAGATGGACTGACACACTTGAAGCAACAATAGTCTCAAGATAACAATTGTGAGAATTGAACAGAACCAGGCGGTGTTTCCTTCTGTTTTGTGTAGGATCGCTATGATTCTGAACCGACTCAATGGCCCCGACCAACATGGATCAGGAACCCAACTTTGTTTCATTAAGAGTTCTTTAGAAAGGGTGTTTTATTTCTGTTGACCTCATCTAGGTGCATCTCCATATAGTATTGCCTCTTGCTCCTAATTTAGTTCTGTTGTTTTTAGATTTCCTCTGTCATTCCCATTCACCAATAAATGACTTGGAAAAGGACATGTCATTTATGGGAATTTGGCCCTACTTTGGTGTCACAATAACTCATGTTTAAGAGAGCAGATAAACACGAAATGTCATTATCTACATACTCAGATGTGGGGAGTCGAAACATGAGACTTGACAAGACAAATCTACTTAAAATCAGTAAAACCTGAACAATGCCTTGGAACATATACAGTTGTCATTTGCCCTACAGAGAATGAACTGTTTATTGGGCCCGAGCAAACCCTAACTTTGATTCCAAAAGGAGAAATGAGAACAAAATTTTTCTAGTAGAGGATAGTCTTGTCCTGAACAAAGGATCCTCCCAATGTTCAAAGACCAACCCAGAAAACACTGCTGTTTAGTGAGCCTCCTGCTTGGTGCCCCTCCTACTTAGTGTGGGCTTCACAGTCTTGGTTTTCAGTAATCCCACCAGCTCCTCCACTCACCAACTGAAAGAGCCTCCAGCCAAACCACCTCTTTGGTAGTTTCCTAGAGATATCTTAGTTGCAAATGGATGCAATTGATGTCAAACTTTATGCAGAGGGGTAATAACTTTCTTGAGTCTCTTTTCCTTTTTCTTTTCAGAAGACAAACAGCCTTTCGAATTACCAGTTTCTGTTCCAGGATTTAGCCATTACGACTCTTATTGGTATAACAAGTAAGACATTTTTAAAACTACTTTCTTCCCAGAGGTGCTCCCCTCGGTTTGCTTCCGTTTGTCACAGAAAGGTTTGTCTACTAGGAGAAACAGTTACATCAGTAATATACTTGTTCTCAAAGGTGGGAGAGAGAAGAAAACGGAGTCCTCAGTTTTGAGTGTCAAGGGATGGATATTATGAAAGGAAAAGCTGGCTTGTTATTTTGCTGTCTTCTACAGAGTATAGAGCATTCATAAATGATTATTGTAGCACTGGACCACAAAGTCAGTTTGAACTGCAAGGTCTGTGGTTCAAATTCACCAGCCACTTCTCAGTAACTCGATACAAGTTGAGTTGGAATCGACTGACAATACTTAAGAACAACAAAGATTTATAAAAGAAAAAGCACCCTAAAAACTAGAAATGCAAACATCAGTCTACTTTAATTTTTTTGTGTGCTGCTAAGTCAGTTCCAACTCATAGTGACCCTGTATAGGGTTTCAGAGACTATAAATCTTTACAGGAGCAGAAAGCCTCATCTTTCACCTGGAGTGACTGGTAGATTCAAACCGCTGACCCTGTGGTTAACAGGCCAACACATAAGCCACTACACTAACAGGGTTCCCCTTTTAAGTATGTTGTTGTTACGTGCCTTTGACCTGGTTCCGACTCATAATGACCCTGTATGGGGTTTTCGAGAGCCAGCTGATGAGCTTGAACATCTGACCTTGCGGTTGAAACCAACTTTGCAGTCCAGCATATTAACCCACAGTGCTATACCAGGACTCCACTTTTTGTTGTTGTTTTTGTTGTTAAGTACTGTGAAGTCGATTCCGACTCACAGTGACACTGCACAGGGTTTCTGAGGCTGTAAATCTTTATGGGAGCAGAATGCCTCATCTTTTTCCTGTGGAACCACTGATAGTTTCAAACTGCTGACCTTGTGGTTGGCAGCCCGACTTGTAACCACTACGCTACCAGAGCTCCTTCCACTTTTAAGTATAGTTATAATTAAATGGAACCACAAGGTTGGCAGCTCAAACTCACCAGCCACCCTCAGAAAGCCTGTACCCGGTCACTATGAGTTGGAACTGACTCAACAGCGCACAACTATAGTTAAATGTGCTTCATTTATAGAAGCTAAATGAATTTTGTTTCCCATCTCCAAATCCTAGTCTCTTGAGATGTAGAATGAAGGTTAAGGGTAATCTTGCTGTATATCTCTCCTAGTCCCCACTTTCTAATTAATATGTGAGCCATTTTCTGCTGAGGGATCTTTTCAAACACACCCATCAACCAACATTTCTACCCATATGCTCTGTGTTCCTCTCCATTGCAGATAAACGCCAAGGGCTCCACTTATACTTTGTATTCTTTTTCCTCAGATCTTGACTTTCTTCCTGTAAAAGCTTTCTCCACTATCATCAATTATTCTCTAATTTACTGGATTATTCCCATTAGCATATAAACAACTCTTAGCATTTTCTTTTGTAGTCCTGGTGTGATGCTTCAAAATCAGCACTGGACTGCAAGGTCAAAGGTGGGTTTCAACCACAAGGTGAGTGGTTTAAACTCATCAACAGTTCCAACTCACTCACTCCTTGGAAACTCTATACAGAATGGCTATGAGTTGGAATCAACTCAATAACACTTAACAACAGCCAATCCTTCTTTTATAAGTAATTCTTCCTTGACCTGAAATCCCTCACTAACTACTGTTCCCTTATCCTCAAATTTCTCCAATAGTTGTATTTTGTTGTTGTTAAGTGCCATTGAGTTGATTCTGACACATAGTGAATCTGTATAGGGTTTCCAAGGAGCAGCTGGTGAGCTTGAAATGCCAACCTTGCAGTTCAAACTGACCTTGCAGTCCAGTACATTAACCCACAGAGCCACACCAAGAATCCAAATAGTTGTATATATCCACTACATTCACTTGTCATTTCTAATTCTGTCATCATCCTATTTTAATCAGTCTTCTGTTGCCACAGTCAGAGGTTTGATGAAATTCTAGTACTTGAGGACATGAATCTGGATTCTGTTTGGTGGAAGGAAGTGGTGGTTAACAAATGTTTAACAAACTGGTTATAAAAATTCATATATATATAT
>NW_006408742.1:2972979-2979858 GCF_000296735.1 Chrysochloris asiatica
ATGTACAAAAATGGAAGCATATACCATGTTCATGGGTGGGAAGACTTAACATTGTGAAAATGGCAACACTACCCAAAGCAAACTATGTTGTTGTTGTTGTTGTTATGTGCCATGGAGTCAATACTATAGTTGTAATGAAATTCCAATCCAGACTCAAACATCATTCTTTAAAGAGATAGAAATAATGATCACAAACTGTGTATGGAAAGGAAGGAGACTTCTGATAAGCAAAGTACTGCTTAACAAAAACAACAAAGTAGGAGATCTATCACTCCCTAATTTCAAAAATGACTACACAGAGCCAAAGTGGTAAAAACAGCCTGGTACTGATACAATGAAAGATACGTAGATCAATGGAACAGAATGGAATCTATTCACATATAGTCAGCTGATCTTTGACAAAAGGCCAAAACACTTTAAATGGGGAAGAGATAGTCTCTTCAATAAATGGTTCTGGCAAAACTGAAATTTGATTTTCAGAAGAATGAAATGAGACCCATATCTCACACCATATACAGAAACAAATTCAACATGGATTGAAGACCTAAATAAATGTAAAACCTAGAACTATAAAGATCATTGTTGGGAAAATAGGGACAAACTTGATATTGTTAAATGCCATTGAGTCGGTTCCATCTCATAGTGACCCTGAATAGGGTTTCTGAGGAGGGGCTGATGGGTTTGAACTGACCTTGTGGTCCAGTGCATTAGGTGCTCTAATATATGGCATGAATACACTATCAAACATTGCAAAAACCACACAAACAGTAGAAGACAAAATAGATGACTGGGACCTCCTAAAAATTAGACACTTGCATGCATCAAAAAATTTGGCCAAAAGGGAGCCCACAGACTGGGAAAAAAATCTTTTTTTGCAATGACATATCAGACAAAGGACTAATATCTAAAATTTACAGAAAACTATAACACCTCTGTAAGAAAAAGACAAACAACCCAATTAAAAGATGGGCACAGGATATGAACAGACACATCACCAAGTTAAACATTCAGGCAGCCAACAAACATATGAAGAAATGTTCATGATCAGTAGCCATTGTTGTTGTTGTTGTTAAGTGCTGTTGAGTGGGATTTGACTCATAATGACTCTGTGTAGGGTTTCAAAGGAGTGATTGGGGAGCTTGAATCACCAACTTTACAGTTCAAACTGATCTTGCAGTCCAGCACATTAACCCGCAATGCCATACTAAGACTCCTCACTAGTCATTGTTGTTATTAAGTGCCTTCGAGTCAGTTCTAACCCATAGTGACCCTGTATTGTGTTTCTGAGGAGTGGCTGGTGAACTTAAACTGCTGACCTTGTCATTCAAACTGACTTTACAGTCCAGCACATTAACCCAGAAATGCAAATCAAAACAACAATGAGATATCATCTCACACCAGCATTAATAGTAAAGTTACAACAAACTAGAAAACAACAAATGCTGGTTAGGATGTGGAGAGACTGGGCCCTTCCTACATTGCTGGTGGGACTCTACAATGGTTCAATCACTCTGGAAAAAAGGTACGGTCCTTCCTCAGAAAGGTGGAAATAGAAATACCTTATCACCAAGCAACCCTCTACTTGGTATTGTTGTTGTTATTGTTAAGTGTCATTGAGTTGATTCCGGCTCATAGGGACCCTGTACAGGGTTTCCCAGGATTAGCTGGTAGGTTTGAACCTACAACCCTATGGTTCTCAGTCCAGTGTTTATCCTAAAGCACCACACCATAAGTCCCTACTTGGTATACATCCACAAGCACTGCAAGCAAGGACACACAAATAATTCATTTAGCACTATTCATAGGAAAAAGATGGTGACAGCTGAGTGCCCATCAATGGAAGAATAAATAAACAAACTTTGTTGTATACACACAATGGGATACTATGCAATGTTGAAGACCAATACCATGAATGTGAAGAACACCTCACAACATGGATGAACTTGGAAGACCTTATGTTCAGTGAAATTAGTCAATCACAAAAGGACAAATATTGTATGAGATTGTTATTGTAAAAACTTAAGAAAAGTTTTTCATATGAAAAGAAACATTCTTTGATGGTTACTAGGTTGGCTAGAGGGTAGACACATGTTAGTTTGAGTGACAGGGAGGACAGTGCACAAGAAAGTGGTGATGGTGGTGATTGTGTGTTACTCTGTTGGTCCTGACTCACAGTCGACCCTGTATAGGGTTTCTAAGGCTATAAATCTTCACAAGAGCAGAAAGTCTCATCTTTTTCCCATGGAGTGACTGGTAGATTTGAACTACTAACCTTGAGGTTAGCAGCCCAGCTTGTAATCCACTATGCTACAAAGGCTCCTCATGCAAAAAGGAGGAGGGCAAATACAAGAAGAGAGAGGGTGGACAAAGAATGATGAAGACAGGTGAAGACACGGGGAGATATGCAAGGGCTAAAGGGGATAGAGATAAATAATGATTTATACACAACCTTGCAACAACAGTGTTCTGTGCATAGATACATGAATTGAGACATAGATAGAATGGGTAAGGGATGAAGAGTGAGCTATATATACTTATATATCCCACAAATGTATAAGAGTGTGAAAGAGGATATTTGTATATGAGCACATTTCCTGCAAACACAACCATGAATGAGGTAGAGCACACAGTGAGAAAAATTATGAAAACTTCCTAGATATTAAACATCTTAAGGCAATGAATTCCTGGGCTTGGGGGCTCAAGACCATAGTCTCGAGGGACACCATTGTCAATTGGCATAACAGTACACAACGACAATGTCTGCATACTACTTTTGTGAGTAGTACCTGAGATCTTGAAAGCTCATGAGCAGCCGTCTAAGGTGCAGATATTGATCGTTCCTTGTGCGGAAAAAGAGTGATAAGAATTGAAGAGGCTGGGAATCAATAGTCCAGGGGACTAGTGGCACCTGTAAACATCAGTCTCCATAAATCTGAGACTAGAAGAACTAGATGGCACCCGGCTAGCACTACCAACTGCTCTGAAAGGGATCATATTAGAGGGCACCAGATAGAGTGGGAGAAAATATAGAGCAAAACTAAAAATTATTATTAAAAAGCAAAACAAAACAGGGTTTACTGGTCACAAAGTTACTGGAGGCACCAGAGACTATAGCCCTCGACCACCCTCCAGGTGTGAAAAGTAACTTACCCTCAAGATCTAATGTTCAGCCAAGCAGTAGATAGTAGATACAGGGAACGACAACACTAATAAGGTATGCTCCCCATGGCCTGGTCAGTCATTTAAAATCAAAAGGGCAACATTTACCTAAGGATAAAGCTAGAAGGGATGGGAAGGAGGGTAGAATGGAAGTGGGAACCACAGGGAGGAAGTGGGATAAGTGTAGGTGCATGGAGGGGCTTGCAATCATTGAGATGAAACAAAGTGTGGGATTTGTTGAATGTAAAACTGATGATTTTGTCTGTAAACCTTAATTCACAATAAAAGTTAAAAAGAACATAGATTTTACCAAAATTTTATAGTGTATAGCAGACCATTTGAAAGATAGTGTTGTTTATACAAATTCCATTTCTCCAATTGATACTTACAGATGATTTCTTTGAGTTTTACCAAACTCTTGTATCAATGGTCAACCAAAGGTTGCAAATTATGACTGAATTAGTTGCAACATGAATATTGATTGATATTTCCCTTTACCTTAATGGATAAGATGAAAATAAAACAGCTAAGATTTATGTCACATCATCATTCCTTCATCAATGGTATGAGCAACTTCATTGCTGAATCAGGTATTAGTTTTTGAATAATGGAAGAATAGTTTCTTGTTTTGGAAATTTTATTCATGATGTATTGGCTACAGATGTGACACAGTTTAAAATTTAATCTGTATTAGTAACTTCAAGAACATTCATAATATAAAATGTAGTTACCTAATTAAGAAGTGATCAGATTTGAGTATTCATTACCTTTTTTTAGAATGTGTTTACTTAATTGCAAATTCTTTATTTCTAATAATAGCTATTGTTAGCTAGCTTTCAAATTTAACAATTGACTCTTATAAGCCAGTATGAGCTAGCTGCAGTGATGAGAAGTGACCACTGGCTGGGAGGAGGCTGTTGTTGTTCCTAAGTGCCATTAAGTTGTTGTTTCTAAGTACCATTAAGACTCATAGTGACCCTGTATAAAGTTTCCAAGGAGCTGATGAATTTGAACTGCCAACCTTGTGGTTCAAACCATCCTTGTGGTTGAGTGCTTATCCTGCAGTACCATACCAGGACTTGGGGGGATAGGGGGAAAGGTGGGGGAGGATAAGCACATCAAAAAGGTGTCAGTCTGACTACCTTTGCTACGACATTGTGATTTGACTTTAACACTGTTTCCTCTTACATCTTCTCATAATCTCTACAGCCATCCTGTCAACACATCACTTCACAAAGAATTATTCAAGAGCTCTGCTTTTGAAGAGTGTGTTCAAGGGAAGCAACTGCTCTCTGCATTTCAGCTGCTACCACTGACACTGTTCTTCTCGAGTCCACCAATGACATCCTGGTTGCCAACACAAATGGCCATATTCTTCTCCTCATTGGACATGAGTCTTTCAACAACACTACCCTTCCTCAAAAGGTTTCTTCTCTTGGCTTTTAGGATACCACACTCCTGGATTATTTACCTTTTCAATGAATACAGCTTCTCCATTTCCTTTGCTGCTTTCCACTCCAGTACCTACTATCTAGCTTTAAAAATATTCCAAGACCTATTCTTGGAGTTTGTCTTTTTAATCTACACCACCCCGCCATTTTATCTCAACAAGTCCTATGGTTTTAATGCTGTCTATAAACTGATATCCTGGTGTGGCACTGTGGGTTAATGTGCCAGACTGCAAAGCCATTTGAATTGCAAGGTTGGCAGTTCAAGCTCACCAGCTGCTCCTTGAAAACCCTATACAGGGTCGTTATGGGTCAGAAATGATTAGACGGCACTTAACAACAACAATAAGCTGATGAGTCCCAAATTTATATCTCTAGCATTGATGTCAGTCATGGGCTCTGGGATGTAACTACTTAGCATCTTCCTTTGGTTATTTAATAGGACTCTAATGTAACATGTGGAGTCCTGGAATAACATTGTAGGATAAATACTGGACTGGTAACCACAAGGTTGGTGGATCAAACCCACCAGCCACTCTTTGCTATGAATTGGAACAGGCTTGATGGCACATAACAATCGCAACAACAGCACAACATAATATATGCAAACATAATACTTAATTTCACCAAAACTGTTCTTGCTCAGTTTTATCCATCTTCAGATACTTAGGAAATTTAATAAATACTGAGTGCCTACTTTGTGCTGAATCAATGGTCTCAAGTGTGGCAACAATTGTGAGGTTAGCCCAAGACAGGGCAGTGTTTCATTCTATTGTGCATAGGGTCTCTATGAGTCAGTACCAACTCAAAGGCACCCAACAACAACAACACTGTGTACTATTTACTGTACTTGTTGTTATTATTGGTATGTGCCATTGACTCAGTTCTGACTCACAGCAATCCTGTATAGGATTTCCAAGGAGCAGCTGGTGAATTTGAACTGCTGATCTTATAGCTCAAACTGACCATGTGGACAAGTGCTTCTCCTACAGCACCGCACTAGGGCTCTACTTACTGTACTAGCCACTTGGAATATATCAGTGAACATACAAAAGGTTCTGTCATGGAGGTTATATTCTATTAAAATTGCACCACTATTCCCCTAATTTCTCAAATCAAAAACTTTGAAGTCACCCTTACTGTCTCTGTTTCCTTTGCTCTTCACATTCAATACATACAGAATTCTATCAACTCTACTTCTAAACCATGTCCTGAATCTCTCCTCCCCATCTCTAGTGTAACTATTGTCACAAAGCAGTAACCCCTCTCTTGAGCATCGCAGCAAGGATTTCATAATTGATGGCTTGGATTCCACTCCCAAAATCCCATTCACCTTCATAAATAGTAAGAGTGCTGTCTTTAAAATGTAAATCATTGTATCATTCTCCTGAGTAAGACTCTTCAGTGGCTTTCCATGTACTCTAGAATCTATTGTCTTACATGATGTGCCTTCTGCTTATTCCTGAACTTCACCTCTAAGCACTTTGTCACTCAGTTGTTTCATCCACATTGGCCCTTCCATGTCTACAGCAATGCCATGCTTATGGTCACTTCAATGTCTTTGTATTTGCCTCGAATATATTACTCTTAGATCTTCACAGGGTTTTGACTTTGTCTTATTCTTCACATCTCAGCTCAATGTCACTTTAAATAGTGAGCAAGCCATCACACAACTCT
Organism: Chrysochloris asiatica; assembly: GCF_000296735.1. Taxonomy (NCBI): domain Eukaryota; kingdom Metazoa; phylum Chordata; class Mammalia; order Afrosoricida; family Chrysochloridae; genus Chrysochloris; species Chrysochloris asiatica. The sequence goes on from NW_006408742.1 coordinate 2,979,264, forward strand.
GCTTCACTTTTTGTCCCATAGTACTTCCAGCAATAGAAAATTATGATACTCATTTATGTTTATACATGCTGTTTGTCTGCCTCCCCAGAGTATGTACTTGCCTGTCTTATCCCTGCTGTATGTATTCTCTAGATTTCTAGGAGTGCCTGGCATATCAGAATACATTATTCAATATTTCTACAATAAATCTATTGGAAGAAACGCTCTAGACAGTCCTTACTCTGAACGGAGTTCTCCTTTGCACAGAACCAAACCTATGTCGATGTCATTTTCCCACATCTCCGGTCAGCTCTTTGAGATGGCACAGAATGGTCAGATTTTCCTTACCAGGACAGTACTTAAGATATTTGAAAACAGCTCTCATTATTTTTATTTTCTCCATAAAGATCATTTCCAGAGTTTTCTCTATTTTTTATCATTTTGGTTTATGATAAAGTAATGCATATTCATTGTAAAGCAGAAAACATTGCAATATGTAGCAGAAAAGCAATCATCTTTATGTTATTATTCAGAAATACCTAAGGAAGTATTTTAAAAATGTTTTATTGTGAATTATATGATAGTTTACATGGGAGAACATTAGCTTTACATTCAT
>NW_006408742.1:2981056-2983486 GCF_000296735.1 Chrysochloris asiatica
CTGTTATTGTTTTGTATTTTTCCTGTCAGTCTTTCTTTCACCAATTAAGTATTTTGATATACAGGTAGACCCGAACTTAAGATGTATTCAAGTTACAACAAACTGGACTTAATGACTTTTTAAAAAATATTTATTTTATCATATGTAATGTTTCCAACCCCCAAAGAAAAAGAAAAAAATACATTTATAAAGATACTACTAATAAAAGGCAATAATAATGAAAACTTTTTAAATAAATAAGGTTTTTGCTTTACCTCAGAACAGACTTCTGATGGAATGGAACCCTATCATAAGTTGAGAACTACCCTGTATTTTCTGCCAGGCTTTGTTTTTAAAGTTTTTATTGTGAATTGAGTGAATATTCACAGGGTAGCTTATCCATTTTATATCCAACAAATTATTGCAATTATTACAGTATCCTCCATGCACCATCAGCTAATGTATTTACCTCTATCCTGGTGTGGTGCTGTGGGTTAATGTGCTGGACTGAAAAATTGTTTGAACCACAAGGTCGGCAGTTCGAGCTCACCAGTTACTCCTTGGAAACCCTATACAGAGTTGTTATGGGTCAGAACTGACTCGACAGCACTTAACAACAATTCTTATTTTATTAGTTTTTTTATGTACACATACCACATTGAAAATATATATTCTTTTAAATATTTAAAGGGCACATTTTGCAAACCAACCTCCTGCCCACAGGCACACTGCCGTTCTCAGTCCATGGGCCTATAGTCCACTGCTTCTCTGTCTCCCTATGCCATTGCCTCTGCCACCATCTCTGTTGTCACTGTTATTCTAGTTAGGGTCCCTCACTTCTCTCATGTTCTTCCCTCTTGAAGGTCCTAGGGCTTTCTCTTCCTGAAATGACAGATTATCTGCTCCCCTCTTTTAGTTGCACCTCTTCTACATTTACAGTTGTGACAACTGACATTAGTCCTGATAACAGTTACTCACAACTGAATCATAAAATCCTATCCTCCTCATTACCAGACCCATCTGGACAAGAAGGAAACTATTCAGTGGGGATTCTGTCTTACCTCCCTTGTTCTTATCCTAAGCACCTTCACAAAAACTTGTAAATCTGACACTTTATTCCTTAATAGACCCCCAATTTTGATAGCTGAAGTCTAAGTTGCCCTACCCTATCAATCCAGTGTGCCAGTGTCTTTTATATAAATTATGAAATTAGAATTATATTTGCATAGAGTTGTGTATTCTATATTTCCACTGAAACTTATGATTTTTTTTAAATGTCAAAAAATATTTAAAGCATTCTTTTGTAATGACTGCATGTTCAAAAAAAATCCTTAATTTATTTAACTTTTTGCCTGTAGCCATTCACTGATTGCACAGACATGTTTAAATGCGTCTTGTTTGGAATAAATGTGTGCATGTATGAACTGGAATCCCAGTAGCAATAATTTTTTACTTACCCTCCTGTGTATGTGTGGGTGGAGAGAGAGAGAGAAAGAGAGAAAGAGAGCACTGTTGGTCAGTGTTTTGAAAGTTTTGAATCCACCAGCCTCTCCATGTGAGAAAGATGCAGTAGTCTGCTTCTATAAAGATTAAGGTCTTGAAAACTTATGAAACTTCTCTCTCCTGTAGGGTGGCCATGAGTCAGAGTTGGTTCAACAGCAATGGGCTGGGTTTTTTTTGTTTTATTTATAGATATATGTTTGTGTATGTGTTGTTGTTTGTTGTGAGGTACTATTGAATCAAGTCTGACTCATAGTAACCCTATGAACAACAGAATGAACTGCTACCAAGTCCTGTACCATCCTCACAATGATTGCTTTGCTTGAGTGCATTGTTGTAGCCCCTGTATCAATCCATATCTTTGAGGGTCTTTTCTTCTTTTTCATTCACCTTCTGTTTACCAAGCAAGATGTCCTTCTCCATGTACTGGTCCCACTTGATAGCATGTCCAAAGTACTGAGATGGCGCTCTACCTTCTCCATTCTAAGGATCATTCTGGTTGTACTTCTTCCAAGACAGATTTGTTCATTCTATTGGCAGTTCATGATATGTTCAGCATTCTTCACCAACACCATATTTCAAAAGCACCAACTCTTCTCCAGTTGTCCTTATCCATTATCCAGCTTTCGAATATATATAAGGTTTCAAATGCATTGAAAATATCATGGCTTAAATGAGGTGCCCTTAAGTCCTCAGTGACAGGGTTGTTGTTTAACATTTTAAGAGGTCTTTTGCAGCAGATTTGCCCAATAAAATATGTTGTTTTTTTTTTTTTTAGACTACTGCTTCCATGGATATTCATTGTAGATCCAAGGCAAAGTAAAATCCTGGACAAGTTAAATATTTTCAGCATTTATCATGATGTTTCTTAATGGTCATGCTGTTACAATTGTTTTTTCCTTTATGTTGAGGTGCAATCCATACAGATGGCCATAGTTTGTGTTTTTTTTT
>NW_006408742.1:2985236-2986400 GCF_000296735.1 Chrysochloris asiatica
GACTAGATGGCACTTAACAACAACAACAACATAATTCAATAGCTATATTGCAACCCTATATAGGGTTTTTGAGGAGCTGACCTTACTGTTAGCAGCCCAGTACTTAGCCTACAGAGCCACACAATGGTACCTTATAGTTTTTCTATGTAGTTTGTTTTAGGAATTCTTCAGATATCTTGAGTTTGTTTCTTACATATTGCTCCCTTCATTCCATTTTGTCCATTTCTTCAGATGTGTGGGCTCAAGAGGTTACATTATCCTTTTGATAAAGAATATGACATCATCCTGTTCCAAAAATAAAAGACTTTAACTTCTCTTGTAGTGAGTCTGAATGGTGCCTACCCCAAGCTGGTGCCTTACAGACCCGCAGGACGGTTGATCTCCCCACCTCTGCTGCTCTCTGTGATCCTCAACATCCTCCTCAGCCTGGCCATGCACATTGTGGGCTTTGTCCTGGTGCAGAAGCAGCCATGGTATTCCATGGAGATGCGCAGGTATGATCCCAGCCCCAACTCCAGCTTTTCACATTCTAATCATTACCAAGCATCACTGTCCAGAAGGAAGGGAAACAAATGGTTCTTCCTTCTGCCAACACTTGGGTTTCCTGAGTCCCTTGGAAATGTTCCCAATGACCTCCTCTTCTCTGTAACACAGTTTGCAGGTACATTCACTGGCACTTATCTTTGTCTGATTTGTGTGAGAGTAATCTGACCCCACCACTCATCTGTCAGTTTGTCGTACTGTGGTGGCTTGTGAGGTTGCTGTGATTCTGAAAGCTAGGCCACTGGTATTTTAAATAACCAGCAGGGTCACCCATGGTGGACAGGTTTTAGATGAGCTTCCAGAAGAAGACAGACTAGGAAGTGATGAACTACTTCCAAATCTTTAGTCACTGAAAACCTTATGAATAGCAGAGAAACACTGTCAGATATAGTGCCGGAAAATGAGCCCCTCAGATTGGAAGGCACTCAAAATGCGATGGGAAGAGCTGCCTCCTCAAAGTAGAGTTGACCATGATAACACAAATGAAGTAAAGCTCATGGGAGAAAAGCCTATGGAACAGTCATTTGCTGATGAGGTACAACTCAAAATGAAGAGAAACAGTATGAATCTGGGAAAATTGGAAGTTGTCAAAAAAGAAATGGAACAAATAAACATCGGTAT
>NW_006408742.1:2988350-2991631 GCF_000296735.1 Chrysochloris asiatica
AAAACAAAAATTCTCACCACTGGACCAATAAACGACATTCTTATCAATGGAGAAAAGATTGAAATTGTCAAGAATATCATTCTTCTTGGATCAGCTATCAACACTCACAGGAAGCAGCAGTCAAGAAATCAAACGACATATTGCATTAGGCAAGTCAGCTGCCCAAGACCTTTTTAAAGTGTTGAAGAGCAAAGATGTCAGCTTGAGGACTAAAGTATGCCTGACCCAAGCTATGGTATTTTCAAGCTGGACAGTGAATAAGGAAGACTGTAGAAGGACTGATGCTTTTGAGTTATGGTGTTGGAGGAGAATATTGAAAGTGCCAGGGGCTGCCAAAAGAACCAATAGATACTTTTTGGAAGAAGTGCAGCCAAAGTGCTCCATGGAGGCCAGGATGGCCAAACTCTGTCTCTCATACTTCCGACATATTGTCAGGAGGGACCAGTCGCTGGAGATGGATATCATGTTTGGTAAAAAAGAGGAAGACCCCCAATAAGATGTATTGGCCAAGTGGCAGCATCTATGGGCTCAAGTGTGACAACAGTATTGAGGTTGGCCTAGGATCAGGTAGTGTTTCGTTCTGCTGTGCATAAGGTTGCTATGGTCAGTACCGACTCAATGGTACCTAACAACAACAGCAACAATCTATAATCATCTTTTACATATCTGGTGATCATGTATTATAGTTTGCCTGGGCAGGTTCAGTTTAAGCTTCAAAACTGTCCAATTAGGATGATAAATTACATGATCACCTTACTTGTATATCATCAGAGAGCTTAAGCCACTTGAGGGCTTTATTTATTCATATATTTTTACAGTCTATTCATATATTTTTCTCCCAGAAAGTCTTAATAAGGTACATAATGATTTGTCTAATAAGTTACTGAATGAGTCCATCCATCCATTCATTCATCAAAAAGATAGGTCTGTATTTGTTGGTTTCTTTCTCCTTATATGCCATATATTCTTTCCCAAGCTTTAAGCCATTATATGAGCATTGAATGCCTGCTCTGGACATGATCTAAAATGATATATTATGGATATAAATGCTCCACGAAGACCTACCATCTTACTTCATTTGCTTCTTTGGTTTCCTTTTTAGTGCCTGCACAGTGAAAAATGCAAGCATCTCAGAGCTAATCATTTCTCCAACAGTTCCAACTAATGGTACCATCACAAGTTTTGAGAACACTACTATATGGTTCTTGGGAACCATCAACTGTATCATGGTGGCACTTGTATTCTCTAAAGGAAAACCATTTAGGCAGCCCACCTATAAAAACTGTGAGTAGAATCATACTGGATCAGGTTGTTGTGAGAGTTTGTCAGAGAGGAGAATAGACTTGCTCTGGGCATTTAGGGAACAAATGTAGAGTCTGCTCATTTCTAGGGTCTCCTGACTTCTATTCTAGGGCTCTGTGTGAAACACACTGTGTGGCTTCATTTCCAGGGTGTGTGGTTTCTTCCTTCAAAGCTTCATAGAACACTAGAGCTTTCTTTTCTACCTATTCCATTCACCAATTTTTCTCTTATTGACTTTTCATATGAATACTCCAAATTGGAAAGACCTAATTTCTCTACTTGTTACTGTTTGTCAAATCATCTAAGAGGAGGGGAAAAGGGCACAGCACTCAGCTGGAACTTGTATCCATGGCATGTGATGGTTGGTAGACTGGGGGTGGATTCAGCCCACAGGAGCCTCCAGAGTTGAGGAGACGCTTAACCCAAGTACTTCCTACCTTCATGCATTCTGGCATGGGGAGTTGTATTTGGTGGAGGTGTTTATGGTCGGATTTAACTACAGAACATTGATTTGCATACCATAACTACCTTTCCACTTGGAAAAATTCAGAAGCATGAGTTGAAGAATCATTATCCCCATAAAAAATGTGTTTTTTCTTTTTCAGAGAAAAATATTTTGCTTTTCCTTCTTGGGATGAGAAAACAGCCAAATGCTGACTTGTGTGTGATTTGCCATTAAAAAATTATTTATTTATAGCTCTTCTTCCCCACCCCCACCCCAGAAAAAGATTTGAAGCAGCAGGCTTACATTAAAGTGATTCAGATCCTTGTATGCTTTTGACACATATTTTGAAAATGCTTTTTGTCAATATTGCCCAATAAATATATTTCAGTTTTACTAGTTGAAACTTATAACATGCATGTGAAAATCTCTACTTTCCTCAAGGACATGCACAGAAATTGTGGTGGTGAGACCCACTGCATAAAAATGAGTATTTCCCATCTATTATACTGTGTTTAGATGCAGAAATCAAGTAAATTTAATCAGTGTTAATCTAGAATATGTCTATCAATAGATATGATACTTTGTACTCAGATTTTTTTAAATGATAGTTATATTCTTATTTCCTCAGATATATTTGTCCTTGTGCTGGTCATACAAATGAGTTTGTGTCTGTTCATTTTATTTGCGGACATCCCAGACTTATACTGGCGTTTAGATGTAAGTATTATCTATGGGATCTGATGATATTTTATAGTTATCTAACACTCTGATTTCAGGAAGAAGGTTGCAAATGCAATTGACATGAATTCTTAACATTGAATATTCTTTTGGGATGGCAGAGTTAAAAAAGCATGCTGAATTTGCCCCTATTTGTAGTTTAAGCTGGTCAGGAAATAAAATTTAGTCTAGTCTTGATTTCCCAAGACTGGACATAACCCTTTCAAAAGTATTGAACATTTTTCTTTAAAAGATCCCTTTAAGATTCGAAAATATATTTATATATTTTTGCTTTCAAATGAGAGCATTTCTCCCCCAAGTGCTTATTTTGAAGCTATTTAGAACAATTTTACCTAGAACAGTTTTTCTGTTAATTCTCAAATCAGTACTTATATTTTTTGTTTCCCTCTTTATAAATGTCTGCAAAACTTACTTTCAAAGAGCTATGCTTTATATATTTACATTTTATAATACTGTGACACTTTGAAACCCTACAAGATACAAAAAAACAATGTTTATATTCAAGCAAACAGGGAACATATATTGTGATTTTCTAACCTATCCTACTTATGAACCGCTGCTAAATGTCCTTTGGAATCCTTGTGTGGTGTAAGTAGTTAATGTGCTTGACTGCTAACCAAAAGTTTGAGATTCAAATCCCCTTAGAGGCATTTTCAAAAGGCTGCCTGGAGATCTACTTCCAAAAAATCAACCATTGAAAACTCTAAGGAGCACAATTCTAATCTGATGACACACATGACATTGTCATGTATTGCAATTGACTTGGTGACAATTGTTCACTGGGTAAATAGCCTTT
>NW_006408742.1:2992612-3016685 GCF_000296735.1 Chrysochloris asiatica
ATGAGTTTCATGAGGGTCAAAATCAAGTCTTATCCTTATTAATGATGCATGATGACTGAGTGACTGATGTCATTCCTAATGTAGATGAGCACTTGGAGTGCCTTCCAAACCAGCAATACCTTGACAGAATCTATGGTGACTTTTGACATGAAAACTGAAATCTGCATTAATTGATATTTTAATATTTGCTTTACTGTGCCTAGCAGTACAATTCCCATTGTTGCCATTGAGTTGTTAGGTGCAATCATGTAGACTCTGACTCATAACGACCCTATGTACAACAGAACGAAACACTGCCCAGTCCTGTGCAATCCTCACAATTGTTGTTACATATGAGCCCATTGTTGTTGCCACTGTGCCAATCCATCCCATTGGGGGGTCTTCCTGTTTTTCACTGATGCTCTTCTTTACCAAGCATGATGTCTTTCTCCAAATACCAGTCTTTCCTGATAACATGTTCAAAGTATGAGAGATGAAGTCTTACCTTCCTGACTTCTAAGGAGCATTCTGGCTGTACTTCTTTCAAGACAGATGTGGTCATTCTTCTTCTACATTCAATATACTTCTCCAACACCATAACCCAAATGCATCAATTGTATGATTTTCCTTATTCATTGTTCAACTTTCACATGCATATGAGACTATTGAAAATACCATGACTTGGGTAGGCTCATCTTGTTTTATTAAGTGCAATGGAATTCGTTCTAATTCATAATGACCTTGTATGGGGTTTCCAAGGAGAGGATGGTGGTTTTGAACTGCCAACCTCATGGTTAGTAGTCCAGTGTTTACCCTACAGTGCCACACCAGGACTCCAGCAGGTACACCTTGTTTGTTGTTGTTATCAAGTGCCATTGAGTTGGTTCCAACTTATAGTGACCCTGCATAGGGTTTCCAAGGAGCAGCTGGTGAGCTTGAACCACTGATCTTGCAGTGTAAACCAACCTTGCAGTCCAGCACATTAACCCGCAGCACCACACCAGGACTCCAGAGGTGCACCTTAGTCCTCATGAGTTAGATTGAGTATTCATAGAAAAAAATAGTCTTTGCAAAGCAGTCTTCTGAGTCATGACTTGTTAATTCAGCAGAAGTTAAAGTTAAGACATAATGCATTTCATCATATTTTTTTTATATATGAAAGACTCAGAGGCAGGATGGGTCCTCTGGCAGAGCAAAATAGGAAACACATTTAATTTGGAAGGAAACTGTGCAGACATTGCTTGGATGGCTACAAAAGATTCTGCAAGAATCATTATTTTTCTTATTGCATAATCTGTTCATTTTGGAAAATGTAAAATATGCAAGCCAGGAAAATTATTAACATTCACCATATCCTTCCATCTTCAAATATTCATATATTATCAATACATATTGGCTGATATATGAGGTTTATTCTAAATGGAATCATGCTGTTTTGTAACCTAGTTACTGCTGACTTTTCTCTCTTTTTTTTCCAGTTAAAAAAAGTAGGGAGAAAATTCTCATGGTTTAAAACTTAAAAGTTATAGAGTGAAATTTTCCCTTCTATCCTTATTCCCCACATACCAGTTCTTCCTCCCCCAAGGAACCAATAATATCAGTTTCCTTTATCTACATTCAGAGATGTTATATGCATATGTACAAAAATACAGATATCTCTCTGTGTGCATATTCTTCACCCACATTTTAAACAGTAGCAAAATATTGGATTTGCCTACTACCCATTTGTCATTTTTCTGTCCTGTGGTGGTTTGCCTGTTGCTGTGATGCTGGAATCTTCCACTGATATTTCAAATATCAGCCATCCATGGTGGAGAGGTTTCATTAGAGTGTCCAGACTAAAATAGACAAGAAAGAAAGGCCTGGTGATCAAAATCCAAAAATCAGACAATGAAAAACTTATGGATCAGAAAAGGGTATAGTCCAATAACTCAAACATTTCTACAGTCATGAAGACGAAGCAGGACTGGGTAGCATTTTGTTCTGTCATACCGAAAGTTACCTTGAGTCAGAGCTGACTCTGTGGGAAAACACAACATTGCATTTGTTCAGGACTTTTGACATGTAGACGTCAAGTCATGCAATAGGCAAACATGAGACTTATTGGGGGATATAGCTGTAGGAGAAGTATAGGAAACCATGAGAGGTGGGAAGAGTTTCACACTAAGACGTGGGTCTGAACCCTGCAGAGGGGAGAAGGTAGGAAGTAGGCTGGATGCAGAGTCTCAGGCTACAGCACAGTTCTAAGAAAGTTGAGCTAAGTAGCTCATCAGAGGAGTCTGGTATCTCAGAGAAAAGAGTCTGTTTAGAATCCTTGCTGGGCTCAGTTACTGGCTGAGAGCAGCCCCTGGGCAGTGTGGCCTTGGGTTGAATACAGTGCACTGGGACACACTAGTTCATGCTCCTGTACAGGCGAGCATTTTCATGGCTGCTGCAACCCCAGAACTGCACCTTGCTTCTTTCACACAATAGTACATTTTATAATTGTCCCTTGTAAGTACATAAAACTTCCTCATTCTGTTTTGATCCTAATATGGTATCTCCTTGTACAAGTATGTACTCTAGTTTATATGTGATGCCCTCTACTGATAGACACTTGAGATATTTTTGATTTTTTACTATTACACACAAAGATACAGTAAGTAGCTTTATAAATGGATCTTTTCATGCATGTGCAGCCATATCTCTGGAATAAATTCCTGGAAATTTATTTGCATCTTTAATTTTGATAGTCATAGTCCTTCATAGAATGTACCAGGTTTCACTCCAACCATTGTATGAGACAATGAAGGAGGCAGTGGTGAGTGCAATCGAGTGTACTTGGATTTCTTTTATCTGCTTATTCATTCATTCACCCAGCCATCAAACATTCACATGGACCAGGCACTGTGCTTGATCTCAGGAAAGGGTTAGGAGAATGCAGAGGAAGTGGACTACTTTACCAAACATCAGGCCCCTTCTGATAACACAGCCAAAGTACATGAGAAGATGTCTTGCCAGCCTTGCTTTTAAAGAGCATTTTTTGACAATACGTCTTCCATGACAGATTTGTTAAATCTTTTGGCATTCAATAGTATAATCAATGTTCTTTATTCATTGTCCAACTTGCACATGAATATGAGATGATTGAATATACCATGTCTCAGGTCAGGTGCACCTTAGTCCTCAAAGTATTGAAAGCGACATCTTTACTTTTTAACACTTTTAAGAGGTCTTGTGCAGTAGATTTGCCCATATGTCATTTGATTTTTTTGACTGCTGTTTCCAAGGATGTTGATTGTGGATCCAAATAAAATGAAATCTTATATATCCTCTTTAAAATAAAATGAAGGGAAAAACAAAACACAGTTCAAACCCAACAATTGCTCCTGAGAAATCCTATACAAGGTCACTATGAGTTAGAACCAACTAGACGCCACTTGACAACAAGAATAAAATCATTGGATATAACACTTTCTCATTTTTTCTGTACATTGTTGTTGTTGTTGTTGTTGTTGTTGTTGTTGTTGTTGTTGTGAAGTGCCATCGAGTCAGTTCCAACCCATAGAGACCCTGAATAGGGTTTCTGAGGAGCAGCTGGTGAGCTTGAACCACTGACCTTGCAGTTCAAACAGCTTTGCAATCTGGTGCATTAAACTAACCTACAGTGCCACACCACTTAACACCTATTTCTGTATATTATACTCATGTCTTATAACCTATGAAAATGTACACTGTGACTATCTTCCCAGCATATAATTTTCTTTATGCTACTTCTTTGTCCTTCTAGCTGCTCTGCACCCCAGTCTTGTGGAGAGTCTACATTGTCATTATGCTCAGCTCCAATTTCTTTGTGTCCCTTGTTGTGGAGGTAAGTGCTCTCAGACTGCTGATCTCTCCAGAGTGTCCAGGGTTAACCAGCATTAGCTGACAAGGGTTTATCAGTGCAAAGGGCTCCTTTCCCTTATAACATGAGCGGTTCCAAACAAGCATGAGTGTTCCCCTCTGTAAAGTGCAACTGGGGAGGATGAACTTAAGGATCTCTCTTATTCATTTGTAGCACTCCCAAATGGAAACCCAACTCAACTCATGTGGTTTTTGAAAATTGAGATGTAATTAACATGCCATCAAAATCCATCCTTTTAAAATGTTAACTGTGTTGTGCAGCCATCCCCACTACTTAATTCCAGCCCAATCTCATCAACCTAAAAAGAAATACCATTTCCCATTCCTTTCTCCCCTATTTCTTGGCAACCACTAATCTGCATTATGTCACTATGATTTGTCTTACTCTGGGCATTCCATATAAATGAAATCATGCAACTTGTGGTCTTTCATGTCTGACTTCTTTCACTTAGTAACTTTCACATTTTTCCTTTACAGATGGGAATGTGTGCTTCATAGTGAGATTTCCCCACATTTATCTTCAGCTCTCATTTTCTCCATTTCTTCAGTGAAATGAGTATGTTTTCCACCTTTCTTTCTCTGTGTGGTTCACTCTCTCCTCTGTACTATTAGACCCATTGTTAGGCAGAGGGCCTTCCTGTCAAGTCTTTATGAAGAAACAGAACCAATATGCAGGATCCCATCTATTCCTATTGCTTCTTCCAGTGTTATAAACCAAGGACGGTACCAGCTGAGGGGGTACTCATAGTAGGTTATGAGTATCTAGAACCTGACTTGCCTGTGGTATTCTATAGGCAGTAGCTCAGTGAAGCTTCCTGATGTAGCAGGTTAAAGGTTGCATAGAAGCTGGTGGCAGAATAGGACACAGAGTTAGGGTGCTGGAGATGGTTTCAGAGCTGATTTAATGATTTAATAGCATCATTAAGGATTCCAGTTCTTTAGCATTTCTGTCCTTCCATTCTTAAATGTTGACCTTTCATAACTGTGATTCTTGCCTATGGTATGATACAGATTCCTCTTTTGTTGTTGTTAAGTGTCAATGAGTCATTTCTATCTCATAGTGACCCTGTGTAAGGTTTCTGAGGATTTGAACTGCCGACCCTATGGTTCCCAGTCTATTGCTGATCGTACAGCACCACACCAGGGGTCCAGCTTCTACTTAGGTAGGCAACATCTGTTTTTAGTGTAGGATGAAAAGGGAAGGTCGCTGGAGTCAACTTTTTATCAGGAAGTAAAAGAACATTCTGTAGCCCACCTGCAGACTTCCTCTTTTGCCTTATTGGTTTTCAGGGCACCCTGAGTAGAAAGGAATTCTGGGGAAATAAATTGATTCCAAGAGGAGAGGCAGATTGATTTAGTTTACTTATGATTCTCCGCCCTCCCCCTTTAAGCTAGGTAGTGAAGAGTTGGGAAGGAATGGGTAGTAGCGTGATCAAGCGACAAAGTCCTTCATAATCTCCTAGCAGGGAGTTGTTCCTTTGTCAGCAGATTTGTACTTAAGAAACAACCTCTGGAAGAATCTATCTGGGTTTGAACCCTGACTCCATCAATTTCTGGCTGTCTGATTTTGGGCAATTTACTGCATTTCTCTGGATCTGTTTTATCATCTATAAAATAGTGATAATAATGGTACCTGACCTCAGAGAGTTATTGTAAACATGGACTGTGAACAGTGAACAATATATGTTTCTTAAACAGTAGCTATTAGGAATTCCTGGTGTGGCACTGTAGAATAAGCACTAGACCGCAAGGTTGACAGTTCAAACTCACCAGTCGCTTCTTAGAAATCGTATACAGGTTTGCTGTGAGTCAGAACCAACTCGATGGCACTTAACAGCCACAATTGTTGCAAGAGGCCTAGTGACACAGTAGTTCAAGTGCTCAACTGCTAACAGTCATTAGTTCAAATCCACCAGCCATTCTGTGGGAGAAATCTGTGGTAGTCTGCTTCTTTAAAGATTTCAGTCTTGGAACCCTGTGGGACAGTTTTACTATCTCCTACAGGGTCGCTGTGAGATGGAATTGAATTGGTGGCAGTGGGCGTGGTTGGTTTTATTATTATTTATTACATTATCTCTTGTGTCATTCACTTAACATTTCTTCCCTCTCTCCTCTCTTTCTCCTTATTTTCCACAGCATTTTTTGACAATGTGGCATGTACTATGCTAGGAGGAGAAGAATGGTAGAGGTTTGAAGTTCACAACATATAGGCAGACAGAGGACAAACCATATAGTTATATGTGTATACGTTTCTTCTCTCTCCTCCCATTAAGTATGTTGGCAAGAACTGATCTCAGTAACTATAGCACCTCAAATCTTGCTTGATTCCATAAGGAACTGGGTAAAGGCTTATCCACTTATTAATTCTAAGAATAGCCCTGCTCAGCCTCAGTTGTTATTGTTGTTGTTAAGTGCCATCGAGTCAATTCCAACCCATAGCGACCCTGTGTATGGCTTCCAAGGAGCAGCTGGTGAGCTTGAACCACCGACCTTGCAGTTCAAACGGCTTTTCAGTCTGACACATTAGCCCACAGCACCACACCAGGACTCTGCTCAGCCTCAGTAGATGTTGTTAAATGCCACTGAGTTGGTTTTGACTCATAGCGACACTGTATAAGGTTTCTGAGGAGTGGCTGGTAGGCTTTGAACAACCGACCTTGTGGTAAGCAGTCCAGTGTTTACACTAGAGTGAGGGTATAATTTGATGCTCATGAAAGATAAAGTTACTCCTTTGTTTCTTATGCTGAGTGAGAAATTGAGCAGCATTCCTGGATGTTTAGTATGGCTTCCCAGTGGTTTCTTAACTGAGAAACAACATTGCAAAGCACCAGTTCCAGACTTGTGCCCCACCCCTGTAGGTGACCAGGACAATCTCCAGAAGCTGGGAGTTACCCTTTTCCCTGCTGTCAGCAGACTCTCAGGGATGAACCGAAACTCTTTTGAGTCTTTAGTGAACGCAATTGCAATGAACACATATATTTCTTGCCCCATGAATTGAGCCTCACAGAGGTGCTAAAGATCTCAGACTAGCTTGGATGTGGCAAGATGTTTTTCCTCTGGTGACTAAGGGTTGCCAGTAGATTCCAAGGATGCCTGGCATAGGCTGTACCAACCCTGTACTGTTGTAACAGAGATGGTCCAGAGAATGTTCTCAAGCTGGTGTGGAGGATGGCCGGCCAACTTTCACACTGCCCTAAATATTGTCCAGACTGCTGAAGTTTAACTCTACAACTAATCTTTGAATAGTTTATAAAGCAAACAGGTTTGAATGAGGTCTAACCTAAATCTTAGCCTTATTCATAATCTCAGCACAGTCCACAAAAAAGCAGGTGGGTAAGGGTAGGGGGAGGGCATTGACTAAGATTTTATCCTTACTTGGCTAATTTTCATGAGCTAGTATAAGGAAGACCATAGAAGAATTAATGCTTTTGAGTTATGGTGCTAGAGAAGAATATTGAAAGTGCCATGCACTTCCGAAACAACCAATAGATGTGTGTTGGAAGAAGTGCAGCCAGAGTGCTTCTTGGAGGCCAGGATGGCTAAACTTCGTCTCTTATACTTTGGACATATTGTCAGGAAAGACCAGTCACTGGAGAAGGATAACATGTTTGGTAGGGTGGAAGGTCAGAGAAAAAGAGGAAGACCCCAAGCGAGATGGATTGGCCAAGTGGCAGCATCAATGGGCTCAAGCGTGGCAACAATGGTGAGATTGGCCCAGAATCGGGCAGTGTTTCATTCTAGTGTGCATAAGGTCGCTATGAGTTGGTACCAACTTGATGGCACCTAACAACAACAACAGTATCCATCTAATGAGATGGGGTTCTAGAATGGCTCTGTAGGATAAGCAGTGAACAACTAACCACAAAGTCAGCAGTTCAAACCCACTAGGGTCACTATGAGTCAGAGCCAACAAGACAGCAATTAAGGACAAGCCTCCAGCTGAAAGTTATGGAGTTTACATGGAGAGCTTTGATTCTTGTGTTGTTGTTGTTTACATATATATGTATGCATGGATGAATTATTTGAATACAAAGTCAGAAGGGGACTTTGGAACTTCTGGAACTGTAAAAGAAGGCAAGGCATGAGAGAGAGAGAGAAACAGTGTTTGAGTTTTTTCTTGTTTTGTTGTAAAGTTGACTAAGGTTTCCTGGAAGTAAGTTTGATTTTAAAACCTTTTATGGGCGTCCTGGAGGCCTGGTGTGGTGCTGCAGGATAATGCACTGGCTGCAATGTCCGTTTGAACCCCAAAGTTTGCAGTTCAAACTCACCAGTCGCTCCTTGGAAACCCAGGGTTGCTATGAGTTGGAATTGACTCAATGGCACTTAACAACAACAACAACATGGGAGTCCTGGTGCGGTGCTGTAGGATAAGCATTGGCCCTCAAGGTCTATTTGAACCACAAGGTCAGTGGGTCAAACTCACCAGTGGCTCCTCAGAAACCCTCTATAAGGCCACTATTAGTTAGAACCAACTCACAGTACTTAACAGCAACAACCTTGAATACCAAAGGAGCCTGGGTGGCTCAGTGGGTTAGGCATTGGTCTGTTAACTGCAAGGCTGGAGGTTCAAGCCCACCAGCTGTTCTGAGGATGAAAGATGAGGCTGTCTGTTCCCATAAAGATTTACAGTTTTAGAACTTCATAAAGGGCAATTGTCCTCGGTCTTATGGGGTCACTCTATAAGTGGAAGAGAATGGATGGCAGTAGGTTTGGTTTGGTTTATTGGATACCAGCATTCCTGTCCCATGCCTTAGTCTAGCTCTAAGGAAAACTATTGTTCTTGTGTTAGTTGAGGACAGGCTCTCTTGCTGTGGGAAAGTAGAATAATAGGTCTAGCTAGATAAGCCCTAAGTTTTGCAGATGCTGATGAAATGGTTGTGTGGGGCTTTAATAGCCTGTCCGGTTATGACCAGCTATCAGAGGAAAGATTTAGACCAGCTAATCTTCATCATTTTCATGAGTCCAGTCCACCCACTGCCACTGACTCATAGAGACCCCATACAGGGTTTCTGAGGTCAATTTTTAGAGGAGCAGAAAGCCTCATCTTTCTTCTGTGGAGCAGCTGGTGGATTTGATATGCTGACCTGTAGTTAGCAGCCCAACACATAACCCACTACACCAAATCTCAAAGACAGATAGATTTTTAAAAAACTATTATATCTGTTCTGATGTGGTGCTATAGGATAAGCACTGGACTGCTAACCGCTAGATTGGCAGTTCAAACCTACCAGCCACTCCTTAGAAATCCTATACAGGGTCACTATGAATCAGAACCATCTCCACAGCACTTAAAAACAAAATTCCATCTATGTTGTTATTGTTTTTAAGTGCCATTGAGTCAATCCTGACTCATAGTGACCCTGTATATGGTTGCCAAGGAGCAGCTGGTGCATTTGAACCACTAACATTGTGTTTAGCAGTCCAGTGTTTATAATATAGTGCCACACTAGGACTCCAAGTTCCTCGTATTGTTGTTGTTAAATGCTGTCAAATCAATTCCGACTCATAGCAACCCTGTATAGGGTTTCCAAGGAGCAGCTGGTAGTTTTGAACTGCCAGCCTTTTGGTTCTCAGTACAGTACTTATCCTATAGCGCCACACCAGAAGTACTGTGCTTTGTATATTCCTATAGAATTAATGTTTACAGTTTAGAAAAATACCACTCACAGCCCCAAAACAAGTTGAAATTCTGAAGGACAGCTTGTCTCCTCATGTTTTTTCCCTTGTTTTTTTCATGATCTCTTGTAACTTGGTCAACCTTTGTGACCAAATGTGATAAAGATGAAAAATTTAACAGATAGACTCATGCACTGTATATTGTGGGCTATATCTTGGCCCTTATTTGAGGCTTAGCCAAATTCATGAAATAAAGTGGCTGTTAAAAATATTCTCAAAGACACATATCTTTTGCAATCTTAAAAAGCGTGTTTCAATGAAGTGTTTGCAGGTGAAGGTTAGAGTCCTATGTGATTGTCTTTAGTCAGGCCACAGTCCCTTTGGTAAATAGTTTCAGAAGATTCGGGGAAGGAAGGAGGTTCTACCTACCAAGCCCTGCATTGTAAGTGAAGTGATATGATCTGTTCTGCAAGCATAAGGGAAGGAATTGTTACTTTCTTCTATGCTTGTAGTATAGATGTAAAGGATTTATTACAACAAGGTTTGTTTGTTGTTGTTAGGTGCCATCGAGTCAGTACCAACCCATAGCAACCTTATGCACAGCAGAACGAAACACTGCCTGATACTGGGCCAACCTCTCTACTGTTGCCACGCTTGAGTCCATCGATGCTGCCACTTGGCTAATCCATCTCATTGGGGGTCTTGCTCTTTTTCTCTGACCCTCCACCTTAACAAGCATGATATCTTTTTCCAGTGACTGGTCCCTCCTAAAAATAAGTCCGAAGTATGAAAGGCAAAGTTTGGCCATCCTGACCTCCAAGGAGCACTCTGGCTGCACTTCTTCCAAAATGGATCTATTGGTTCTTTTGGCAGCCGCTGGCACTTTCAATATTCTCCTCAACACCATAACTCAAAAGCAACAGTTCTTCTACAGTCTTCCTAATTCACTGTCCAGCTTTCGCTTGCATATGCGAAAATACCAGGGGTTGGATCAGGCGCACCTTAGTCCTCAAACTGACATCTCTGCTCTTCAATACTTTAAAAAGGTCTTGTGCAGCAGATTTGCCTAATGCAATACACCATTTGATTTCTTGACTGCTGCTTCCGTGAGTGTTGATAGTTGATCCAAGAAGAATGAAGTCCTTAACAACTTCAGTCTTTTCTCCATTGATAAGAATGTTGTTTATTGGTCCAGTGGTGAGGATTTTTGTTTTCTTGACATTGAGATGTAATCCATACCGAAGGCTGTGCTCTTTGCTCTTCATCAGTAAATGTTTTAAGTCCTCTTCACTTTCAGCAAGCAAGGTTGTATCATCTGCATATTGCAGGTTGTTAATGAGTTTTCCTTCAATCCTGATGCCATGTTTTTCTTCATATAACCCAGCTTCCCAGATTATTTGCTCAGCATACAGGTTGAATAAATATGGCGAAAGAGTACAAACTTGTTGCACACCTTTCTTAATTTTAAATCATTCAGTGTTTCCATGTTCTGTTCGAACAACTGCCTCTTGGTCCAGGTACAGATTCCTCATGAGCACAATTAAGTGTTCCAGAATACTCATACTTGGCAATGTTGTCCATAGCATGTCATGATCCACACAATTGAAAGCCTTTGCATAGTCAATACAGCACAGGTAAACATCTTTCTGATATTCTCTGCTTTCAGCCAAGATCCATCGGACATCAGCAATGATATGCCTCGTTCCACGGCCTCTTCTGAATCCAGCTTGAACCTCTGGAAGTTCTCTGTCAATGTATGATTTTAACCATTTCTGTATAACCTTTAGCAAAACTTTACTCGCATGGGATATCAAAGAGATTGTCCGATGATTTCCGCATTCTGTTGGGTCACTTCTCTTTGGAATGGGCACAAATATGGATCTCTTCCAATCAGTAGGCCAGATAGTTGTCTTTCAAATTTCTTGGCAGGGATGAGTGAGTGCCTTCTGTGCCGCCTCACTTTCTTGAAAGATTTCCATTTTTATTCCATCAATTCCTGGAGCCTTGTTCTTTGCCAATTCCTTCAATGCACCTTGGACTTCCTCCTTCAGTATCATTTGCTTTTCATCATATGCTACCTCTTGAAACAGTTGAACATTAACCATTTCCTTTTGGTACAGTGACTCTGCGTATTCCTTTCATCTTCTCTTGATGCTTTCTGCATTATTCAATAATTTGCCCAGATAATCTTTCAGTAATGAAAGTTGAGGCTTGAATTTTTTCTTCAGTTCCCCCAGCTTAAGAAGTGCTGAGCATGTTCTTCCTTTTTGGTTTTTTATTCCAGATCTTTGCACATTTTGTTGCAATATTTGGCTTTATCTTCTAGAGCTGATCTTTGGAATTTTCTGTTCAGCTCTTGGATCTCCACATTTCTTCCATTTGCTTTAGCCATCTCTAAGCTGGAAAGCAAGTTTCACTGTCTCTTCTGACATCCATCTTGACCTTTTCCTTCCTTCTTATCTTCTCAATAACTTTTTGCTTTCTTCATGTATGATGTTCTTGATGACATCCCACAACTCTTCTGGTCTTCGGTCTTTAGTGTTTAATGTATCAAATCTGTTCTTCAGATGATCTCTAAATTCAGGTGAGATATATTTAAGGTCATATTTTGGATCTCATGGACTTGTTTTCATTTTCTTCAGCTTCATTTTGAATTTGTATGTGAGTAATTGATAGTCTGTTCCACAGTCTAAACAAGGTTTAGAGAGGGTAATTAATTTGCCATAGTTGAAGTCAGAGCTGAGACTTGAATCCTGATTTGTCCAACTCCAAGATGGTGGCTTACATTGCAATTTCATGGACTTGAGTTCATGACTATAGAGTAATGTACAAGGGTGTACCAAAGCCAACATATATCTACTTGATGGTAAGTACTTTTAATAGTCATTTTATATTAAATCAAATATGGAGTGGATTTCAAAATTTTCATGATTTTTAAAGTTAATTTAAATGTGAGACTCGATTTTCATCTTTCAGGCTGGTCTCTTCAAACTCTATCCCTAGCCACATTCTTGAATATATATATACATATATATATCTTTTCTTGTAGAAGGGTTACTTAAGCAGAAAAGTTTGAGAAGTTGAGCCCTATCACATTAAACCACTTTGGATTTATCCAGGACTCAGGTTCTTGATCAACCTCTGGGTCTAGGCAGCCAATATAGTAGGGCCTCATCATGGTCTAAGGAGGGGTATAGCCTGGGGATTCTTGACTTCTAATTGTAAAGAGTAATTCTTTTATTTTACAGGAGGCCATTATTGAAAACCGAGCCCTGTGGATGGTAATCAAAAGGTGTTTTGGCTATCATTCCAAAAGCCAGTATCGGATTTGGCAGAGGGTCTTGGCCAAGGATCCCAGTTGGCCCCCATTAAACCAAACCTCCTACTGTGACATGCCAGGGTGTGGCAGGGGAGTGTCTTACAGCAATCCTGTGTTTGAGAGCAATGAAGAACAGTTTTGAAGAAAATGTAATTTCTGAAGTTGATGCAGCAGAGAGACAATGACACCAGGGACCAGATTCAGTGGTATTTTAAACAATCAGACTCTTGCAATATCAACTGGATATTTAGGCATACCGATCAAATCATGGTGTGAAATTAAAGTGTGCTTGATAAAATGTTTTCTACCAAGCAGAACACTGCCCCAGAGCAGTACTTTCCCTCTTGGCTTCTGAATGTATTGAGGATGTTCAGTCAATCAGTAATGGGCCAACGATGGCTCTAGGCTAAGAGATTGTGAGCATTAAAAAAGAAGAATACTATACATCCCCCGCTACAGATAGTTTTTCAATTTGTATTTCATTAATGGGAAAATGAGTACATGGTAGCCATCCTACCAGTCTTTCTGTCTGATTTCCTTTTGCTTATAGGACATTTTTGAATTTGAGACTATTCCTTCTTCATCTAGCCCTCCCTACGTATTAGTAGGATATGGTAGATGTGTGCTCAATAACAAACAAGCCTTCCTGTCTCAGTGGCTTTAGTACACAAGAGCTTATTCCTTGGCCAACTCTGAGGACAGTTGTTCCGACCTGAGGGCTGACCTGACTCAACACAAGGGCTGCATGTTTACTGTGGCAGGATGAGGAGGAGACTGGGGAATCACACAGGGCTTCCACTGCCTCATTGTCAAAGTGGCACACATTGCCTCCATTCTACCTCCCACAGCTCATTAGCCAGGGATTTGACAAAGGAGCTCGAAAGTCTCCTATATTCAGGGCCAACTTCACAGCCCTGTGTTCACAGGTTTAAAACTGTGTAGTCATCATCTTGAAATTCTTAGTTTTTGAAAACAAGATCCCACATTTTCAATTTTCACTGATTATACAAATAATCTAGTTGGCCAGGCCTATATTCCTACAAAAGAAAGGGAAGCATATTGGGGCTGCTAGTACTGTCCATTGGACTCTACTTCTCCTGACCCTATGAATGTCTCCTATGTGTTAGGGACCTTTCAGATCACATACCCAATTTCAAGAGCTAATAACCCTTCTGCTTCATTCTTTTTGAGGTCTGTTAGTCTTGTGTTGCAACGTTACATGTCATCATCAATGTTGTTCCCCATGTCACCTACGTGTTTCTTAAGTTTGAGGCTTCCGTGTCCAGAAAGTGAAGTATCTCCCTTATTTTGTCACTACTACCATTTGACATAGGAGTCCTGGTGTGGCTCTGTGGCACCAGACTGCAAAGCGGTTTGAACTGCAAGGTTGACGGTTCAAGCTCACCAGTGTCTCCTTGGAAACCCTATACAGGGTCACTATGGGTTGGAACTGACTCGACGGCACTTCAGAATAACAACCATTTGGCATATTGGCTTGATTCAACATAGCACATATCCAGTGTTTTTGTTAGCTCAGCAGACAACACTAAGTGAATATCTACAATGTTCCTTTGAATGCAAAAGCAAGAGTTTCATTATGAACATTGCATTCTGAATTCATACTCTGAGTAGAGGGTGAATGTCCTGACCCAGACTGGCTTTGCTATTTATCAATAGCATCTGTCAGCATTTCCTTAGCTGGTAGAGCTCTTGAGCATGATTGGTGATTCTGTGAGGGCAGAGATAATTCTAGGTACGTGGTGCTTTCCCAGTAATGATGGTAGTTCTTTGCTTACAATTTGAGGATAGGACATGAAGGCATTCAGTGTTCCGGATCTGCAGAATCCTTGTCTTCTTTGGTACAAAAAGAAGTGCTTCCTTTTATGATGTCAGCCTCAGCAGTGACAGTGGCTCCTACTGTCTTGTTCTAAAAGTAATAGTCTGGTGTGGTTTTTTTAAATTTAAATTTCTTATCATATTTCAAAAGGTGAGGGCTTAGGGGTAGACGCAAGTTGGAAATAGTCTACAATCTTGTTAAGAACAAGAATATTATGTACCGTTCATATTTATAAGAGCTCTGTGAAAATTGCTTTCACTTACCCTAGCTCATTTGAATTGCACAATTCTCCTGTAACTCAGTGAAGGACTTATCATCCCCAAGATGCAAAAGAGAAAAATGAGACTCAGGGGGAGGAGGGCAAACACAGATCTTCCAAGCAAACTCTACATTATTTCCAAATACCTGCTAATGATGGCTCTCCATTGTGGCAGGCTGTTCAGCTTAGCCTTGTAGGCAAGCAGAGGTTTCTTTTTTGTCAGGTGTAAGGAGGCAACCTTCTGTTCAAATGAATGCCAGGTATTTTGCCAGGCCCTGGCTAGGTGTGTGAAAAACAAAAGAAGATGAAAAACAAAAGTGTGGTTTTCTTTCTGAGATTCTGAGTTGCTCTTGCTTCAGCCCTAAGTGATTCCATCCTTAGCAATCTAGAATCAAAGGGTAGGTCATGGTGGAGAAATGTTTCCCATTAGACAAGCATCACTAAGGTCTCTGCCAGAAGGACCTTCTTTTGAAGACTGCACTTCTTTTGAAGACTGCACATTTTAGAGCATATAAGTGAAGGAACTAGGAGTGCTTAACCTGGAAATAGAGAAGAGTCAAGGAATTAGGAGGGTTGTATTCAAATATTTGAGAAGTTATCACAGGAAAGAAAAGTACAATTTTGTTGGATGGTACAAGAAGGCAAAATTAGGATAGTGGGAAAGATCACAGTGAGTTCAACTTCAGAGAAATGGGAAGACCATAGATGCAAGAGGAAGCAGATGTTCTCAAGAGGTGTGTGCTTGGTGGCACTGGAGAAGTTAAATGAATATTCAAAAACCAATTATAGAAGAAAGTCAAGTATCAAATAAAGCTCAATTACCTGCAAGTTCTTTCTCAAGTTCAAGGGCCCAGTGTCTGTCCACACAGGATGACACTCCAGGGAGAAATGGACTTGGGAGGACATAATGGGAGTTAGGATTCCCTAACTCTGTAAGATCTTCCTGTGTGGACACATAAACGTGTCTGCTCTGTGCCATGAAAAATAGCTCCTAATGAGAATAAAAGTCTAGAAAATACAGTGAGGAGCAAGGAGTCCTGGCTTCCAAATTAAGAGATGAGGGAATACTATTGAGATGTGTGTTCTCTTAGAGAGAGGTGACTGAGACCTTGAGTACAGACCATGAGAGAAAGTTCCAAACCCAGGGCAGAACTACCTGCTAGCAATATGCTTTCCTGGAGCAGAAAACTATGTAGCCACAATTCTGTTCATTAGAAAGCACCCCCTGTGTATTTACTCCAAGGTACTCAGCTCTTACCTACAAAGCAGCAGCCTGACTCTGGCCTCCCCTTCCTCACCATGTGACTATGTGAGTACGGGAACATGTAAATGCTATCTGTATCCTTATGTGCACACCTAAGTGTGCAGGTGCACGCTTGCAGATGTGATGACTAGAAGTAGATTATTTATTCAGAACCTTGTATTTAGTTTATGCTAAAATAAATTATTCTATATAAAAGAGAATCTATACTTTTGTTGGTCTAAAATCCATCTCTCTTTCTGAGTCTTTCACTCAAGCTAAATAAATGGGGAGTCCTGGTGTGGCACTCTAGTATAAACAATGGACTGCTAACCACAAGGTGGGCAGTTCACACCTACCAGTCACTCCTTAGAAACCCTATACAGGGTCACTATGAGTCAGAACCAACTTGATGGCACTTAACAACAACAACTCTAGCCATATGGAGTCAAAAAAAAATATCTTTACTAACTTTGAGACATTTCCAACACCACCAATTTTATTCTTGACAAACCTTTGGTGCATTACCATTTCCAGAACATTTTCATACCTGTCCTCTCATTTAAGCCTCATGTCAATCTTAGGAGGAAGGCAGAACAAGGATTATTATCCTCAGTCTTCTGCTGAGGTGCCTAAGACTCCCAGAGGTCCAATAACTTGTTCAACACTCATAATGTAAAGGAACTGAATTCAGATGCAGGCTCTCTGAAGTCTCACCCTCCTATGATGCTTCCCGCTAGATGAAAAGCTTGTGACATTGAAAAAAGAAAGGGGAAAAAAAAAAAAATGTAAGTGGAGCAACATTCCCCTCCAGAAAAAATTTTAGTTTCTCATGGAAGTTCTCTTGAACCTGAATACCAATCACATGAAAGGTCAACCCCACATCTAGGAGAGTAAAAGCATAAAACCAGAGTCCTGTGAGTGTTTCTCATGCAATCAGACAGAGCTCGAGTTTCTGATTTCAGGCTCCAGAGGCAAAAAGCTGTGTGTGTCTCTCCTTCAACTCTTATCAGTTCCTGCTTGTGTACAACTCTTCAGGGTCATATGGGTTCTCTTTCAGCCTTGCCGTGTACTCATTTCTGTTATGAAAAGAACAGAAAAATGACTTTCATGCAACATTCTGTCTACTCTTGGTTTTCCATGTTGTTGTTAGTTGCTACTGAGCTGGCTCTGACTCATAGTTTCTCCAGGTTCACCTGACTCTCTATCTATGAGAAGGCACATTCTCGGTGGTTCAAGACCAAGCCTAATTCATCTCATTTTTCTCCCCCAACCTAACGCAGGACCATTTACATTACTAAGGATGTAGCAAGCAACTGTGACACAATTGAACAAAACAAATACAATCACTGGGATCTTTTGTTGATTTCTCCTCCTTTGTCTGTGAACATCTGTTTTGCATTCAGTATAAAAAAGCTGAACTAAAACAATAGGGCTAGGAACACAAACAACCAAAGACACAAAGTATAGTGACCTCAATGTTGCACATAATAAATTTGGCTGTCCGCTTCTATTGTGTGTATGTGCATAATTAAAAGGGTTAGGTACATACATACTACAAAGGATATCTGTGATCTGTAGCAGACACCAGAGGCTTATTTGCACAAGGAAGGGAGAACCCTAAGGGCAAAATGCTTAACTAAAGGAAAGAAAGAGTGGAGACCTTATTTACTTGAAAGGCAAATGGAGAACAGGGTAAATTTTGAGTGCAATGGGATGCTTATCTTGCAGTTTGTTCTCTGGTTTCACACTGACTTTAGGAACTTTAAGGAGGCCTGGTGGTGCAGTAGATTAAACATTGGGCTGCAAACTGAAAGGCCAGTGGGTCAGAACCAACAGTTATTCCTCAGGGGAAAGATGAGACTGTTTTCTTCCTTAAAGATTTACAGGCCTCAGAAACTCTTAAGAGTAGTTCTACTCTGCCTTATAGGGTTGCTATGAGTTGGAATTGACTTGATGCTACTGGGTTTTGAGGTTTAGGAACTTTTATAAGGTCCGTGGGATAAGCACTTGACCATAAGGTCAATGTGAAAGCTGTACTGAAAAGAAAGCTTGAGAGAGAGACCTACTCTGGGGTCTTTGTGTTGATCACCTAACAGTGATGTGACAAAGTACAGATGGAAGATACATGTCAGTAGAGACTGATGTGCCACCAGTGGTACCTATACATACAGATGTGGGTCTTAGCATGTCTCCAAGTGTCTAAATGCAACTGATAGTGGCTGAGGGAGACGGAGAATGCAGAGATGGCACAGAGTGGCTGTACACATCACGGAAACCTGAAGTCCCTTGCAATCACCCCAGGTCATGCAAGGACCACAGAAAGCTGACTATGGGAGCCATGCAGATGATCTGAGAGTGGTGGTGGGAGTGGAGAGGATGCTGTAACAGATAGACCACATGTTGTAATCAAATGTGGGAGACTTCTGTGCACCTTCTTGATGACTCATGAAGCAACTTCAGAGTGGTGGGCTGCTCTGATTCTGTTCTTGTGATCTGTGATCTTGCTATTATCTCATATACATGCACAGGAAGCATGGGCTAAAATGATGGGAAAGATAATCTCTCTACTAGGTGAGAACACATTAGGCAAAATCCACACAGGGACGCTTACAGAAAAACACACATTAAAAAACCACCACAGAGCCCAAGGCGACTACTCTGTTTCTCATCTGCTCAGGGCCTGAACAAAGGACAGGATGGGGTCACTTTAGGGCTGACTGGATGCTCTTCACTGAAAGTTGAGCCAATTAATTCTCTCTTAACCCAGCCCGAGATTAACCTTGAGATTTTAATAGATGCTTAAGTAGCCTCAATAATTTGGCCACAGTCCTTGACTAATGGGAAACTGGTTTGATCTGGAAACCAATTTGGAGGCTTCGCTCCTCCTTAGGTGTATTGTAGAATCCAGTTTAGTCTTGAGAAAGGCCAGATCTTTGTATCCACCCTCACCTCAGCCTAACACAGCAGAACAGGTGTCTCAGGTGTCTCAGGGCTAAATGGATGGACCAGTCTGGCCAGTGGGGCCTGAGAACAAAGAAGCTGGCTGAAGTCATATGCCCTTGAGCAATACCACTGCATGCCTGACCACATCATTAAGGGTCAGCCGCGTACACACAAGTACAGTCAATTATAAAGAAACAGGGAAGTGTACAAGGACTAAAGGGGATTGAAGTAAAGCATGCTATACACACAACTTTGGAACAAGTGTCATGTGAGTAGATGCATGGATAGATACACAGGCTGAATGGATCTGGGAGGAAGAGTGGGGATATAGCCACACATATGTAAGGGTTTGAAAGATGGTATTTGTAATGTACAGCAAACATACCTATGAATGTGCTGAAGCATATACCAGACAAAGTGATGAGAACTTCTTAGATATTATCAAACATCTTAAGGAAATGAGTTACTGAATCATAGTCTCAGGGGACACCAGGGTCAACTGGCATAACATAGTCCACAAAGACAAAGCTTTATATCCTACTTTGGTGATTAGCGTCTGGAATCTTGAAAAGCTCATAGGCAACCATCTAAGGTGCAATTATTGGTCTCCCTATGCGGAAGAAAGAAGAGTGATGAGAATTGAAGATGCTAGGAATCAATTGGAGTGCTGGTGTGGCACTGTGGGTTAATGGGCTGAACCGAAAAGTTGGTTTGAACTGCAAGCTCAGTGGTTTAAGTTCATCAGCTACTCCTCAGAAACCCTATACAGGGTGGCTATGTGTCAGAACTGATTCGATGGCACTTAACAACAACAACAACAGGTAATCAATGACTCCAATGGACTAATAGAACTTGTGACCATCAGCCTCCACAATTCTGAGACCAGGAGAACTAAATGGTGCTCAGGTACCATTACCAATTGTTCTGAAATGTATCACAACAGTAGGTATCAGATAGAGTGGCAGAAAATGTAGAGCAAGACTCAAAATTGTAAAAAAAATAAAAAATAAAATACTGGGCTTACTAGTCAGAAAGGCTGGAAGAAATCGAGATTATGGCCCTCAACCACCCTTCAGGTCTGGAAAGGAACTCACCCTCGTGTCTGATTTTCAGTGAAGTGATAGTAAGTATATAGGGGAAGCACAACACTAGTAAGGTATGCTCACCATGGAATAGTTAATCATTTAAGATTAAAAGGGCAACATTTTTCTAAAGACAAAATTGAAAAGGGATAGGAAGGAAGGTGGAATAGAAATAGGAAGCAGAGGGAGGAAGTGGGATAACTGTTTTTGCATGGAGGGGATTGCAGTCATTGAGATGAAACCAAGTGTATGATGTATTGAATGTGAAATGGATGATCTTGTCTGTAAATCTTTACTCAATTCACAATAAAAAGTTTATTTAAAAAAAATGTCTCTTTGGACACCAGCATATGGTAATTAAGAATAAAGGTTTTAGAACCAAGCAGATTTGAGTTCAATACAAATTTCTCTGGTTTGTATTTCTGATCCAGTTAGGTGCTATGTGAAGTCCCTGGTGGTGCAAAATTAATGTATTTAGCTACTAGCAGAAAGAGTTTTTCGAGTTCACTAGAGGCACCTCAGAAGAAAGGCCTGGCAATCTGCTTCCAAAGAATCAGACACTGGGTTGGCCTTTAGTTTCATAATTATAAAGACCAAAGGAGATAAATACAAGGTGACACATCATTTCTTTACTTTTATCTCACAAGTTTTAAGGTTTCTTAAGTCCTGACTTTGCACATTTTGTAGCTGTTTAGTGGGTAATATGAATCAGTAAATTAGCAGATAAAAGAACCGATAAATGGTAAAAAAAAAAAATGAATGAACTAATAAACACATTGGAAACTCTCAGGAATCAAATGCATATAATTCCATTTTAATTAAAATGCGACTATTCATGCTTTTCTATGTGTTTAAATTATTTTATTAAATTTGTGTATTATTAGTTATTTAAACACAGAGCCCAGCCCTTGCTTACAGAATCACTTACTTGCACCTCAAAAGAGCCAAATTTCTAGTTTGACTTCCTTTTGCTTCATTGCTTTTTTTTACATTGGCATCATCTAGATAGCTTCCAAATCTATGTGATTTCCCACGAGAAACAAAGGGCCCAGGTTTGGCCATATTTGCAGCAGCATTCAGTTGTCTTTTTTGCTATCACCTCATATGTCAGTCCATTCTCTCCAGGGGACAGACCATGACAAGTCTGTCTTCTGAAAAATAAATTTCTTAGCCCAATCAATAAAATCAGAATTTCTGGAAAGGGTCCTGAGAACCTGTGGCTTTATCAAGCTCTCTGGGTAATTCTGGACTTCTGATGTGGTGCTGTAGGACCAGCATTGGACTGTGAACCACAGGTCAGTGGCTCAAACCTACCCGCTGCTCCTCTGAAACCCTATTCAGTGTCACTATGAGTCGGAATCGACTCAACAGCACTTGACAACAACAACAAAAGGCAATTCTGGTTACAAGTGAGGTTTAGAGGTTCCATGATCCTAAAACAATAACTTAGGTTATTTTCCCTGAATGTTCTGATTTACATTTGTCCACATAAAAAGTCATCTACATTTTTTTTTTTTCCTTCCCACTCACCCAGTACTGAGGGAACTGTTGGTGGTAGTCTTCCTTTGGAAATGCTAAAGTTATCTCTGCTTCCATATTATAAAAACCTTACTCTATATTATGAAAGTCTCTGAGGTGAAACATTCTGTTAACTGGAGTCTCTCCTATGAGGAAAGCCCATTTATCCCTGTTCTCTTTTGGAGTTTTCGGTACTTCCCTTTTGTCACCATCATGTAGTGACTAAATTCCATGGAGAAAGCAGTCAAATAGAATTAGGTTTAATACCTTGAAGTTATGAGATCTGGTAGTGTAGTGGTTACGAATTGGGTTGCTAATCTCCAGGTTATCAGTTTGAAACTACCAGCAGTTCCACTGGAGAAAGATGAGGCTTTCTGCTCTCATAAAGATTTACAGCCTCAGAAACCCTATTCAGGGTTGCAATGTTTTGGAACTGACTCCATGGCATACAACCACCACCATTACCACCACCTTGAAGCTGATTGAAAATACGGCTAAAACCTCCAAGCTTTAAGATAGTCAAACAAATTCACATTTCAGATAAGAGAGTAAAAGAAAGCTTGTTCTAGAATTGTCCCCCAGACGTAAAAATCTCATGGGAATTCTATTCTCTCCAACAAAGTTATATATATCATCTGGGACTGATTAGTAAAGAATAAATTTGCCTTGAGACAATAACTTACAGATCTATGTGATTCTTAGGATACTTCTTGGCATCCAGTTCACTTTGGCATGCCTACATCTATGCCCCACCTTTGTAACCAACCCATCTCATGTCAGGTTTGAACTGTCAAATGCAATGGAACCATTGTTCTTTCAGCAGAGACACCAGTTTCACAAATGCCATTATCCTTCATTTAGCACCATTCATGGTCTCAATAGTTGTCAGCGATTTCAGTAGTAGTGAAGGGATAAGAGATGGGAGTTTAATGTTAACCATGATATTAACTTTACAGTGCTGGGGTGTCATCTGTTTGGCCACTAGTCAGATTCGGATAGGTGTTAACACTTGACCATCATTCTCACTGACACCTGCTGAGCTCATCAGCCAAGTCTTACAATGGCAGTCTGTGTAGATTTGTTCTTGTGGCCAGTCTTCTGGAAAGTCCTCCAGAATATTAAATTAAACAGCCATCCTGCTCCTGTGCAGCTGAATACACAGAGCATCAAGATAATGTAGCCAAAGCTTTACCAAGCTTAAAGTCCTTGACGATAGTCAATACATTTCTAGCAGGTTAAAATGGGCTATTGAACTCTCCTGGAAGAGTCCTAAGACCTCCAGTCAGACCAAGCTCAGGGTAGTTGTATGGGAATTTTTTAATTAGGGAAAAAAGAAACCAAAGATTCTGAAGTGAAGAAGCTGAGCAAAAGCCCTGTGAGAGAAAGGAAATATGAAAACTGTTACTATAAGACGAGGTTTTTCTCCCCCATTGAATGGTGCCTACATGGAAGCAAGGAACCCTGGTAGCATAGTGGATTATGAGTTGGGCTGCTAACTACAAGGTCTACAGTTTGAATCTACTAACCAATTGACTGGAGAAAATTAGGCTTTCAGCTCCTATAAAGGTTTACCTTCTTGGAAATCCTATACAGGGTCCCTAAATTGGAACCAGCTTCCACGGCACATAACCACCACCACATAGAAGCAGGGTACAGATACTAAGACACCTTAGTAGTTTTCTGAGGTTAGGTTGGACTCAGCAAAGACTCATATGCAAATATTGCATGAAGTATTCCTAGGAGAAACTGGCAAGGGAGGAGAAGGAAACAAGAAAGGACGTGATTTCACGCAAAGTCTGATGTTGGCACAGAGCTCTGAAATGTAAACGTTACCTCAGCGTGCCCCAAGCTCTGGCAGAATTTTAGATGCTTACCTTTGTGCATCCATAACCCAGAGTTGCTTGGGTGTGGAGTGGAGTGGAGTAGTCCTTTCTGGGATAGGCACATAGCTTAAGGGTAGTCCTGTGATGGTTAGTTGTTGTTGTTGTTAGGTGCCATTGAGTCGATACTGACTCACAGTGACCCCTATGTACAATAGAACAAAACACTGACTGGTCCTGGGCAAACCTCACAAATTGTTGCCACACTTGAGCCTATTGATGCTACCACTTTGCCAATCCATCTCTCTGGGGGTCTTCCTCTTTTTCTCCGACCCTCCACCTTATCAAACATGATATCCTTCTCAAGCAACTAGTCCCTCTGACAATATGTCCAAAATATGAGAGACGAAGTTTGGCCATTCTGGCCACTAAGGAGCATAGAGTTAGTGTTAATAGGACCTCTGGCTATAGTGTTTGTAACACACATTGTTGTTGTTGTCAGGTGCCATCGAGTCGGAACCGACTCATAGCGACCCCATGCACAGCAGAACGAAACAATGCTCGATCCTGGG
>NW_006408742.1:3020465-3049980 GCF_000296735.1 Chrysochloris asiatica
TGACCGAGCTACTCACTACACATTTACCTGATCCACCATCTTCAAGGAAGGCCTGGTAGTATAGTGGTTAAAACAAACAAACAAACAAAAAAAAAAAACCTGGTTGTGAACCTCGTGGTCAGCAGCTCAAATCCTCCAGGTCCTCCACGTGAGAGAGATGAGGCTTTCCGCAACTTGCAGTTAAACAGCCTTGTGGCCCAGCATCTAACACACATTAGATGACTAAATTTTGTTGTTGTTGTTAAGTGCCATTGAGTCAATTCTGACCCATAGTGACCCTGTATAGGGCTTCCGAGGAGCAGCTGATGAGTTTGAACCGGCGATCTTGCAGTTAAAATGGCTTTGCAGTCTGGTGCATTAGTCCCCAGTGCCACATCAAGAAGCCTAAGTAGGACTATGCAAATGTGAGGTGCTGTGGGCCACTCAGGGGATTGGATAGCTTGCTTATTATGTAAATAAAGTATATGGCACCCTTGTGACCATACAAATAAAGTTGGTGGCTTTTTTCATACTGCTAGACATAAAGTAAGCCATCCTAGAGGTTGGAAAGGGATCTCACTACCATTATGAAAGAATGGAGTATCTCATTTGGATCCAAGATCCCTGTGTGGAACCTTCTCGGTTTAGGACACGTGAGAGCTGTGGCATGAGAGATAGTGAGGGACAGTGACAGAGAAATGGTGACAGTGGAGGAAATGGAACCAGGAGATGAGCAGGAGGTAGTGTGTGGCGGGCTTCCATGCTCACACAGCGAGAAAGCAGAATGTCTACAAAGAAGTAATAAAGAGCTGAGTTGAAGATTTGAAGCGAAGGTTCCAGAAAACGAAGCAAAGCATTATAATGAAATGTTAAAAGATCTGGAGTTAGAAAACCAAGAGGATATGCTGCAGCCTGAGCAGCTGTGAAGCTTTCAAGTAGTGGCAATGGGAGATCAAAAGAAAACAACAGAGGCAATATTAAGAATAAAGTTGGGCCAGGTGGGCTGTTGACTTCTGATAGAGAATCAAGTGGCCCCGACTCCAGGTAGCTGGTTTATTATATAGTGCTCAAAAGCAGGAAAGGGAGAGTTTCTCCAGGGCAGTCCTGGTTCCAGGCACACAGAGCAATTGTCTGAGGACAAACAATTGTTAGAAAAACAAGTCTGGGGTAAACATAGGCAAGCAGAAATGTTTGCATGCTTTCCTACTGACTAGCTCTACAACACACTGAGCTAAAGGTTACTTCCTTCTTGTGCTGTGGACTTTTGCCCAGACAGACACCCTCAGGCCAACTTTTGCTGGACCCGAGGTGGGGAGTGATCTCCAACTCAGCAGCTCCCAACAAGGATAGAACACATTTGGCATTTCTCAATCTGAAAGGACTGAAGAACCAATTCAGGCCTTGAGTTATAATATTGAAAGTCTATTGGGCTGCTAAACTCAGGGTCAGCAGTTCGAAACTACCAGCTGTTTCCTGGGAGAAAGATGAGGCTTTCTGCTCCAGTAAAGATTTACAGCCTCAGAAACCTTGTGCAGGGTCACTATGCATTGGAACCAACTCCATGGCACATAACAACAACAACAGATGGGCCAAAAAAAGGGAGTCCTGGTGTGGCAAGGTAGAATAAACACTAGGCTGCAAACTGAAAGATTGGCAGTCCACACTCCCCAGCTACTCCTAGGAAACTCTATATAAGGTGGTTACAAATTGAAACTGACTGGACAACACTTAACAACAACAACAATATGGCAAAAGATTAAATGGTATAAGAAGTATCTAAAGAAGATGAGAGGAATATGCAGAATCACTGTACCAAAAATAATTGGTCAATGTTCAACCATTTCCAGAGGTAGCATGTGATCATGAACCAATGTTGCTGAAGGGAAAAGTACAAGCTACACTGAAGGCATTGGCAAAAAAGAATCAATGAGATACCAATCGAAACATTTCAGCAAATGGATACAACGTTGGAGGTGCCACCACTTATCCTATGTCAAGAAATTTGGAAAACAGCCACCTGGCCAATTGACTGGAAGAGATTCATATTTGTGCCCTTTCCAAAGCAAGGTGATCCAACAGAATTAACAAATTATTGAACAATATCATTCATATCACACAGAAGTAAACTTTTACTGAAGATAATTCAAAAATGGTTGCAGCGATATATTGAAAGGGAACCACCAGAAATTCAAGCCAGATTCAGAAGAGCAAGTGGAATGAGATATACTGTTACTGATATCAGGTAGATCTTGGCCGAAAGCAGAGTATGCCAGAAGGATATTTACCTGTTCTTTGTTGAGTATGTAAAGGCATTCAACTGTGTGGATCTTAACAAACCATTGATAATCTTTCAAAGAATGGAAATTCCAGAACACTTAGCTGTGCTCATGCAGAACCTGTACATAGACCAAGATGCCATTGTTCAAACAGAACAAGGAAATACTGAGTGATTTAAAATCAGGAAAGGTGTGCACCACAGTTATATCCTTTCATACTTATTCAATCTGTATGATGCACAAATAATAAAAAAGCTAAACTGTATGAAGAAGTATGTGACATTAAGATTGGAGAAAGACTCATCTGCAATAAGCAGATGACACAATCTTGCTTGCTGAAAGCAAAGAGGACTTTAAAAGTAGTTACTTATGAAGATCAAAGACGATAGCTTTCAGTATAAAGGACAAAAATCCTCACAACTGAACGAATGAACAACATCACGATAAACACAGAAAAAAATATTGAAGTTGTCAAGGATTTCATTTTATTTGTATCCGTAATCAAATTCCATGGAAGCAACAATCAAGAATTCAAATATATTTCATTGGGTAAATCTGCTGTGAAGGATCTCTGTAAGGGTTAAAAACAAAGATGTCACTTTGATGACTAAGGTACACCTAGCCCAAGCAATGATATTTTGTCACCTTATATGCACGGGGAAACTAAGCAATGAGTAAGGAAGAGTGAAGAAAAATTAATGCCTTTGAATTATGGTGTTGACAAAGAATATTAAATATGCCAGAAGAATAGAGTCCTGGTGTGTCACTGTGGGTTAATGCACTGGACTGCAAGATTGGTTTGAGCTGCAAGGTTGATGGTTCAAGTTTATGAGCTGCTCCCCAGAAACCCTATACAGGGTCTCTATGGGTCAGAACCGTCTTGATGTCACTTAACAACAACAACAACCAGAAGAATGAACAAATCTATCTGGAAGCAGTACAGCTAGAATGCTCCTTAGACGTAAGGGTGGTAGGACTTTTGTCTCTTGTACTTTGAATACATTATAAGAAGTGACCAATACTGGAGGAACCTGAATTTATGGATATGGAGAAGGATATCATGCTTGATAAAGCAGAAGGTCAGTAAAAAATAGGAAGACCTTCAACAAGATGGATTGCAACAGTGGTTGCCACAATGAAATGAAACATAGGAATGGTTGTGAAGATGGTGAGGGACCAGACAGTTTTTTGGCTCTGGTGTATGTAAGTGTTTCATTCTGTTGTATGTAGGGATCACTCTAAGTCAGAACCAACTTGATGGCACCCAATGACAACAACAACTGATAAGACAATAGTTTTAAAAACCCAAAACAAAACATTAAAATCCAAAATAAATATTTAGCTTCTAATGTCTCTGAATAAAAGTCCCTAGGTTTCCTTGTTTTCTGCCAGAAGTGGCAGATAATCCAACAATCCATTACTTTCAAATACTGAAAAGTCTGGTAATAGAAAGCGACGGGGGAACCTGAGACTACGTCACTCCACTCGACCACCTTTCAGGTCTAGAATGGAACTTACCCTTGTGGCCCAATTTTCAGCCAAGCAATAGATTGGAATATAGGGGATGACAACACTATTGAAGTATGCTCACCACAGCATGGTGAATCATTAAAGATCAATAGGGCAGCATTTATCTAAAGACAAAGTTGAGAAGGGATGGGAAGGAGGGTGGAATGGAAATGGGAACCACAGGCAAGAAGCGGGATAACTGTTGTTGCAGGGAGGGACTGCAATCTTTGAGATGAAACAAAGTGTAGGATTCATTGAATGTAAACCTGATGATCTTGTCTGTAAATTTTAACTCAATTCACAATAAAAAGTTAAACACACACACACACACAAAAAAAAAAACCCAAACTTCTACCAACAAATTCTGTACTCATTGAAAGATTTATGTATGCCAGTGGCAAGCCAAATCCTCAACTGCCAATGAGAGATGAGCTTGACAAAACCATTGTTTGATATGGGTCACAAGAAGAGATGGAGGCAAGTTGAAGTGTGCTAGACTTTGAATCAGGAGCCATGGCTCCAGGAGATTGAGTTTAACAGCAAGACCTGTGCCTCATTCATCTCAGAAGGCTCATCTTTGGACCTAGAAGAGTGCTTTGTACATGGCTATTTTCACAAGTGTGTGCCCAGTTGAATTGGATAGAGCTGAAGAGGTTAATGAATCACCATTACATCTACTAAGGATGCTGCTTGCAAATCATGCAAAATCAAATCCCTTAGCTAGACTATTAAGACTTCTATCACCTGGCTTAAATTTAATTATCTAATCTTTTGTCCCGCAAGGCTCTTCAAATAGAAAACAAAAACAACAACAAGAATATTCATTGCAAGTTGTGATATTTTTGTACAAGTACACATTTTAGCTCATTCTATTATTCAAATTCAGTTATATAGAATTTCAATATATTATTGAATTTGAATAAAAGCTTTAAATTAAAATTATTATTTCTTGTCAAGTTTTCATTGTCTGTGTTAAAACTAAATAACATACAAAGAAAATATAACATTATAGCACTGAAAGGATTGAATTGTTACCTAACTTGTTGTACCTTTTGTAGGTGTTTTACCTTTATTAAAATTCATTTATCAGCTACTTCAATGTTGCTATTATTGACAATGTATGAATTGTTCTCCTTTTTATGAAAAATGTTATTGTTGTTGTTAGGTGCCGTCTAGTCAGTTCCAAGTCCTAGTGATCTTGCACAGGGTTTTCAAGGAACAGCAGATAGGTTTGCATTGCTGGCCTTGCAGTTAGCTGTCCAGCACTTATCCTACAGTGCCATACCGGGACTCCTTGTGAAAAATACATTAATATAATTAAAAAGTATTAATCCACTACTTTCTATCTACAGTAATATTGATTTTATTTTTTATTTTAACAATTCTTTTTACTGGCATAGTTATATAAGGATATACAAAAGCC
The DNA here is from genome assembly GCF_000296735.1 of Chrysochloris asiatica. NCBI lineage: Eukaryota > Metazoa > Chordata > Mammalia > Afrosoricida > Chrysochloridae > Chrysochloris > Chrysochloris asiatica. The sequence continues at coordinate 3,025,653 of NW_006408742.1, forward strand.
AATAAAAGAAAATTTAACTGTCTGTTTCGTTTCTGGGAATCGTTGCCATTTCTTGTACTTCATAATTATTACTGTAAGCCATTTGTTTATAAAGAATGTTGTTGTTGTTGTTGTTAAGTGCTGTCGAGTCATTTCTGACTCTTAGAGATCCTGCATAGAGTTTCTGAGGAGTGGCTGGTGAGTTGAACTGCCAATCTTGTGTTCCAAACCGACTTTATGTGCTTATCCTACAGTGCCATACCAGGACTCCTTATAGATGATGGATATGTTAAAGATGGTCCTCTCTGAGTGCCAAATACATTAAGATCCCACTTTGGCCTCTCTGAACCCAAATCTTATGGCTTTGCCACTAGATCATGCTGCCTTACACTAGCTTCCTTCCTGGCCCCACATCAGGACTGTTAAATTTGATGGTCCCTCTACTTGATGTTCCCTTTTTGCTTAGGTAGCTTCCTGTCCTCACCTTTTTACGTCTTGCTCAAATGTTACCTTGTCAGTAGAGCCTTCTATGGCTGTCTTATTGAAAATACAACTTTCCTTCCTTTCTCCCTGTATTTTTGCCTACTTCACCTATGAAGCATTATTTCTCTACATAGAAAATCTGATAAATTATGAATTTTACTTGTTCACATAGTTTCTTTATGTGTTTTGTCTTCTCTTCTGGAGTTGTTGCTCCATGAGCCAAATGGGCAGCAATTTTTGTCTGTTTAGATCACTGCTGTCCTTCCAGCACCTTAACAGGATCTGCTAGAAAGTAAGTCCTCATTACAGATGTATAAAATGAACCAATCATTGAAGACCTGTAAAATGAATCAATCACTGCAGAACTATAAAATGAATCAATCATTGCAGACCTATAAAATGACCCAATAATTGCAGACCTGAAAAATGAACAAATCATTGCAGACCTGTAAATTGAACCAATCATTACAGACCTGAAAATGAACCAATCATTGCAGACCCATAAAATGAGCCAATCATTGCAGACCTGTAAAATAAACCAATCACTGCAGAACTATTAAATGAAAGGAGTGAACCATATATGAGGCTCTTAGTCTTAAATTCTTTATGTAACATTCTATACACTATGTGCATTATTCTAGGGAGAAGAAATTCCATAAATTACATCACATTCTCAAAGTTCTGTGCTACCCCCCTAAAAAATGAATAGTCACTAACCTAGATTTCCTTGTAAGTCCTTTGAACTGTTAGATTTTGATTCTCGCTCCCTTTTCTAAATTCCCAAACTACTATCTCTGGCTGTCCCCTCTGTCCTGTTCTATTTATTTCCCTATTTCAAACAAACAAAACAAATCAGTTGACATTGAGTTAAGTTGAACTATGGAGACTCCAAGTGTTTTAGAAAAGAATTTTAATTTCTAGGGTTTTCAACAGCTTATTTTTTTGTAAGTAAGTTGCCATGTCTTCCTTCTGGGTGGACGTGAATCTCCAACTTTCCAAGCTGAACGCAGCTGAGCACATTAACTATTTGTATTATGCAGGGACTCCTTTTCTGCTATAGTGAAGCTGTGCTCTTGACAACATCCCTTACTAAGATCACAGGCACACTAGCCTTCAATAAAGGAGCTCTGGTAGCGTAGTGGTTACGAATTGGGCTGTGAACCGCAAGGTCAGCAGTTCGAAACTACCAGCGGTTCCACGGGAGAAAGATGAGGCGTTCTGCTCCCGTAAAGATTTACAGCCTCGGAAACCCTGTGCAGGGTCACTATGAGTCAGAACCGACTCCACGGCACTTAACAACAACAACAACATCCTTCAATAACAGAGCACATCAACCTTACATAACAGTTACTTTGCATAGTTTTGCCTGTTTCATCAGACTGAGTCTTTTGAGGAAAAGAAACTGCTAATAAGTGGCCACCAAACTCAGTTCTTCATCTCCCTGGTCACACAGGTAAACCACATTTCCTACTCAAATTTGCAGTTAAACGTGGTCATATGAATGAGTTCCAACAAATATTCTAGCTCATGTCGAGTAGCTTTTCCAGGACTAGCCCATAAAAGATCTTCATTTCCTGTCCCTGGTATGGTGCTATAGGAAAAACATTGGACTGCTGACCACAAAGCTGGCAGTTCTAATTCATCAGTAGCTCTCGGAAACACTATACAGGGTCACTATGAGTGGGAACCAACCCGAGGGCACACACCAACAATAACATACTTTACCCCTTCCATAGAATCACAGCAGCATTGTAAGTCACATGCTGAAGATGGTGGAGCCACAAGGTAGAAGGAAACTGCATGTCTAAATTACTGCTTGACAGAGCCGTCTCTACCCCTCCACCAAGGCCCCTCCACACACTTAGAACAATCTTCTGCTATGTTAAGCCACTGAAAAGTGTTACTGTTCGTTATTTTCCCAGTCAGCCTATCTCAAACAAGCATTGTAACTATTCAACAATGTCTGTGAATTGAATGCTCCTTTGGGACTGCCATGCATAAGCACCAAGTGAGTTTTAAAATCCAGATAAGAACCCCAAAGCCAGACTGGTTTTCTTTTAAATTGTAGAGAAGTAAGAGAGTGAGTCATTCTCTAAAAGGCATGAGGGGTATTAGAGCTGAGACACACTCTCTACCTGATCCATATCACCCCCAAGCCTTTGCCTTTCAGTGGTGAGAGAAGAGTTCTATAGAAAACATGGCAGGAGAGGAGGCCATTTGTTTCCTGGTGAAAAGAAACAACTTGTATTAGAAGACAGCAGGCCTAACCTTGAGCACTTTCTCTGCCATGATTTTGCAGTGTAACCTTGAGCAAACCTCTTTCTCTTTCTGTGTTTATTAATTAAGTTATTTTTTTCTGGAAAGTGTATGGTGGATTGGGGACAGGAGGGAGATGAGATGTTCTCCCTGTCACTTACTGCCTTTGGCTTCATCCTGCACAGGAGATCCTTCAGAGAGTGAAGACGTAACTTCTAAGGAGACATAACTAAAGAACCATCAATTCTTTAGTTCCTCCTGAGAGATGAAGGCTTTATTCCCTTTTCCTTTTGTACCTCCTCATCCAGCTTCTCCCTCCCTTCCTGTCTCTGGAGCCACATGTTTATGCCATAAATGCTGACCCCTGCCTTCTCAACGGCAGAAGATCAGCCTGAGGTTCATCTGGATGCATTTTGTCCTGCTCCCAGTCACAAGCAGTGACTCCACATGGAAACATTTGGAGAGTCCAACTGAAATGACAACCTCCTGCGATCAATGGTTACAAATGCTCTAGACCAGCCTGGAGAAAGCCGCCCCTCACTCAGTGTTGAGGCTGCTTCCCCCACAACATGCCTCCTTCCCTCCTACACACACAAGAACACAATCGGTGTCTCACCCACTCATGGGCCTTCAAAGGACTGGCTAAGCTAGTGAGGGGTGACTGGCTTTCCCTTGGTTATTGTGTCTCTGAAATTAGATTCTTAAAGCTTTAATATCTGGTGCATATCCTCCAGGACACAGAGCTTAAAGAAACTGTAATTCATTTTTTTTCTACAGAGTGTGCCCTCTGTAAATGATCAGTACTTATAGAACCTCAAGATCATCGGGTCAAAGTTTGACCTGATGAATCAATTCTCTATAAGATGAAGGCCCTTTGTCAGTAAACATAAACATGGCTAATTACCTAGAAACCACTTGAGAGCAGTGATTATTATAAGGCTTTATGTCGAACTGGATTGTTTTGTTCTTATATAGGACAAAATGGTGCTGTTCATTAATGGGAGGAGTGAGGCCTGGGCCTTGGCTAGTGGAAAGAAAATTTACCTGCCACATGTTGTTTTTAGGTGTCATTGGTTCCAAGTCCTATAGAACCTATGCACAACAGAATGAAACACCTCCTGGCCCTAACCACCCTCACAAATTGATGTTATGTTGAGCCCATTGTTGCGGCCACAGTGTCCATCCATCTCATTGATGGTCTTCTACTTTTTTGACAACCCTCTACTTTCAAAGGGGCTCCTGATGTTATGCTGTAGGATAAGCATTGGACAGCAGACCACAAGGTAGGTGGCTCTGTAGTTCAAACCGTACATAGAGTTGTGAATTGGAACCAACTCAATGGCACTTAACAACAATAACTACTTTATTAGGAGTCCTGTTGTGGTGTTTTTGGATAAGCACTTGACTACAATGTTGGAAATTCAAACACCAGCCACTCCTTTGAAATACTACACAGGGACGCTGTGAATCAGTACTGGTACCGTCTTGACTGCAGTTAGCAACAAGAACAACTACTTTATCTAGCCTCATTGTTGTTGTTGTTAAGTACCATCGAGTTGGTTCCGATCCATAGTGACCTTGTATAGGGTTTCCGAGGAACAGCTGTTGAGCTTGAACTGCTGAAACTTGCAGTTTAAACGGCTTTGCAGTCTGGCGCATTAGCTCACAATGCCACACCAGGACACATAGAACACAGAAATATAGCCACCAGAAATGAACCAAACAGCCTGGATATGCACATGATGCAACCTTGCTTGCTAAAAGCCAAGAGGGCTTAAAATACTCATAGATGAAGATCAATATGAATTGATCAGTATGGATTACACCTCAATGTGAAGAAAGCCAAAGTCCTCACCACTGGACCAATAAATGGGGAAAAAAAAATAGAAGTTGTCAAATACTTAGTTTTGCTTACATCCATAGTCAATACTCATGGAAGCAGCAGTCAATAAATCAATAGCTTGACAGTTCTACATAGCCTGGTTGACATCTGCTTGCAGCTCTTTACTCTCAAATTCAAGTTTGCTCCAATTATTTCCCCAAATAGACCTCTCTTGGCCCTCCCTCTGTACGCATTTCCTTCCTGTCCTAGAATGTGCCTCTCATCTGCCACCTTTCCCCACTCCTTTCACCTGGCTAAACTCTTCTCGTCTTCCTAGGAGGCTGTTCACTGTCCGTCTCATTTAAGAGGCTGTGTACTTACCTGCTCTTCCCCAGCAGCCTTCAACTTCTTCAGGGCAGTGACTCTCCTAGTCTCCTTTGTACCCACAGGACCCAGCACAATGTCTGCACCACAGCCCCATTCAGGACGTAATTGTTGGGGAAGTCTAATGGAGCTGTGATGAGTCTTATAAATTGCAATAGTTAGAATACTTTTTACTTTAAATAGCAACAAAAAATGCAAACAATGTCTTGATTAAGTACCATATGTTTACGTGAAAAATATATGCATTATACATTTTGTGCCAACAATGCCGTTCTCCCAGTAGGTATTTTTGTAAACAACTATGCTTTTATATTTCTTTTCTTTCTTTTTTTTACAGCAATATGTAAAAAATGAAAAGTAGCATCTTGTGCTTACAAAAATACCTTGTGGTGGGAGAGAATATAAGGCCAAATAACCCATGTAACACACATGTTGTTTTGTGTAAGATGATGGCACATTTAATTATTTAATAAGTTATGCAGTCCCCAGGAACCCAGGTGGCATCAAATTTAAGTGCTGGGCTATTAACCCACCGGCAACACTGTAGGAGAAAAGACCTGGCGATCTGCTCTTGTTAAGATTTCAGGAAATCCTATAGGGCAGTTCTGCTCTGCCCTATAGGGTGGCCATGAATCAGAATCCACTTGAAGCCATACAGCAACAACAACAAAACAGTCCCAGGCTTGGCTCAGTGGCTCATGGCATCATAAGAATCTAGGTTCTCATCTCCTGTCTTTACTCTGACTGGCATGGTGATGATCCTCCTCTGCAGTCCTCCAAGTCTCCCATCCTCACATATCACTTTCAAAGGAAGGAAGGAAAGGGTAGGGAAAAGTTTCTCCCTCTTTCATGAATATGATCATCTTTCCCAGAAGACCTAGTCCCCAGGTAGCTTCCCCTTATATTTCATTGTTTAGAAATGGGTCACACACCCACTCCTATACAAACCATGATTCATCTGTGGTGTTTTACTGGAAGTCATGATGCCCATACAATGGTGCTGCACTTTTCCCAACAGACAGGAATAAATTGCTGATGGGTAAGTAGCTAATGACGATAATGTTGTGGTTGTTCAGTGTAATCAAGTTGGTTCTGACTCCTAGTGACCTATATAGGTTTTCCAAGGAGTGACTGGTGAGTTTGAGCCATCGCCCCTGTAATTAGCAGTACAGTGCTTATCCTACAGCATCACAGCATTCATATATTTAGTTTTCATTGTTAAATGCTGTCTAGTCGGTTCAAACCCATAGCGACCCTGTATAGGGTTTTTAAGGAGCAGCTGGTATCTTTGAACTGCTGACCTTGTAGTTCCAAGTTCAGTGCTAATCCTATCGCACCATACCAGAAGTTCATGTATTTAATTAGGTTTTACTAAAATCCAGGACTCCGAGCAAATCTGAACTCTACCTTACACTGCGTAGTGGTTATGAGTCGGGCTGTTATCCTCAAGGTCAGCAGTTTGAAACTACCAGCTGTTCCGCGGGAGAAAGATGAGGCTTTCTGCTCCCGTAAAGATTTACAACCTCGGCAACCCTATACAGGGTCACTATGAGTCGGAACTGAGTCCACAGCACACCACCACCAATACCTTATATTGGTACATCATAAAAATAATATTTGTTAAAACGTATCATTTTTCACTATGACCACTGGTACCACTGTGAGTTAAGTGTTGGGTGACTGTAAGGTTGGTGGTTCAAACCCACCAACAGCTCAGCAGAAGAAAGATGAGAAAGATGCTTCCTATAAAGATTTATAGTCTAAGAAATTGTATATACCATCACTAAGTTCAGAACTGACTTGAAGGCAGTGGGTTTGGTTTGGTTTTAAGGACTCCTAGGATACTTACATCACAGGCAGACATATTTGTTATTGTTTGTTCTCATCAGATACTCCCTCTAGAGATAGAGCCCACTGAGACCTCTCTTGAATGTCAAGGTTGTCTCTGGTGTCAGAGAAACTGATCGTCATCTCAAGCACTGAAAAGAGTCAAGTACCATCTTCTCTAATAGTCTTCATTATTAGTAAATTTACTCCATAGAATAGAACAAAGGGGAATTGATTGATTTAAAATCAGGAAAGGGTTTTATCCTTTCACTGTGCTTGTCCAATCTGTATGCTGAGCAAGTGATCTAGGAAATTGGATTATATTAAGAAGAACAGGGCATCAGGATTTGAGGAAGACTCATTAACGATTTGAGATATGCACATGATGCAACCTTGCTTGCTAAAAGCCAAGAGGGCTTAAAATACTCGTAGATGAAGATCAATATGAATTGATCAGTATGGATTACACCTCAATGTGAAGAAAGCCAAAGTCCTCACCACTGGACCAATAAATGGGGGGAAAAAAATAGAAGTTGTCAAATAATTAGTTTTGCTTACATCCATAGTCAATACTCATGGAAGCAGCAGTCAATAAATCAAACGGCATATTGCATTAGGCAAATCTGCTATAAAAGACCTCTAAAATGTTCAAGAGCAAAGAGGTCTAAGCTGTGTTTGAGGTTTGAGGTTTGAGGTTTGAGGTCTAAGTTGTGCCTGACCTAAGCCATGGTGATGATTTCAATTGCCTCCTGTGTATGTGAGTAAGGAAGACTGTAGAAGAATTTGGAAATCCATAGTACTTTTGTATTTGCATTGTGGTGCTGGAGAAGAATATTGAAAGTACTACGGACTTCCAGAAGAACAAATGAATCGCCTTAGAAGAAGTGCAGTCAGAATGCTCCTTAGAAACCAGGATGGTGAAACTTTGTCTCTCTCATACTTTGGACATATTATCAGGAGGGACCAGTCCCTGGAAAAGGACATCATGGAGGGTCAGAGAAAAAGAGCAAGACCCCCAATAAGATGAACTAACACAGTGGCAGTAGCAGTGGGTTCAAATGTAACAATGGTGAGGTTGGTGCAGAAACTGGCAGTGCTTCGTTCTGTTGTACATTAGGTTTACTATGAGTTGGAATCAACTTGAGGGCACCTAACAAAAACAACAACATCGAAAGTGGCAAGGATTTTGCTCAGTTGATTGAATGCAATAAAATGATGATGACATTTTCATCATAGACAAATTTACCCAACCCTGAATGATCACAGCTTAATTATTTTCTTTATGAAAATATCAAATTCAGGGATGAATATATGAAGTTGTGGAAATGTTTGTTCTATTCCCAGTACTCAGTCTTTCTAGCATCTCTTCCTTCCATATAGTTTAATTATCTGAAAATTCTTTATAAACTATACAGGGAAAGGGGAGGGAGTAATTATTATAGTTCACCTTATAAAAGCTTCTTTTTGATTAGTATTATGATTATGCTATTGTTGTTGTTAAGTGCTGTTGAGTAGGCTCTGACCTATAACAACCCTGTATAGGGTTTCCAAGGAGCAGCTGGTGAGCTTGAACTGCCAACCTAGTGGTTCAAACAACTTTATAGTCTAGTGCATTAACCTACAGCACCACACCATGACTCCAATTATGATTATAGCTAATATGATGGGGTCTATCATTGGCCTTTTACAAATACCACCTAATCCTCACATCAACACCATCATTTATGACTTTAGGTCATTTTTCCAAGGTCACCCTGATATTAATCAGTACGATAGGGATAAAAACTCTGATTCTAAAATACGTTCATAGTCATGAACCAACTTCTCTTTCTTCTGATCCTTATACCTACCCCTGATATTCTCATTACTTTTCCAAAGTCCATGAGAGGTTTTATCAACCTCTCACTAGTTAATCCTTTTGACTTTTTTTGTTTTGTTTTAAAGCAAAGTAGCCATTCTTACACATTGGCTGATACCTTTGTGGAAATTGTTGATCTTTCTAGTTCAACACCTTTTTTTTGGTCTAGCATTGTTCATAATTCTGCAAGCATTCACATCTAGCTCAGCAAATAAGCTCAGGAAGTAAATACACAAAACAAATAAGCAAACAGCAAACCAAACAAAAACAATGCAACCCACAAGTAGTTAGGTCAACAAGCTTAGGTCCTTTGGCATAGAAGAGCTTTTCCTCTCTCTCCTTTGTTAGTCTAATAAGCAAGGCGTGAGCTAAGAGATTTCTAAAGCACCTGTGAATAGCAATGACAAACAGAGACTGTTCTGAGTTTATGTAAGCCCAGGTGACTTTGACACTTTCCCAAAGAGCTAGCCAAGGAGAGACCCTAACATGCCAGCATCTTTGGACTGGATGGAGGAGGATTATAAGAAAGGTCATCGGGCTTTGCTTAACTCAGGAGAGGAGAATGAACTGGTAAGTCTATCCTTTTTATTATAGTCTTCTCAAAGTTCCCAGGCTATGGGCAGGGGCTACAGTTTCAGCTAACTTGTAAGGTACATTGTAACACCAATGTATTGACTTTTAGGGTCTGGAAAATATTAAGTCTGACAAGGCTCCTTGGAAGACTCCAAGGCACATTTTAAATTGAGTACCCAGTGGATCTTGGATGGTAAAGTTCTTGCAGAGCCTTGTAGCCTCCTTCAGACATTTTACACAATAATCTTTTGGTTAGATGGAGATGGATTATAAGAAGGTCACTGTTTCCACATGGTCCTCCTAGAGAGAAGACACTTTTCCTGTTATCGGGTTTACCATGTAATTGAACAAGCTTTTTGAAATCAGAAACTTTTTCTTTGATTATTCTTATGCTTTTGGTATGTTTGTATCATCTAGAATCAGAATGTGTCTAGCTAAAATCATGCTTTTTTACTAAGGACATAGAGAGGTTTTAAGAATCAAATTCCAAAAAAGGAATAGAGTGTGGTCTGAGATTTTAGTATATAAACAATATACTATACTATACTTAGATCTTCAATTGTGTGCCCCACTGCTTCTCTCATCAAGCAGGTACTTAAATCTGGGGGACGAGGGTGGGGGCGGGGTGGAATCATCTAAAACTTGAAAATCCTGCAGTCTGTATTTGGTGCCAGGAGTTTATATTTATTATTTTATTTAATCCTTACAATTAGGTGATGAAAGAATTAATCCTATTCATAGAAGAGAAATCAGAGAGCAAGGAGGTTAAATAACTTTCCCAAGGTTATCCAAGCTGCAAAGGGAGAAGGCTGGGACCCTGCCCATGTTCTCCTCACGCATACGCTCTTGACATTACAGCAGTATCTCTAGTTAGAGAATGACTTAAGAAAGCATAGAAAGATATGGTAAAGAGGGGATAGCAGGAAGAAGGAAATAGCAAGCAGGAGGGTTGAAGGAAACACACAGAACATGGTTTCATGTATCAGAAGGCTATCATGTATCAGAAGGATATCAGCTTTCTGCCCTGCCTGTCAGGTTTCCTATGAGATCTATGGGAAATACCAACGCACACGCTCTTCTCCCCTTGCTTGTTACCATAAGGAAAAGGAATGACTTCTTCTATACTTGCTCTGTCCAATAACGTTGTCACTAGGCTACATGCATTTTATTGTTGTTTATTTATTTGTTTTCGATGGGGTTTTTTTTGGGGGGGTGGTGTGCAACCATCACTGCAATCTATTTCCAAAATGTTTTCTTCATCCTTAACATAAACTCTGTAATCACTAACTAGTAACTCCCCATTTCCTCCTTTCTCTAGTCTCTGGTGACAACTAATCTACTTTCAGTCTATACATTTGGATATTGTAGCTATTTCATATAATTGGGATCTGATAATATACAATATTTGACATTTTGTGTCCAGTTTCTCTCAGCACAATGTTTTCAGGGTTCTTTTTGTTGCAACAGGATCAGGAGTCCTGGTATGGCATCCTGCGATGAACACTAGGATTTGAACCACAAGGTCGGTGGTTTAAATTTTCTAACTGCTCCTTGGAAACCCTATCCAGGTTTGCTATGAATCAGAATTGACTCAATGGCATGTAACAAGAACAACATAGACATCTTATATCTAAAATACAATTTACTTTTTTTTAACTTGTGATATTGAATTTAAAGATAGAAGCTTTTGAATAAATTTACTGGATATATATTAGAGTCCTGGTGTGGTGCTACAGGATAAGCAATGGACCACAAGGTTGATTTAAACCACAAGGTTGGCGGTTCAAACTCCCTAGCTGCTTCTTGGAAACCCTATATAGGGTTGTTATGAATCTGAACCACTAAATGGCACTTAACAACAACAACAGCATGGTTGAATAATATTTCATTGCATGCATATACCACATCTTCTCCACAACAACAGATGTGATATTTGGTTTCGGTGTTATTTGGTGGTGATTTTTGGTTTTATCCATTTATCTGTTAATAGACATTTGGTAGTTTCTACCCTTGACTTTCAAGGTTGGCAGTTCAAACACACCAGCTGCTCCTCTAAAACCCTATAAGGGTTGCTATCAGTCAGAACCAACTCAACAGCACTTAACAACAACATCAACTTTTATAATGTTTTGAATAATGTTATAATGAACACTGATGTACTAGTTATTATCTGTTCAAGTTTCAGCTTTCAAGTCTTTTAGTTATATACCTATAAGTGAAATTGCTGGTTATATGGTAGTTCTGTTTGATGTTTTGAGGACCCACCAACCTATTTTCTGCAGCAACCGAGACCTGGTATGACATTGTTGGCTACTGTGCTGGGCTGCAAAGACAGTTTGAATTGCAAAATTTCCAGTTCAAACTCATCAGCTGCTTCTTGGAAACCCTATACAGGGTTGCTATGAGTCAGAACCTACTCAACGGCACTTAACAATAACAACCAGCAGTGGAGAGGGCTCCAATGTCTCCACATCCTTGTCTATATATGTTATTTTCTGTTATTTTCGCAATAGCCATCTGAGTGAGTCTGAAGTGATCGCTCACTGTGGTTTTAATTTCCATTTGCCCAATGATTAATGACAATAGTCATGTCTGCATGATTATCGACCATTTGTATCTGTTCTTTGGGTGACTGCTTGTTCAAATCCCTTTTTTTCTTTTTAATTTTTTAATTGGGTTGTTTGTATTTTTGTTGAGCATTGTGTGGGTTTTGAGCACTATAAAAGTACTCAGACAGAATCAAAATTTGCTTTTTATGTGTAAATTACACACTGGATTTTGAAGGCTTACTATGAAAAAAATAACTATCTCATTAATAATTTTGATATCAATTATATACTGGCTTGTTGCAGGTGTTATTAGGTTACTTCTAGTCAGTTCTTGGGAGTCCTGGTGTGGCGCTGTGGGCTAATGCATCAGACTGCAAAGTCATTTGAACTGCAAGGTTGGTGGTTTAAGCTCACCAGCTGCTCCCTGGAAACCCTATACAGGGTTGCTATGGGTCGGAATCGACTTGATGGCACTTAACAACAACAAGTCAGTTCCTACTCATGGAGACCTTGTGTAGGGTTTCTGATTCTGTAAGTTTGTACAAAAACAGAAAGCCTCACCTTTTTCTTGAATTATGGTTGATGAGCTCAGGCTGCTGAACTTGTAGTTAACAGCGCAGGTGCTTATTCTACAGAGCCATAGAGCTTCCTGTTGTAGTTGATAAGTACCGTTGAGTCAGTTTCGACTCAAAGCAACCCTATATAGGATTTTCGAGGAGCAGCTGGTGGATTTGAACCTAGACCTTGCAGTTCAAATCGACCTTGTGGTCTAGTACTTATCCTACAGCGTGGCACCAGGACTCCATATACTGACTATTTTATATCAATAATAATCCTCATTATTATAATTAATTTCACCCATTTCTTTAAAATTTTTATTTGGGGCTACTAAGAAATTGAAAACTACAAATATGGCTCACATTCATAACCTGTATTCTTAGATGAGGTGATTTAGACAATGAAACTAGTGCTTTACTTTTTAAAACTATTAGGATTTGGGTGAAATTGTTTAGAGCACAAATTAGATTTCCATCCAATATTATAAACACATTTTGTTTTGTGACTTTGTCTACAATGTCCAAAATGCAGCTCCAGGATTCTTCCCGCTTCTTGCCTGTGTTTCTTTTCTGTTCATCCTTCTTTTCTGTTCCTTCTGAGCTTTGTTTCTAGGTAAATGCTGTCCTTTTGGTCTGGTCTGTTTGATTGTTCCGAGAAGCATGTTCCTCCCTAGTGTTCTTATTCACTTTTTAAGTCTGCCTGCTGTTAGACTGAAAGTTGATTCCAGGGACTGAAGGGTGTATAATGGCCACACTTGCAAGTCTGGTTTTTCTTAGGATTTTGAATTTTGTTCTACATTTTGTCTTCCCATCCACTCTGCCAAGGACCTTCCATTGTGATTTCAATCAGAGTGGCTGGCTGTGGTACCATCTAGTTCTTCCAGTCTCAGGTTTGTAGAGATTGTGCTTCCTGTGGTCCATTAGTTTTTTAGACTATTTATTTCCTGGAGTTTTGGTGTGTTTTGTTTTTTCTTCACTCTTATTTGCTCCAGATGGAAGAGACCAACTGTTGCATTTTAGATGGCAGCTTGCCACAAAAGTGTTTGAACATCTTGGGACTGACTGACTGAGTCAGAGGATTAAAATCTACTCACCCGTGTTCATTGTTGAACTACTCTATGACAGTTCCGATGCTTTTATCAGCATGTGGAAATATCTTCAGGGTACTCTTTATTCTTCTCCAACTAGGTGCTGTATTGGTACACTTTGTTGTTGTTAAGTGCCATCGAGTCGGTACCAACTCATAGCGACCCTATCTATGTACAACAGAATGAAAACACAGGCCAGTCCTGTGTCAACCTCATAATCATTGCTACATTTGAGCCCATTTTTGCTGCCTCAGTGCCAATCCATCTTATTAGGGGTCTCCTCTTTTTCTCCGACCCTTTACTTTACCAAACATGATATCCTTCTTTAGTGACTGGTCTCTCCTGATATTATGTTCAAATTATGAGAGATGAAGTCTGGCCATCCTAGCTTCCGGGGAGCAATCTGGCTGTACTTCTTCCAACATAGATTGATTTGTTCTTTTGGCAGTCCATGGCACTTTTAATATTCTTCTCTAACTCCATAACTGAAATCCATTAATTCTTCTACTGTCTTCCTTATTCACTGTCCAACTTTCACATATATGTGAGATTAAAGAAAATATCATGGACCTTACCCAGAGAGGCAGCGACACCAGAGATGGAGGCAGAGCTGGGGACATGGAGAGAGGGAGCAGCTAAGGATTCTAGATTCTTGGAAAAAGAGGGACTGAGAGCTGGTGGCCAGAAGGCAGACTTGTAAAATGTGCCCTTTGGTGGTGTAAATTATTATATATGTCTGATTTTTTTTTTTTTTAAAGAGCTAAGATGAATAGAGAGAAATACTGTTAACTGATAGTAAATGGAGGGGATTATAATCATTGTAATGAAACAAGGTGTATGATTTTTTTAATGTAAAGCTGATGATCTGCCCTGTAAACTTTTCACTCAATCCACAATAAAAACCTTATAAAAAAGAAAATACCATGGCTTGGTTCAGGCACACCTTGTACACTTTACAGACAAGCATTTAAATTCTCATAACCACAAGAGGGAGTGGGGTATCAAAGGATTAAATAATGTGCCTGTTTCCATAGTTTCTTATTTCCTATGAGTGATCAGATAATTCTAGGGCTAGGCATCAAAAAAATTCCATTAGTATTCCCTGCAATTGCTTACCTCATATTATCAAGGAATGCTGGGAAGGGAAGGTACCTGTCAATTTCCTCTTCACAAATCTTATTTGTGATCTTTGCACAAGATGCAAATTCCCCTCAGGCTCTGAGGTAACTTGGAGTTACTGATGGGAACTGCCTTCATCTAAGGGACACAAGCTAAAGAGGAAGCTGCCAGCTAACCCCAGGTCATGCTGTCCTCTTCAACAGGTCAAGTGTTGTCAGAGATTTCAAGTTTTGTTTGTTTGTTTGCACTCACGTGTGTGTATGTGTGTGTATGTGTGAGAGAGAGAGAGAGAGCGAAAATATACAATCATTGTTATGAATTAAATTGTGTCCTACAAAAATATGTTTTGTAAATGCCTGTGGTTGTAATGTCATTTGAGAATGGGATGTCTTTGTTATGTTAATGAAGCAGGATTAGCAATGTTGCTGTATAGGGTTGCCAAGGAGCAGCTGGTAGGTTTGAACCACCGACCTTCATGTTAGCAGTCCTGCAGCTCTGCACCAGGACACCAGGATTCATGTGGGGTATACTAAAAGTTGATCTCTTTTGAGATATAAAAGAGATTAAACAAGCAATCAAAGAATAGATAGGGTAAGATAAATGCCAAGACACATGAGGATCATCAAGGAGCCCGGAAACAGAAAAGTACCTTCCTCCAGAGACAACAGAGAAAGAAAAGGCCTTCCCTTAGAGCCAGTGCCCTAAATTCAGACTTCAAGCTTCCTAAACTGAGGAAATAAATTTTTTGTTAAAGCCCTCTTGTTGTTATGTGCTGTGGAGTCGGTTCCGACTCATAGCAATCCTGTACAGGGTTTCCGAGGTTGTAAATCTTTATGGGAGCAGAAAACCTCATCTTTCTCCCCCAGAACAGCTGGTTGTTTTGAACTGCTGACCTTGCGGTTCACAGCCTGATTCGTAACCACTACACTATCAGAGCTCTTTTGATGTATTTATATTATAGCAGCACTAGATAACTAAGAAGGTCATATACAATTTCAGAAATGTTCTATGTACAACTCAGCTACATGGATTACATTCTACAAGCTGTGCAACCATTCTCAATCTCCTTTTTCAAATTGTTCCACCACCACTGACTTAAATTCACAGCCACTTCAGCTTTTCATCTAACCTTTCAAATCGGATTTCACATATATAACCCCTTAAAGGGGTACAGGGCTCAAGGCCGACATACGTAAGATTTTTTTGGTGGTGTTGTTCAAAGCAGACTCAGGGGATAGTTAGATTTAAAGTTTTAAGATTTTCTCAAGGAAATCATTTTGAGGATTCATCTAGCCTCAATGAATCCAGAATGTCTGGATTCCATTGAGAATTAAAAATTCTACCTCACATTTGGTGCCTTTCTAATCTGGATTATTCTGGCTCTAAAAGAAAACCAGAAATCCAAATTTTTATGTGAAAGAGACTGAATTGAAATTTTGAAGTTGATACCTTTTTAAAAACAATCTGTAGATCAAATCACAGCTGGGTCTGGGCTACTTCTAGAGTTTCCATCTGGCTTCCCTGGCTTCTTCTGATCTCTAGCTGCATTCACCATTCAAAGTGTACATTCAATAGGGTAAAGAGAATAGAAATGAAGGTAAAAACTAACCACTGTTGGACAATAACAAATTCCTCCAATCAAACCTAACCCATTGAGAAATGATTCTGTGAGATTATTCAAAAACGATTTTATGCTACTTTGCTAAGTTTAGCACAAATTTCTCTAGCCTCTGAGAGTTGAACTCAGCTGTCCTTCCTGAGCCAACCTATAGTATTTTCAGTCTCTTCATAAGCAGGTGAAAGCTGGTCAATGAATATGGATGACTGAAGAATTGATGCCTTTGAATTATGGTGTTCGCACAGAATAGTGAATGCACAAGGTCCTGTCAGAAGAATGAACAAATCTGTCTTGTAAAATGTACAGCCGGAATGCTTCTTAGAAGTCAGGATGGCAAGTCTTTGTCTCAGGTGCTTTGGACGGGTTATAAGGAGGGATTAGTCCCTGAAGAAGGACATCATGCTTGGTAAGCTAGCGGGTGAATGAAAAGGAGGACGCTCCTTAAAGTTGGATTGATACAGTGGCTGTAACAATGGATCAAACAGAGCAACACTTGTGAGGATGGAGCAGGATTGTGCAATATTTAGTTCTCTTCTATATAGGATTCCTGGTGTGGCACTGTAGCATTAGCACTGGACTGTGAACCACAAGATCAGCCGTTCAAACCCACCAGTGCTCATCAGAAACACTGTACAGGGGCACTATGAGTTGGAACCAACTTAACAACAACATATACAAAGGATGACTACCAGCCTGCATTAACTTGATGGAACCTAGCAATAGCAATAACATTATGTTATTTGTTATCACATGATACGAAGTCTCATTTTTTTCCCTTGTCAACTAGGGTTGAAAAACAACAGATGAAACAAAGGTAGGCAGAGCTTCTCACTGCCTTTAATGCATTGGGGGTCTCAAAAAGTTTGTAGGAATATTCTTGGAGAGGAATTTAAGCTAAACAAATTCTGAGTTCCCCTCTTAATTAATGATGCTGTTATTCTACTAATAACCTTTAACAGAACATGTATCCCAGGCACTCAATCTGGAGCGAGAATTCAGGTTCTAGAAATTATCCCCCTAATCAGACAAGGTCAGCGGCTCAAGCTCACCAGCTGGTCCTCGGAAGCCCTATACAGGGTTGCTATGGGTCAGAACCGACTCGATGGCACTTAACAACAACAACAATCAGACTATGTATCGAGTTACCTTTTGATCCACCCTTCCCATGCACTCTTGCTGTTAGCATCATCAAACTGTGGCCTTCAGCTGCACTTTTACTTACAGCAAGCAGTATGCTCCCTCTTGTAGTATACTAGTACCAGTTGACACTATAGGAACATTTCTGAACCTGAGAGTGATGATATTTTTATCTTTTTGGTGTTGTGTTTTGATTCACACTGTTAAGGTTTTGATGCACTGTTTTGACTCACCTTTCTTATTCCAGAATGGAAGTCCAAGAGAAAAGTTTGATAGGCTGAGCCATTGCAATAATTATTTTGAACCTCTCCGGGACTCAGTTTCTTTGATCTGTTGCTGTTGTTATGTGCTGTGGAGTTGGTTCTGACTCATAGGGACCCTGTACAGGGTCTCCGAGACTGTAAATCTTCACGGGAACAGAAAGTCTCATCTTTCTCCCATGGAACAGCTGGAAGTTTCAAACTGCTGACCTTGCGGTTCGCAGCGCCATTTGTAACCACTACGCTACCCGAGCTTCTTTGATCTGTAAACGGAGCTAATTATGCCTATCTTATAAGGCTGTTGTGAGAATTAAACAGTCCCTAAGTAGCCAACTTGGCAGCACTTAACAGTAACAACAAGTAGCAAGTGTTCAAGGAGCCCTGGCAGCGTTGTGGATTATGACTGGACTGCTAACTGCAAGGTCAGCAGTTAAAATCTACCAGTTACTCCATGGGAGAAAGATAAGGCTTTATGCTCCCATAAATATTTACAGCCTGAGAAACTCTATAGAGGGTCGCTATGAGTAGGAGCTGACTCAACAGCACACAACTACCCCACCACCCAGTAAGGACTCAATAATGGCTAGTTCTTTCAGTGCAGACCAAAGGTAAAGTGATTCTGAACATGTTATTATTACTCAGATACTCCACAGTAGGAATGTCATTCATCTAGGGCAAGAGTGGGAAGCATCCAGCCTGTGGACCGTATAAAGCCTGCAAAATCATTTGGTCTGGTCCTGCAAAGAAAATTGCAGTTCCAGCCATCACATTGTTGTTGTTGTTGTATGCCATCCAGTCAGTTCCGACTGATAGCAATCCTGTATAGGGTTTCCAAGGAGTGGCTGGAACCACTGACCTTGCAATTCATACCAATCTTGTGGTCAAGTGTTTATCCTACAGTGCCATATCAGGACTCCAGCCATCAAATTGTTATTGTTATTGTGTGCTATTGACTTGAACCCGACCTGTAGGGACCCTGTATAGGGTTTTTGAGGAGTGGCTAGTGAGCTTGAACCGCCGACCTTGTAGTACAAACCAACTTTGCAGTACAGTACATTAGCCCTCAGTGCCAAACCAAGACTCCAGCCATCACATTGGTGGTGGGTATGTGCCGTGGAGTTGGTTCTGACTCATAGCAACCCTGTACAGGGGTTTCTGAGCCTGTAAATCTTTACAGGAGCAGAAAGCCTCATCTTTCTCCCACGGAACTGATGGTTGTTTCAAACTGCCGACCCTGAAGTTAGCAGCCCGATTCGTAACCATATGTACCAGAGCTCCTTCCAGCCCTCACATTGTTGTTGTTGTGAAGTGCCGTTGAGGCTGTTCCTACCCATAGCGACCCTGTATAGGGTTTTTGAGGAGCAGCTGGTGAGCTTGAACTGCAGACCTTGCAGTTCAAACAGCTTTGCAGTCTGGCGCATTAACCCACATGTTAAGGGAGAGTTAATTTAATGTTTGACCAAATATAGCAGGCTAATTTTTAAGTTCTTAACTTTGTATGGCTCACAAATGACCTTACAAGTTTTTGGCAGAAAAAAATGGTCCCCACCCCTGATCTAGGGTACAATATAAGAAAGATTAATGAACAAAGCTTGACAATTAGTGACAAACAATATAAATTATTACATGTCCAAAGCCAAACCAGTAACAGTTGAGGAAGTTGGCCATGCTAACATGAGAGATTAACTAGGTATAACATTATCCTTTCATTAAATAGCCTTGAAGCATGGCACACTTAGAGGTTAGAGAGTGGCGACTTAAGGGTGCCCTTCCCATAAATATAAAGGAACACAATTTTGCTTGTCCAGACAACAAAGAGTAGATTGTTAACAATGAATTGAAACTTGATACTGTGATTATTTCTTTTTTTTAAAAAAAGAAAAGCTAGAATGGAGTACAGCTTCATAAAAGGACCTAGAAAAACAACCTCATGAAAAATCATGAGTTAAGTCTAAGTCCTGTACCAGAAAAAAAAAGTGACTTGCGCTAAGGTTTTGGAACATTTTCATGTTTGGAAAAGCATTAGGATTTCGTAGCAAAAGACTGGCTTTGCCATTTAAAGAAGGTAATTGTGTCTTGAGTGTTAGGTAGATAATGTCTTGGTTGAGTACAGAGATTCATGACTTTGTGCTGTGTAAGAATCTTAGTTTGCAAAAAGAACAGACTTATTCACTATAACCCAAAGAATTCATTGAAAAGTATTTGAATTGCACACTATTGTGCCTGTAAGTGGCAAGCACTTGTATTTTAGATGGACAAACACATGGTGCACCTTGTTCACAAGGCCAGTTCATTATAACTGCTAATGTTCCAGATGCAACAAAAACTCAGGAACACAGATGGGGGAGAGCTCAGGGGAATGTTCCACAAGACTGAGCACTTCTCCAAAAGGGAGGAGTTGCAGCCTATAATTGTCTGAAGAATTTAGACATTTCTATTGACAGCTGTAAGATCTAGGTATAAAAAAGAAAAGGAAAATCATATGAATACCAAAATCCTTTAGTGGCACAAACCATTTGTGTTCAACTACTAGTCCTGGTGTGGCACTGTTGGATAAGCACTGAACTGCTAACTGTGAGGTACGTGGTTCAAAGCCTTACAGGATGGCAATGAGTAGGAATCAACTCTATGGCACTTAACAACTCTATGGCACTTAACCACTTAGTGGTAAGCTTGGTAGTCTGATTCCGCCCATTGGAGCATTAGGACTTCAAGCATGTTCTCATTTAATCCCTATGAGGTAAGCACTCAGATACTCTTTTTACAAGTGAGGAAATTGAGGCTCCGTGAAGTAATGGAAACAAGAACAAATAACCATCAGAGGCAGGGCGCTCGATTACACTGCTTTGCTTTCCTTCTATAGTGGTTATGTGCCATGGAGTCAGTTCTGACTCATAGTGACTCTGCATAGGGTTTCTGAGGCTGTAAATCTTTACAGGAGCAGAAAGCCTCATCTTTCTCCCATGGAATGGCTAGTAGTTTCAAACTGCTGACCTTAAGGTTAGTAGCCCGACTTGTAACCACTACACCACCAGAGCTCCTTCTATATGAGTGAAAAATACTCGTGCTGGTGTGTGCGTGTGCGTGTGTGTGTGTGTGTGCTTCCACTTCCATGTACAGTTACTACATCTAGCTAATCTTTGAATCAGTTTGGTGTTTATTTGAAAGTCCTTCATCCCAGGATAACATATTACAAAGGTGGACAGATTTCCTTTTGTTTTCCATTTGACTTCAATTTCAACAACTTGTGCTCTTTGGGAAAAGCAGAGATTCCATTTAAGCTGCTGGATCAATCACTGTTAGAAATACAATTTACGGTGATGGAAAATAACACTGAGTTTTGAATCTTGCCTATGATTACATTGTTTCACAGGGACACCTGTAACTATGTTGAATGTACTGAAAAACTTTTTACTTGTATGCTACTCAAGATAATGCTGTTGTTGTTGTTAAGTGCTGTTGAGTAGGTTCCGATCCATAGTTGATCCTTTATAGGGTTTCCAAGGAGCAGCTGATGAGCTTGAACCTCCAACTGTGCAGTTTAAATGACTTTGCTGTCCAATGCATTAACCCGCAGCGCCACACCAGGACTCCACTGACAGTAATTGTTGTTGTTAAGTGTCGTCGAGTTGGTTCCAACCCATAGCAGCCCTGTATAGGATTTCCAAGGAGAGGCTAGCGAGTTTGAACCACTGACCTTGTGCTTCAAACTGACATTGCAGTCCAGCACATTAGCCCGTAGTGCCACACCAGGACTCCCTACTCAAGATAATAGTAATACCTAATATTGAATGCTCAAATTGTTTCAGAATGGTGCCAAATTCTTTGCGTACATGATCTCATTAGTTTTTCACAATGATCCTAAGAGATAGTTCCTATTATTATTCCCAATTATGGAAGAGGAAAATTGAGGCTTCAAAAGAAGCAAACAAGATTGTCCGAAGTCACATATCTAGTGATAGAGATATAGATTGAAATTTGTTTTCTCACTCCAAATCCCCAACTTTAATTGACTACTTCCACTCACCTGAGACAGATGAAGTAGTTATCCATGTTTTTCATGTGAGAAATCTAATGCTCATAGTACTTACTCAGAGCACATCACTAGTAAATGATGGAGCAAGGAACAGAACTGAGAACTGCTAGAAGGCAATGGGGAGGCTGTAAAGAACAAAGGGGCTGATATCAAAGCTAGATACCCTGGCTCTCACTTTGACCACTGTCAAAAGGTGTGTGCATCTCCTGATCCAGTCTGCTTCTTCTATATTCTGGGCCTAGAAAAAGACCCTTAGCACTCTGGTACATCTCCTAGTATATGGTATACAGAATTCTAATGGGAAAACAAAAATTAAGGAACTAACTGCTTAGAGAAAACACTAATTAAATCTGAGTGAAAATGGGCACTATCTCTGTGCTATCCAACTTAACTAATAAATGTTGTTGTTGTTAAGTGCCATCGAGTCGGTTCCGACCCATAGCGACCCTGTACAGGGTTTCCGAGGGTGTAAATCCTTACGGGAGTAGAAAGCCTCATCTTTCTCCCGCAGAGCGGCTGGTAGTTTCAAACCGCTGACCTTAAGGTTCGCAGCCCGATTCGTAACCACTACACTACCAGAGCTCCTTAACTAATAAATAGATAGTGGAATATTTGAGTTCCTTCCCTCCCAGAAGTGTCTGTTTTCATTCTAACCTTGACCTAGTATGTTGCAACACAAAATGGAAAGGGTCATCTCTTTCTTCCTTTGATCCTACTAGCATGGACCAAGTGCTTACTTTGTGCTCAACACCTTATGTTGTTGTTAAGTGCCGTCGAGTCAGTTCTGACTTACAGTAACCCTGTATAAGGTCTCTGAGGAGTGGCTGGTGAATTTGAACTGCTGATCTTGAGGTCCAGTGCATTATCCTATAGCTCTCACTTCATCTTCACAAGTACTCTCCAGGTGGTGCTGTAGGATAAGCACTGAACTCCTAACCACAAGGTCAGTGACTCAAATCCACCAGCCACTCCTCGGGAACCCAATATAGCTTTGTTATGAGTCAGAAGCAAAGACCAGGACAGATATGGAAACTGAAATTTAAAGAAATTCGGAGGTCACACAGGTAATTGGTGGCAAATTCACTTTACTACAAGAATCCCTAGAAGCATAGCAAATAAAAGCTGGGCTGCTAACTGCAAGATCACGAGTTCAGATCTATCATTAACTCCACGGGAAAAAAATCAGTCTTTCTAGTCCTGTAAGGTTTACAGGCTTGGAAACCCTATACAATGTCCCTATGAGTCAAAACTGACTTGATAGCACACAGCCACCACCACCAAAAAGATTCATGAATAATGGGGTTGAGATTCCGATCTTCTCAGTCTTATTCCAATTATCTTTACATTTATAAGACCTCTGGATTCCTGTTATGGTACTGATATTTCTTCCAACTCCCTGCTTTAACCTGAATTTCTTAATGGATCTTACCAGGGGTGTATAAATATTTAGGAGAAGTCCAAAAGACTTTCACTGTATCAGAAAAACAGTCATTTAAGAAAATCAAATTATACTTGAATGTAATTGAATATAATTGTTCAAAATGGATACATACACAGTGATAAAGAGTTACCACTCAAATGCTGGCTTGCTGATTGAGAGAATTTGATTAAAAGAATGCCAAGTAAAGCAGTGAATATTTTAGCCCAAACCTCCTACCATACTCAGTCACATATCTCTGGGGAAACTGAGAAATGATTGAGAAAGGAATTCACCAAGGTTTATGAGACCAATTTATCAAGGAAGCACAAACATTGCTCCTATTCTTCTTTGCTCAAAGAGCTACACATTTCAGAAAGTTACTCTGGCATTTACAAGCTTCTTTATTTATCTTTAACAGATGAAGGAACAGAAATTGTTGACATTTTGATAATAAGGTGTCTCCATTCATAAGCAGTGTCTTTTACAGAAACCTCTTCACCTACATCTTTATTAAACCAGTTGAGTTGTGTTTAAGTCTCACAGCGGCCCCTTGTGTATCTTATTGAACAGTGCCCTATAAGATTTTCAGTGGTTGATTTTTGGGAAGTAGATTAACCTGCTTTTCTTCCAGGGCTCTTTCTGTGCTGGACTTGAAGTGCTAGCCTTTTGGTTACTAGCCAAGCATGGTGACCATTTGCACCACCCAGGGACTTCGTTATTAGGGATGCATTGCTTATCTCTGTTGTTAGGGGCCGTTGAGTTGGTTCCTACTCATGGTAACTCCATGTGACAGTGTAGAACTGCTCCCTATGGTTTTCTTGACTGTAATTTTTATAGAAGCAGATTACCAGGTCTTTATTTCATGGTGTTATTGGGTTTGAACTACAAGCTTTTTGCTTAGCAGCTGAAAGCATAGCCATTTGTGCCACCCAGCTCCTTATGTTTACCTCTGCTGAGCTGGATTTCACCTCATCCAATCATCCACGCCAGAGGACAGTTACGGCCTTTCCCAGGTCACCAGACCTTCTGTTTCCCATGAGTATCACTTCTCTGTGGCTCTTTTCTTCTTTTATTTACTTCTCAAGTTTTGATGCTATTTTCTCTTGCTCAATCTATCACCATTGGAGAATTAAAGTAATGACTACTTTTAGAATTAAAGTACTGACCTATGAGAACTAAATTTTGTCTGGTACACAGAGTCTAATAAACAAATTCATTCCACTTTTGTTTCATTACTTTTTTCAGATTCAAAAATACAGTGAAGCGATCACTAGCCATTTTGTTGTTGTTGTTGTTATGTGCCGTGGAGTCAGTTCCAACTCATAGCGACCCTGTACAGGGTTTCCAAGGCTATAAATCTTT
>NW_006408742.1:3050990-3081901 GCF_000296735.1 Chrysochloris asiatica
AATACCATGGCTTGGGTCAGGTGAACCTTAGTCCTCAAGCTGACATCTTTGTTCTTCAACACTTTAAAAAGTTCTTGTGCAGCAGATTTGCCTAATGCAATACGTCATTTGATTTCTTGACTGCTGCGTCAATGAGTGCTGACAGTTGATCCAAGAAGAATGAAATCCTTGACAACTTCAATCTTTTCTCCATTGATAAGAATGTTGTTTATGAGTGAAATTAGTCATTCACAAAAGGAGAAACACTGTATAGGACAACTATTGTAAAAGACTAAGGAAAAAAAACCCATACTAAGATGAGGGGGTGGAATAGGTTGCTGGTTAACAGAATGTGGGGAATGGGGTGAGAGGAGGGAGGGGAAGGTGGAGCACAGGATAGGGAATAGACACAGGATAGCGTGGGTGCTGAGGAGGGGGCAATGCACAAGAAGGGGGAGGAGAATAGAAGAATAAGGCAGATGGGAGAACAATTAGGCAGGTTTGCATGGGCTAAGTGGGACAGAGGTAAATAATGATTTATGCACATCCTTGGAACAACAGGGCTCTGGAATAAAGGGATTAAGGCATGGTTGGGATGGGCAAAAGGGGGAAAACAATATCAAGAAGCTTGGCTGTCTTTTGAATCTTGGTTTCCCTTGCATATCATTATAAAAACACTTGAGGGGGAGAGAAAGGAATAGCCAGAAATATAACCATAGAAAGCTTGCAAGTCTGTATACTGCTTATAACTGATTAGAATACCTAAAATGGGGCTACAACGTGCCCAGTGAAGGAGGCTTCCTATGGAGCCTCTGCATTACATAAGACCATAGGTAGAATCCTGAATCACATCCAAAATCTTCTGAGGTGGGAAATTTCCACTTGAAAGGACAAGCAGACCAGGCTGGAGTGGCTAGAACAGAAGATACTTCTTGAAAGAAAGACCTACAGGAAAAATACAAAACATTAATGGCAGTCTGACTGACTACTACCAGAACAAGCAAGTTGCTTGCCTAGGAGACATCCAGGCAAATGGTCAGGTCCCCTCAGGGCAAACCTCCTTCCAAGACTAAGACTCAATGGGAATACACAAGCAGACATGCACTCTGACTGGTGACCACATTGGTCACCGATAAGGGGAAGTGAGGGAATAATAGCAATGAAGCTGTGAGCTAAGCCTTACATCGTTCAATAGACTCCTGTGAACCTGTATGGAGTCCTGGTTGCCCAACAGTGTAGCAAGACCTGGGGACTCCTGGGCCCAGAGTCAGTGACATAGCCACAGAGGACTATTGTGGAGAGTGAAGCATCCAGATGATAAGTGTGGGCATATGCACAAGGACACCCACATTTGCAGATAATACCCACTCTCTGGTAGTGTAGTGGTTATGAATCGGGCTGCAAACTGCAAGGTCAGCTGTTCGAAACTACTAGCTGCTTTGTGGGAGAAAGATGAGGCTTTCTACTCCCATAAAGATTTACAGCCTCGGAAACCCTGTACAGGGTCGCTATGGGTCGGAACCGACTCGACGGCACATAACAACAACAACAAACAACAGACCTGGCTTCAATGAGTGGATGATTAGAGCTCAATTAGAAGAAGAAAGAAGAGGGAAAAAAGAGTAATCTGATACAATTTGATGAACTTGACCTACATCTATGGATGCAGTAGCTCAAAAGAGGAAACAAATATTTACAGTGAGAGTCATCCTCACCCCCTTGATACACAGGGTACACAGGGATGGGCAACTTGGACATTGGCTACCCAAAGTGGGAGTTGGAGGGGGCGGCTACAAAGTCAAGAAGTGACTGGCTTACAAGCTTTCAAGAGGGAATCTAGATCCAGAGGGCATGGAGGAAGGTAGAATCTCCACTGAATAGTATCCAACTTGTCTGGGCAGGGATGATGAAAGGAGATGGGGATAGCATTCATGTGGCACAATAGTGAATAATTACTATCAGGACTGACTGTGAGGGTTGGAAACGTAAAGGTAGACATTTTGCAGCAAAAGGAGAGTAATGGTTGACTTTGCAGTCCAGGAATGGAGGTCCCTGGGACCATCAAGGGAGAAGAGAGGAGTGTTGGACTCTACCCAGAGAAGCAGTGATGCCAGAGATGGAGGCTGAGACGATGATGTGGAGAAATGGAGTGGCTGGGGACTTTAGACCCAGAGAGGGAGAGGGGCTGTGTGCTGGTGAACAGGGGGCAGGCTTGCAGGGTATACCCTTTGGTTGGTTTATGATACATGGAATGGATTGTAACCATGGCAATGAAATGATATTTGATATGATGAATGTAAAGTTAATGTTCTCCCATGTAAAGTATCACATAATTCACAATAAATCATTTTAAAAATTACAGTGAAGCCAATGAAGTGTAGTGCTATGAAGTTGGACTGTGTACAGTTCAATGATGGCTAGGACTTCTGGTATGGCGCTGTGGGATAAGCACTGAACCACAAGGTCGGTTTGAACTACAAGGTCAGCAGTTCAAACTCACCAGTTGCACCTTGGAAAACCTATATATTACATAAGAAAGCCTATACATACAGGGTCCCTATACGTCAGAGCCAAATCGATGGCATTTATGAACAAAATCAACATCATCGATTAGTTTTCCCCTTTTTGTTTTGTTTTGGTTCTCTGTGTGCTGCCTCTCCTCATCATCTGAGCTGTTGGGATCCAAAGCAAGTTCAGTAGGAGCTTTCAATGACTTTTTTATTAATTATTATTATTTTTAATTATTACTGTCGTGAAGTATATATAACAAAATTTGGTAATTTTAACCAGTTTTAAATATACAATTCAGTGGTATGAATCACATTTACCATGTTGTGCCCCTATTACCCCCAGACAGAAACTCAGTCCCTCTTCAGCAATCATTTCCATTCCTGCCTATCCCAGCACCTGGAAATCACTAATGAACTTGGGTGTCTATATATCTGCTTATTCTCTGTGTTTTATGGAGTCCCTGGGTGGCACCAATGGTTAAGCATTAGACTATGACCTGGAACGTGGTGCACTCAGAGGCACCTTAGAAGACAAACCTGGCAGTCTGCTTCCAGATGGTCACAGACTTGGAGCAGTTCTACTCTGCAGACATGGGGTCGCCGTGCAACAGAATCAACTCAAAAGCAACTAATGTATTTCATGTAAGTGAGATTATATAAGATTTGTCTGTGTCTGACATTTCGTTTAGCAGAATAGTCTTAGTGTTATGACGTGTAGCAGAACTTCATTTCTCTTTATGTAGGACTAGTACTCCATTATATGTATATACCAAAGTTTCTTTATGCGTTCATCTGTTGATAAACAGTCAGGTTGTTTCCATTTTTTGGCTATTGTAAGCAATGTTGCTATGTTATTCATATAAACCTTGACACATGTGTCTGTCTGAATCCCTGCTTTTAAATTTGCCTACTTTTGAACTTCATGTAAGTAGAATTGTGTATGGTTTTGTGATACTTCTCTTACTCAGTATAATGTCTGTGAAATTTATCCATGTTGTGTGCTTCGGAAGTTTATTCTTTTTTTTTACTGCTGTTTTGTCTTCTATTATTGTGCGTCAGTGAAGGGTAATGTGCTAGACTGCAATGTTGGTTTGAGCTGCAAGGTCGGTGGTTCAAGCTCACCAGCACCTCCTTGGAAACCCTATACAGGATTGCTATGAGTCTGAACTGACTTGACGACAGTTAACAACAACATGTGAAGATAGAACAATTTATATATCTTTCTTCTATTCATGAACCTTTTACTGATTGTTTGGTTCTCTTTCTGTAGGTTTTGAATTGTTTCCAATGCTGTAGCTATCTTATTTGATTGTTCCTGTTGCACTTTCCTGGCTTCTTCCTTATGTTTCTCAACTCCATTGTAAAGTGTTTTGAAACATTTTATGATCATGATTCTGAATTCTTTCTCAGGCATTTCCAGGGCCTGCCCTCCATCCATTATGGATTCCAGGTCTACTTCTGGGTCATTTGTCTCAGGTATGTTTATTTTTTCTGGACATGTGCTGATATGGTCATCTGTTTTTGCTTCTTGGGCATGTTTACTGTTTATCTGTGGGCCTAACACTTAAGTGATTTTGTATTTTGGTGCTTTTTTATGCTTAATGATTGTTTCCAATGAGAGGTGATCAGGGTGTGGCTTCTCTTTTCCCCCTTCTTATTGCTTAACTCAGGGTGACTTTCACAGGTATTGCCTGTTTCCCTAGTGTATGTCTGCTGGTATTGGTTCTTGCTTGGGTTTGGTATTTTATAAGGTGTGATTACAGGTTGACTTTTTAGCTGTGGTTACTGACTTTTCTTGTGTGATATCGGGAGACAAAGTGTCTTCCAAAAACAAAAAGGAGGCTATGCAACCGCCAACCAACTGAGGTTGGGTAAAAATCAAAAGCCAAATGAGGATCAGAAACAAAAACAAAAACGAGAGCAAGAGGGAAGCAAATTTTTTATGTAAAAAATAAAGGAAAGAAGAGGAAAAAAAAAAGGGGAAAAAATATATAGAATAAAATTTAAAAAGGTGCTAATAATAAAGGTAAAGTAAGATAAAATGGGGGAAAAATAATAATAAGGTAGAAAATTCTGACTCCTAATATGTGTATGTTTTTAGAATCCTCTCTTTCAGTCACTTCTGCCCTCCTCTCCTTGCTGTTAGGTGCTGTCTAGTCAATTCCAGACCCTGTATAGGGTCTCCAAGGAGCGAAGCAGTTGGCAGGCATGAACCGCTGGGCCTACAGCTCAAAAGGCCCTGTAGTGCGTCACCTCAGCCCACAGCGCTGTGCCGGACTCCCTTCAAACCAGTGAAAACGAGTAGGCAGACTTCATATGATGGGTATATGTGTCCCCTGCACAGGGCCTCTGAAGAGTGGCCCATGAGCTTGAGCCTCTGACCCAGCAGACCAAAAGGCCCTTGAGTGGCATTCCAGCCCACCATGCTACAATGGGACGGCTCTCAAATCCGTGAGTGCAAGCCAACTGAGTAGTACACACAGCCCAGCCCTGTCACCTGTATATGGTTTCCTATGAGTGGTTGGTGAGTGTGAGCCACCGGCTCCGTCCCACTGGGCTTGTCACTCAAAGGAATCTGCGGTGCACCACCCCACTTCACAGCACTAGCTGGGCTCTCTTTCAAACCAGTAAAAAAAGGCAGACCTACTCCTTGTCTGAGCCTAGCCCGGGAGCATCTGTTCCTGGCAGAGGAGAGCGCTGGGGGTGGGGCGGGTTCCGGCTGCTCGTCTAATCCCTTATTTCCCCTCGCTCAGACGTATGTGGGCAAACCGTGAGCGCACCCCCTCCCGACACCAAAGAAGAAAGAAAAAGAATCTAGAAAATACAACTAGTTCGGAACGATCCAAGGTCGGCAAGGCACCCTAGATGTTCCTGCGGCGCGTCTCCACGACTTGGCGACTCTGCGGCCCCTATTCAGTCCAGCTGCTCTGTCTCTCCCAGGCTGTGGGCCCAGATCACCTAGCCTGGCCAATGGGCCCAAGGGTACATGTCCTTCTGCCTCCGCTCCAAGTTCCACTGGCTACAAGTCTCCCAGCCTCTAGACCCCTCCTATTTCTGTGGATCTGAATCCCCGGGAGCTCTGTCTTGGCTCCTTTCTGCTTTGGATTCTGAGGCTCTTTTGCCAGCGACCTTCGCCCTAGCCACCAGGGATTCCTGCCCTCTGTGCTTCTTCAGTTAATCTAAAATGTTATTGCTCTTGCTTTGGCTCCCCCTAGGTTTTGCCACTTATTGAGATGTTGTGGGATGGGTTCTGACCCACAACTAGTCAGTATTTGGTTTCCTGTAGGAGCTGCAGCCCAAATCTTCAATTTGTGGTCTGGCAGATTTAGCCACAGCAGGGGTGTTTTGTTATTGGAATTCAGACTGAGCGGAGAGTTGACCTAGGCTGAAGAGGTGGGGGATGGGCTTCGTGCTTGCAGGCAGATAGGGTCTGTCTTTGATGACGTCCCAAATGCCTCTTTGTCCCCCTGTGCCTTGGGCCCCCCAATTTTCCCTATATATTCACCGATAATGCCTAATGTGGCTATGAGGACCCCCCTGGGATGGACTGTGTTGGTTCCTGAGGGCTCACTGGTTCTCTGCGAGTGTGCTCCTTCTGAGAGCGTCTGCTCAGGGCCTGTTAGGTTCCGCAGTGGGCGGTGCCCTCCGCCTGGTAAGAGCCGGGAGTAGGTGGGTCGGGGTTAAAAATGCTCGTAACTTCTCAGGTGTTAGTTCTTTTAAAAAACCAAGTTCATAGAGTTGCTGCCTAATGTTTTATGTTTGCCCCAAAGCTGTCTGTCTACCAGGCTGGGGCCCCTATTATGACCCTGTCCTGTATTTCTCCCGAGCTCACGTACCTGTCCCACTGGTCAGGGGAGTGCTGCCGCCGGAAGTCCCTCATGAACCTTTTAGATTGTTTATGGTTTTTGATTCGTGTGAACAAAGCTGCTTTGAATAATCTATACATATCTTTTGCTGGACTTGCCCACTTATCTCTCATGTGTAAAAATATGAGTGGAGTTACTAGCTCATGTAGTAGTATCTTTAGAAACACATTTTTCAGATTATCTGTACCAATTTGCACTTCCCTTAACAATGTACATATGGAAGCTCTAGTTGTTTTGCATCCTTACCAATCTTTGATCTAGTCTGACATTTTTAGAAATACAAGTGGCTGTACCAGTGTGCTATTGTGTTATTATGTAATTTTAGAGTAAATCCTCAGTTCTAGTTATGCAAATCCTCCAGCTTTGTTCCTTTTGAAGGTTTTCTTAGTTATGTTAGACAATGGCCTATCATCCTAGTTTTATTTTGCATTTCTTTCATGGCATGTGATGTTGAGCATCTTTCTAAATGGAAATTCTATTTTTTTTTAATTTAAAAAAATCTGATCTTCAGTCTTTTGTCCATTTTTATTGTTTATTTTTATTGATCTGTAGTAGTTCTGCATGTATTCCAATTATGAATTCATTTTTATAGCTATTGATAAGTATCTCTGTTGTTGTTAAATGCCTTCTAGTCACTTCTGACTCATAGACTCTGGATAAGATTTCCGAGGAGTATCTAGTGAGTTTGAACCACCAACTTTGTGGTTCAAATGGACCTGGTGGTCCAGTGCTCATCGTGCAGTGCCATAGAGAGATATATGTTGTGGTTGCTGTTGTTAGGTGCCATAGAGTTTGTTTTGATTCATAGTGACCCTAAGCACAACAGAATGAAACACTGCCTGGTCCTACATCTTTATCACACCTTTTATTTTAGTCATTATTGCAGACACTGTACTAATCTACCTAACTAATATATATAGGCCCAGCAGTCTTTTAATGAGCCGAAGCTCTAAATATGAAGACATGTTTAATGATTTTTGTCTTTCTTTTGATTTCCTCTTTTAAAATTATGTACTAAAAGTTCATGAGCATTTTTGGGGGTATGTTTTCTTTCAGATGATTTATTGTTTTAGTTTCACATTTGAATATATGTGACATGTTGAATTGGGTACGGTGTGAGGTTGGAGTCAAAATTCATTTTTTTCTCAGAACAATTATTTTCTTCCAACACTATTTATTAAACAGACCATCTTTCCCATAGTGACCTGAGTGACTCCTTTGTTGTAAATGTCTGTATGTGTCTGAGTCTCTTTTTGGCCTTTTTTTTACACAACTCCTTTTCACTATAGTTGTGTATAGCTCATTGTTTTAGTTGCTGTGTTTTTATAGTAAGTCTTCAGTTCTGGTAGTGTAAGTCCTCCAGTTTTGTTTCTCCAAATTTTCTTGCACTTCCTTTGTGTTTCTTCATCTGTTATGTTATAGCTAATGTCTTCTTGATCGTTGAAAGCTCACTTTCTTGATTTTGACTCTTTTTACCTCTTCTAACATATGCATACAAAGCTACACGTTTCTTTCTAAGCACTGCCTTATCAGATTCCTGAAAGTTTGATTTGTCATATTTTCATTCAAAATATTTCCTACTGTCAAATGTGATTTCTCATTTGACTCACATGTGTTTAGAAAAGCGCTGCTTCATTTTCTAACATTTGGGGATGTTTAAGTTACCATTGCATTGTGAATTTCTAGTTTAAATATAATGTTGCCATGCCTTATAGCTCAGAATTTTATATATTTCATGTGCATTAAAATTTTTTTTTTTTAAATTCTGCAGTCATTGCATATAATTTTCTGTTTTTCAATTAGGTCAGTTTGTTAGTGAGGTTGTTCAATGTTTCTCTATTTTATTGGCATTTTTGGTTAGCTTGTTTTTACATTTAGTGAGAGACATTCAACAATGTTTCCATTCTGTACACACTTGGCCTTTGGCAGTAAATAACTCTTAGTAAAAAACATGCATGTTTATGGTATATGTGTGAACTGGCATATATATTTTATTTGAATTGAATAAAATTGTAATTCTCAAATTGAACCAAAACAGGTTTATAGAAACAGATGGAAGATAGGGAGAGAGAAAGGACATTCATCTGAAAACATGCTTCAAAGCAGAGTAGATACATGTTCCTGAGTTACAGTTAAACCTTATCTGGAATAAGCTCAAAACAGAGCAGTTCTGACACTAAATGTAACGACCATTTCCCCCGAGGTGAGCAACGATGTTGAGGAACAATGGAAAGGCGTTCTTAAAATTTTTCATTTCTTTATAAAGAGTTTGAGTACAACTCCCCTGTAAGGCACATATGTTTAGTTCTATTTTGTAGAGGAATAAACTGGAATTCCCTAGAGGTGAAATAACATAGCCAATGTCACATAGAAGGTAACTAACTAATACATCATCTGATTCTCATGCCTGCGCGTGCCCTTTCCAGTACGTTAAATGATCACTCTCCATAACTGCTACTATAATCTTGATCTGAAACAGAGTGCTCTTTATGAGAAAAAAATGTTAATAAAAGTGACCATATTGAAGATGGAAACAGTCCAAAGAATTAAGCCAAGAAATTTGCTATAACGTGAGCTGAACTGGCATGAAATACAGGATATTTTATCACATCATTGAAAGTGTTACAGAAACTCAGTAAATACCTATTTTCTTGATGCTATAGCTCTGTAGAGACATGAACACAACAACAACAAAAGCCAGAAACACCATCAGTAGAACCTAAAATAACAGTATTGTAAAGCTTCACTCAGTATGGTGGTGGTGATGGTGGTTGTGTGCCGTGCAGTTGGTTCCGACTCATAGAGACCCTGTGCAGGGTTTCCAAGGCTGTAAATCTTTATGGGAGCAGAAAGCCTCATCTTTCTCCCATGGAGCAGCTGGTAGTTTCGAACTGCTGACCTAAAGGTTTGCAGCCCGATTCATAACCACTACGCTACCAAAGTTCCTTATACATGATCAAGATCCCTTTGGGGTCTTCAAAAACAAGTCTAATTTTTTAAAAAATCAAAAACAATGCTGAGAAATTTCATTAGGAAGGGTTAAACTCAAAATTGGCCGTAAATAACCAAATCTATTTCTTTGGACAATTGATTTTTCCTAAAACCCCATCTCAAATCTTTATTCAAATTTCAATAAATATTGACTAACATGATATTAAAGTCCTGGTGTAGTGCTGCAGGTAACGTGCTGAAATGCAAAGTGAGTTTGAACTGCAACATTGGCAGTTCAAACTCACCAGCCACTCCTAGGAAACAGAGTCTCTATGAGTTAGAATTGACTCGAAGGCACTTAACAAAAACAATTATTAAAGTACAAATGTTTCACCATGTTACTCTCAAGAAAAAAACACAGAAGTTGTCTTTTGAAAGTTTTTATGTCCCCGGACAAGCCCTTAGTTTATGTTATCTTAATGTTTTAGTAAATATTACATTTATTCATATATTCAATTTTTTCAGTTTTGACATTATAAAGCAAAATGGAATTTGAACCAAGTTTAAGCATATGCAGATAGATAAACCCTGTCATATTCTTATCATTGTCTTCAGTAAATTCATATGAACGATTTGTTTTAAAAATCTGATACCCCAGAAAAGCAAATGTGTTCCCAAACATGAGGTATTTAATAAACAAAGTGAGGTGACTCATGAGTACAAAGAAGCAAGCAAGTCTTCCCACCCCTTGGCCCTCCTGTCTAATGTGTTAGTTCCACATGCCAAGTAGTAAAATGAATCCTTCTTTTTTTTTGGAGGATTGTATCAGCTGACAGCTGCAAGCAGTAGGCCTGATCCAACCAGCTGAAACCAAACTTCTCTCCAAACCGACACCACTGCATCACAAGTTTGTGTTTCTTGGAACAAAGCCATATTCTTCTGTGAAAAGAAGAAAATGAGATCTTTCCTTTTCTCTACAGGAGGTGTTTGGGTACCGAAGCCAGACTCTACGGAGTGTCCTGTGCTTTCTAGCATCCGTGCTGACCTGTGGGGTCCTTCTCCTGGTGTTCTATTGGAGGCCCCAGTGGAAGGTGTGGGCCAACTGCATCCCATGCCCCTTGCAGGAAGCAGACATTGTTTTGCTGAGGACAACGGTGGGTGCCCTTTTGTTACCAATTTCAAATGCTATGGACATGTTTTCTGTGTTGTACCTATGTCACAACTGGTAACTGGAGGCACTGCATTTCAGAAGTTAGATCTTTCCCTGTTTAAAGAGTGTCCCCAGACCAAAATGAAAAGATGGTAAACAGATTGCAAAGAGAGTTTTGCTACATATGCAGAGATCTGAGAATAGAGGAAATGTTCTCCATGTCAGCCCTGGGGAATTTCTACAGTGTCAGGCTCTTTGGTCCTGCTCTTAGCCATTAAATGAGCATTGCCTGTCAGCATTACAACTCTTAGAAGCCTAACACAGAGATGATGATTCAATTTTTCAAAAATATATATTTTGGGAAAATTAGAAACTTTACAGCTAGGTGTCCCTAGGTGGTGCAAGTGGTTAATGTGCTGGACTTCTAGCCAAACTATTCTTCCAAGGTGTCCACTGAGAGTCCAGAGGCACTTTGGAAGAAAGTTCTGACAACTTACTTCCAAAATATCAGCCATTGAAAACCCTGTGGACCACAGTTCTATTCTGACACACATAGGATCACCATAATCCAGAATCAACTCAATGGTGGCTGTTTTAATTTTGTATTTTTTAGATGCTATTTTGAAATAACCAGGAATCATTTTGGGGATATACAGCTTTATTTATGGTGTCCTGGTGCGGCACTGTGGCTTAATACTCCAAACTGCAAAGCCGTTTGAACTAACAGGTGGGCGGGTCAAGCTCACCAGCTACTCCTCAGAAACCCTATACAGGGTCGCTATGGGTAGGAATAGACTCAATGGCACTTAACAACAACACAGCTTTATTATAAAATATATCTATCTCTTTACTGTCGAACACAGTGGCTCTCAAATATTAGTACAAATCAAGAGTGTTTGTTAAAACACACATTTCTCCCCTTTCCCCTTCAAGTATCTGATTCAATAGCTTTCGGGTTTGGCCAAAGTTTAAACATCTAGCATGTTCCCAGGTGATAATGATGCTCTTGTCTGAAGCCCCAACTTTAGGAACCATTCCTGGTGTGGCTCTATTGGATCAGCACTGGACTGCGAACCACAAAGTCAGCAGCAGTTCAAACCTACCAGTTGCTCCTTGGAAACTCTATACAGCATTGCTATGAGCCAGAACTGACTCAACAGCACTTAGCAACAAGTACAGTATTCAATAGGTATTTGGTGGATTGAAGGCCTGAGTAACATGTGAGAATGCCATGGGCTTGGTTATCTTTTCTAGGATGAATTTCAAAGATATATGAGAAAGAAAGTGATCTGCCTCTACTTATCCACACTGAAGTTTCCTATAAACAAGAACATAGGAGAACCACTGGTATCTGACCACCACTCTGTCATAAACAAGGCCGTATTAAAGCCAGAATTAAAGGTAGGTGATTTTAAGAGTGAGTGGTATGCATGTTTTTGCTGAGGCAGAATTATATGAGTGTTTATTGTATGAATGTCATCTGCTGTATCATGTTTGTAATTGTAGCTGCGATGCATCCAAGTACAGAAAATCAGATATGTTTGGGACAACTTGGAGAAGCAATTTAAAAAAGTTGGGTGAGTCCAACTTTTTCTCACACGTTTCCAGAATATTGGAGGTTAGGAGAATGTTGATTTGCTGAGTGCCATCAGCCTAAGTGTGGTTTCTGTCCTCACCATATTCTAGGTTGCTGGAAGACAGCAACTCTTGCTATGACATCCATCATACATTTGGATTGGGTTTGACCAGTGAAGAACAAGAGATCAGGTAGGGTTCACAAAATCTTAGAGTAAACCATCAGCAGAAAATGAAGTGTCAAGTAGCTTATGATCAATGAATTATTGGCATAATGCTTCATCAACTTAGTATAGTCCCAATGCATTTATCAGATGTATTCTGAATTGTTCTCCTCTTAAGCAAACTTATGAAAGAGAAAAGTCTAAAAGAACAACACGATCAAATAAAACTGAATTGTTTCTCTCAAGCCCACATAGCAGTCTTCTCTGTGTTATATTTTTATTCTTTTGTCAAAAAGTCTTGAGTCACTCTATAAACATTAGCTTCTTAATCCTCAAGATCCTCAGAGAGACACAAAGACAATATTATAATTGGATTTTGCTGTGGAGAAACAGCATAGGAGATGAGCATTCTGCTTCTTCAGTTGGTCATGTATCTACGTGACTCATGGAGGTCAATGAGTATTTGTGGATAAATGAATAAATGAATACATTTATTGGTCTATTAACTGAATATGATAGGTACTTTGCAAGGCACTGGGGATCAAAAGATAAATACTCCTTAGTCCTTGTCTCTGAGACAATCACTGTCTAGGGAGAAAAATAAGGGATAATGACTCGATAGCATTCATGTTGACCAGAGATGCATATAGATTAGGAAACATTTAATACTTACACTGCTTATTAGAGTCTTGGTGTGGTGCTGTAGGAAAAGCACTGGACCACAAGGTTGGTTTGAACCACATGGTCAATGGTTCAAACTCACCAGCTGCTCCTCAGTAACCCTATACAGGGTTACTATGAGTCAGAACAGACTCGAAGGGACTCAACAACAACAATGCTGTTAATCAGTTTACAGTGATCTAGAGACCCTGCTTCCCTCAGCCATAATTTAAATCTCACTTCCTTCTCATGAAGTCAAAAAGAAGCCATTGCAACTCTTCCCCACAGGCTTACTGACCACCTTCACTTCTCTGACCATTTTTAGAGGCATTACATGCCTAACTTTCTTTGTCATCAGCCAGAAATGCTGACCAGTTCTCAAGCAATGGAGCAACTTTGTAGCAGCAAATACATATTCCTAGACTCGATCCTTCCAATTCTTAATAGGAACAAACAATTCTTAATAAGGGGATGGAAAGAACGCTGCATTTTTAGCAA
The DNA here is from genome assembly GCF_000296735.1 of Chrysochloris asiatica. Classification (NCBI taxonomy): domain Eukaryota; kingdom Metazoa; phylum Chordata; class Mammalia; order Afrosoricida; family Chrysochloridae; genus Chrysochloris; species Chrysochloris asiatica. The sequence goes on from NW_006408742.1 coordinate 3,064,324, forward strand.
GCACACCAAGTTTCAGAAGCCCTGATTTGTTAAGATTTCCTTCTGCCTGAACACTATGAAAAATGAACTAAGCATCTAGACTGTGGCAATATTGCAACATAACTTAGAAATAGTTATTATTATATTATACTTAATATATTGAAATACAAAAAATTTTCAGTCATTAAAAACATATTGCTTTAATAGAATTAGCACAAGAGGTTTAAAGGATCAGTCTAGGGCATGTAAGAAATCTAGTTGATCAGTTTAGATATATCCTGCCTAGGAAACCATGTCTAGGGGAAATTTTTCCCATCAGTGTAGCAACCTCACATGTGTCCTTATTTATCAAGTGCCAAGCTTTAATAAACACCATACATAATTAAATTTAAATCTGGCACTTGCAATAAGGACACTGACTATCTAATAAGCAAGATAAAGAGTGTAGTTTTCCAAATTCAAAGAGAAGAGAGAATCTATTTTAAAATATAGACATATTTTATTTGATTTTATTTTGTCGATTTGAAGTGGGGGAAGACAGTAAGAAGAGTGTAAAAACAATACTTAAAAAAAAAAAATCAATGTGATTGATCAATTGGTTGGGTTTGAAATTGTTTGAAATAAAGCCAGCAGCACAATTTGAGAAATAAAGGAAGGGAAACATAAGAGAATCTCTGATGATAAAGAGCATGAAGAGTTGAAATGCAAACTTATTCTGTGGGCTCCCTGGCAACCAAGCAAAGAGGTAAAATGTATGGATTGACAGCGCTCTCATTTTTTTTTTAGTAGTAAATGCACATCATGGTATTGGTGGAGATAACTTCACCCAGGAGAAAAACTGTCAGGAAAGCATTAGCTGAAGAGTGTATAAAATATCCCAGGAGCATCCCTGATCCTGCATTCACTCATACAAGAACTGAACTTTCTATCTTAGTACCTGCCTTCAGAAGAGCCATAGACACTTCAACTATTTGTCTTGTTTCACAAAAATAGAGCTCAAGGGGAAAACCATACCTACCTTATCAGCATCCATCCAATTAGTCTTCATGTGAGGGCAGTTTTTAAGTTGAGCATCTCTGCAACCTCTTTTCACTCAGCCCACTCTGATTCTGAGAGCTGAAGGTAGCAGGCAACCCTTCATGGGGTTTAGCTCCAGATGAATCACTTTGCTGATAACCCAGTTCTCTGGAAGAAACAACAACAAAACATTGATTTTTAGAGTTTTTCACTTGCAACAGTGGAAATACTTCAACTACAGCTGATTCCCAGTGTGACACCAATCAACATGGAATTGGGACACATCTTAGTAATATAATGTTGATGTTAAGTGCTGTCGATCTGGTTTCAACTCATAGAGACCCTGTTAGGATTTTTGAGGAGTAGCTGGTGGGTTTGAACTGTCAACCTTGTGGTTCGCAGTCCAGTGCTGATCCCATAGTGCCACACTAGGAGTCTATTTTAGTAATATTTGTTGGTGTACTGCCATACCAGAAACACAAAAACTAGGTGTCTTTAAGAAACAGGAATGTTTTCCCTCACAGTTGAGTAGGCTAGAGTCCAAGCTCAGAGCTTAGATGTTAGGGGAAGCCTTTCTGTCTCTGTGGCTTGTGCTTGGTAGTCCGTGTCTTTTAAACCTCTGTGAACCTGGTATTCCTTCTTCCAAGGAATTCTCCATGTGTTTTGGCATCAGTCCTCTCCTGGGTCTAGGAGAGTCTCAGAATATGCACCCCAGGTCCAAAGACTATATTTGACTCCCAGCTCTTCATTCTTGATGGTAATCAAGTCCCTCTCTCTTCTTGCCTTTGTTTGCCTTTGTCTCTTGTAAGAAAAAGGTAATGTAAGTGACATGCTTAAAGTACAGAGGAAGTTTAAATCACTGCTAACCTAGAGATTCCCCACCTCCAAAACAGTTTCTGAAACATGACAATCTTGGTTTGTTGTTGTTATTTTTAGGGGAGAATTGAAACTCACTTGTTATTCTGTTCTTGTTATACTACTTGTTGCTGTTGATAAGTGACGTCAAGTCACATCAGACTCAAAGTGATTCTTTATAGACTTTACAAGGAGCAACTGGTGGATTTGAAGTTAGCAGTCTAGTGCTTATCTTACAGCACTTACACCAGGACTCCCACCCAAATATGAGAAGTTGTATACCATATTTTATGCATCTGTGGATATCTTAGGTCTCCCTCCCTTCATAAGACAGGATGAGGGATTGAGTAGCAATCCTGTAAACATTTTCAAACTTTATATATCTGCTCACTAAAAATCCCCGTATCTCTGGTAGTGGGTCATGTCTGAATCCCTTGGCCTAGCACTAACTATCTGGAACACTCATACATCTCCCTCCATTACAGGAAGTCTAGAGGAAGCTGATCAGAATGAAAGCTAAAACCCACTGCTGTCCAGTGTATTCTGACTCATCACAATCCTTATGACAGAGTAGAACTGCTTCTTAGGATTTACAAGACTGTAAATCTGTACAGAAGTATATGGCTACTTTTTCCCTATGGAATTACTGGTGGGTTCAAATCTTCTGGTGAATGGCTAAACACTTCAGCCACCGTGCCACCAAGGCTCCTTCAGAATGGAAGCATTGGTCAAAAAATAGGGTGGTTATATTAATTTGAAAAAAAAAAAAAAAAGCTCATTGATTCTGACAAGGTTCTACTTACTTGAGAAACCCCACTCGAATCTTTACCATCTAGACTTTAATGGGTTAAACACACAATGTAACCCCAGTAATTCTTTTGTGAATACATTGGTGAATGAATAAACAATCAGATCAAAAGTATTCCAAATCATTCACTTTTGGGTTTTCAGACACAAACACATTACAGCATATTTCCCACTAAAATCAAATCTTGGGTGTTAAAGGAAACCTCAGTGGTCTCTTACATCCAGCCCCTAGAAATTCCATCTTTCCTCATGTGATTTAGTGTCAAGCCTTGTTTTCTTTCTGGTTGCTCAGCCATTGATCATTATACTTCCAAATTCTTCTTGGCTTGTTCTGAATATGAGACGAGTACCTAATGTCTACACACACAGTGCTTGTTGGCAAAAGACAGTAGAAAGGAGCAAGCAGCAAGAGGCATACCAGACTGTGATTCAAATGTGTTTCAGATGAGTCCTAAAGGAGATAATCTATAGGCAAGTACTGAACAACTGGATCCCGGTCCTCACTAGAGCTGAACTTCTCTTTCTCAACAGTAAGATCAAAAACCAATTGAGAAGCTGAAGAACTTGAACACTTGACTTGCATTTGAAACTGACTTTCCACAGCTTGTGTTCTGCTAAAATTGTTTTAGCCTTGTATGGAAAGATAATAATCTAGGTTATTTTCACATGTATGTCTATCTGCATTTTACATGTAGACAAGACTGTGCTTCAAGTTTCTGGACAACCATTAGACCTCTAGGAATGAAGCAAGTTCACCCATTGGCATCAGTCATGTTGTGGGGATTACATTCTTCTGTGACAGAGCCAGGCACATTAGACACTTACCCAGTGTTGGCAAAATGAAAGTCAACACTATAAATTACAATTTATAGAAAGCAAATAGTAAGCAATAACAACCGATTCCCAAAGGGGAAACCCTTGCCATTCTCCAAATTACTCATGCCCATCTGGAGTCCTGATGTGGCACTGTGGCTTAATGCGCTGGATGCCAAAGTTGGCTTGAACCACAAGATTGGGAGCTCAAACTCCTCAGAAACCCTATAAAGGGTTGCTATGGGTTGGAACTGACTTGACAGAACAAAAGTTTTGACAAGGAGACCTGGTGACTTAGTGGGTTTGGTTATACATTGGGCTGATAACCACAAGGTCAGCAATGTTAATCTACCAGCCATTCCATGGGAGAAAGATGAGGCTATCTGCTACAAAGATTTATAGCCTCAGAAACCTTATTTATATAGGGTTGCTATGAGTCACAATAGACTCAATGGCAGTGGGTTTAAAGAAAGCTTTTTCCTTCTTATGTCATGGGGCAGGCACACCATGGTTCAGGGCAGATGCTCTGTTTATGTCACTGCTCCTTCCAACTTTAATCATACTGCTGGGGGTAGGGTCCTCACAGCTTCCAAAGCTTCTGCTCTGCCACATGCTTGAGGAAACCTCTGACTGGATGAGCCCTGCAAAAGAACTACTAAGCCTCTGTCTCCAGGATCTTCCAAGATTCTGCTGACAGCTCCCATCACATTGCCCACATCTGCAGAGTCTCTTGCTGCCATGCTACCTGGGCCCTCGATGCCTGGGGATGGGGAGTATGCAATCCCTATATGGAGCACATTCGGGCCTATCTTGCTTTGCACTGGCAAGTATTACAATTCCTTTAGCTTTCCCAGCAAGCCTCCTTCCCAAAGGAGCTCAGCATTTGCCCCATGGGCCAAGCAGGACCACTGCCTCTGTCATTTACCATCTTACAGCATCTTCAACATTCCTTCTTTCTTTTTGTTTTAGAAGATTCTAAGCACAGGGAGTCCTAGATGCAAAGAACTTATTTTGTTCTAGACTCCTCCTCTGTATGTTAGTGAGGTTCCCAACAGCCTCATAACTAGTCCTTTTAAGCCTTGTTGTTGTTGTTAAGTGCTGTCGAATTGGTTCCAACTCATAGTGACCCTGTATAGGATTTCTGAGGAGCAGCTAGTGGGATTGAACCACTGACCTTGAGGTTAGCATTCCAGGCCTTATTCTTTTCTATCATGCATTTTCATTTTAAAATGCGTTAGTAGTTTCAGATTTTGTTTCAAATGCAATTTGCGTATTACTGTTTAATTGAAGTCACCAGACCCCTAAAGAGTAGAGATAAGACGTCTGCTTCATTTGGCTTACAGTCACTTACCAGTCAGTGTGTGTATGGTACTAATAGTTGACCAATCTCCTACAGAAGACTAGTGTGTGGACCCAACGCCATTGAGGTTGAAATCCAGCCCATATGGAAGCTGCTTGTTAAACAGGTAACTATTTTCTTTTTCTTTTTGAGAGAAATAATACCATCCATCCACTAGTCATTTCCCATTCCCCAGGGGCATCTAAAGCAGCCCACCAATCCGTTGCTGTGAATGAACTCTGTGTTTCATGTGGATTCTATATGTCACTCCCCTCTTGACTTTAGTTTCTGCTTTTCCAGCGTACTTAGGCTTTTTAATTTCATTTCAGCACATGGGTATAACTTTTATTCCAGGATTTCTAACTGAGCCCTTTCAATAACCACTTGTTTTAAATTCACCCTTATTATTGTGAGGTGTAGATTCCAGTTTTGTTTCATTTCCTTAAGTGTTTGGTGGCAATTATGACTGTGATGATGGTGGGCATGGTTCAGGGCAGATGCTCCCTCCAACTTTCATCAGACTGCTGGAAGTAGTCTGCCATTGAGTCAGTTCCAACTCATTCCATCCCTTTATAGGATTTCCAAGAGTGGCTGGTGGGTTTGAACTGCCTAACTTATGGTTGTAAATCCAATGGTGGTAGGGCCATTTTACTAGTTCTATAATCTCTTTTTTAATTTTTTCTCAAATTGCTCTTTTAATTCAATTTTCCTGAGAGTGACTTCTCCCTTAGTTACAATGTTTTACTTGTGTTTTTTAAAGGCCCCCAGACCCAAAAGTTCATCTTGGTGGTGGATTATGTGTCGTGGAGTCAGTTCTGACTCATAGTGACCCTGTATAGGGTTTCCGAGGCTATAAATCTTTATGGGCGCAGAAAGCCTCATCTTTCTCCCATGGAACGACTGGTAACCAGAGTTCATCTTAAGCAGGAATTTTTTTTTTTTTTTCACATCCTCCTCCCTGTTTTCCTGTGCTCATTCCTTCTCCTTCCTTCTCCATCTTTGATGACTCTGTATTTGCCTCCAACTGGCCCCCATAAGGCTCAGTGTTCAAAACCAGAGCTTGTACTGGATGATTGGTGTCTTAGCTCTGTGAAGTCATCCAGTCGCAGGCCTTGAGCCAGGTAAGAGTTTGGTTTATAGCAAAAGGAGGGGAGTGATTAACTTTTCGGTCTAGGAGCGGAGATCCCTGGGACCATCAAGGGAGAAGAGAGGAGAACGGGACCCTACCTAGAGAAGCAGTGATGCCTGAGATGGAGGCAGAGACAATGACATGGAGAGATGGAGCAGCTGGGGACTTTAGACACAGAGAAGGAGAGGGACTGTGTGCTAATGACCTGGAGGCAGGCTTGTAGTGTATACCCTTTAGTTGGTTGATGATGCATGGAGGGGATTGTAACCATGGCAATGAAACAATATATGATAGGATGAATGTAAAACTAATGTTCTCCCATGTAAACTATCACATAATTCACAATAAAACATTAAAAAAAAAAAAAAAAAGTTTGGTCTAGCTCCCAGTTGCACCATAAACTGGATTCGGATTCTTTCCCATTCCACCTATGAGCCACTGGTTGTGACATTTCATGGCTGCTGCTGAAGCAGGGAAATCCACCATTCTCACTTTGCACAGGAAGTCTAGGTCCTGTACCCTGCCATGTGTGGGTACTTCCTGTCTCCATTCCCCATAGAATTGAACTCTCAGCTGTCATTGTCTAGTCTCTATTTGGAGCCTCTTAGCCTTATGTCAGTCTCCACTCAATGCTGCATCTTTCTGCTGTATTTATAATCCATGAAGATGGTTTTTATTTTTGAGTAGGGCTGTACATTTTTAATATTAACTTTTCATATCTATCATTGCTCTACAAAGTGCAAAGAAAAGGCAGATTTTTAACTTCTTTTGCAAATTGCAAATGGCTCTTCCATATGCTAATTTGGTTTATTTTGAAAGGAGCAGTTTTTCTAGCACCTATTTATGAGGCCTTTGGTAGAAACAAACAAATAAAATGACTTCACATTTGATTACAAAATAACCTTGAATAAGGAAACTAAATTCATTATGATGCCATTGTTTCTTCTACAAAAAGTATTTAACCAATTTTCTATGGGGTTTATATAAACTTAAATTGTATTATCATTAGTGCATAATCTACAATTAGAGCATTTTCTGTCAAGCAAACAGAAGAGCTTTAATTTGAAAGTAAAACATGTTAAAATGGAAATAATAAGAAACATTAAAGGAATCAAATTTTTAATATACAAAATATATTCAAGAGTTTAAGAAATCCTTATGATGCAACCTATTTGGCTTATTAAACAGATGTCAGCTTATTTTTAGTACTAAAGTAGATCTTTAAAAAAATATATTAGAGAATTACAGAAAGGGACAACATTGGTTTTAACTAATATTTTATCTAATTCATAATTATAAAGGACGCTCTTAAGATGATAACTTTTACTATTCTAAGATGGGCTCTTAAATTCATGCTAAGCATATACATCGTGGAGCCATTCTTCAGCTTCCTCAAGTCTGCTCTCTCTATTATAATTATTAATAATGGAGTCAGAACTTCCAAAGTGGGGAGAGTAGAGGGAATCTAAAAAGTTGAACTTATTCTGGAGAAACCAAACAATATATTCATGGATGACCAAGTTCGGGGCAAAGGATATAGTCTGCCTATGATTTTTACTGTAGCTTTGGGTTAAGACATATCTCTTCAGCATCTTTACTTGTCCAAGGGAAGGGCCACATTGCTCGGACTGATTCACAAAGGATCTTGCTAAAACCTAGGACAGAAAAAATATGTTACATGTCATAATATTGGCATGCTTCTATTAAATCTGCAGCATGTGGTTACATGCAAAAAAGAAGCTGACAATTAAGCTGTTTCAACTTGTCAAAAATAAAAAACAAAACTAAATCATGTTTCCCTTCCATTCTGGGTAAATTGCTTTAAAGGATTAATGATGGGATTTTTGTTACTGATAAAATCTTTCTTTTTTAATTCAAAATAAATTAAAATGGTCCATTTGTGGGCATGGTTCTGAGGGCTCAAAGTAAGTTTGCTTCCATCATATCCCATTCTATGTGCTGACATTGTCTACACCCAGATTACTAGAGTTCTAGATGAATTTCTTAAATAGTAAAGGTTTTGTGAAAAATGAGACGAAATAATGACATTCTGTAAGGAAATGGTATCATCTTGACTGATAGTAAGGTCCATACAAGTAACTGAAATGCTGTTTTTGTACCTGCAGGTTTTAAATCCATTCTATGTGTTCCAAGCCTTCACCCTAACTCTGTGGCTGAGTCAAGGCTACATAGAATACTCTGTGGCCATCATCATTTTATCTATTCTCTCCATTATCTTGAGTATATACGATCTGAGACAGGTAAGAGTCGAAATCTCTACTGGACTCCATTTAGCTTGTGGCTGCACAAGAAGCAAAACCTATGAGAATTCTCCTAAGAGTAATTATCTGCTTTGTCAAACAAGTCACATCAAAGCAAAAATTAAGGGCTGACTCAGTATGAAATCTCAAGAAAGAATCTCAGGTTGATTTCAACCCAGTATCTTTTCAAATGCTGATTACTGATTTATTGACAGAACGTTTGCATTGAATAGTAGTTTTGGAAGGACTCTGAAGCCAGTGTCTGAGTGCAGTGGGAAGGAATGTTGTGGCAAGAGTTTAGCAAAGTGGATGGGCAGTGTTCCAACCCTCTGGATAAATCTAGACTTCTTCAGTTTGCGTCAACAGACTACCAAGTTGAGCTAAGTGGAGCAACTCGCGTAAGACAATTTATGGTTGATTTTACTTTGGGCATGGCTGGATCTGAGTTCTCTAACTGTCACCTGGCTTTACTGAAGTGCTACCTACAGTGTGGTCTTTTGGTTGGTGTTAGTTTGAGAATTGTTTATCTGTCTGAATACTACAAGAACTTAACAAGCATTGAGAAGCGTCATTAGCGATTTGACATTGCCACAGTATTCAAATATGTGATCGCTTTTCTAGTAATTATGGTTTGAGAAATCATTCTTACTGTGAGTGGGATTCATGCTCCACATGGTGACAAAGTGACCATAACAGCCTCAATCATGCATTCTCTTCAGTGCCCTGATCTCAGATGAAAAGGGAGCATCGTTCTTTATCATTGTCCACAACAGTATCTCTCATAGGACCCTGATGGGTCCACCTTCCAGGTGGCAATGCCTATGTGCTCTTTCATGACTCAAAACATCTTTTAATTCAGCATTTTGATCCATGTTCTTTCATGTTGCAAAATATGCCAGTTTCCCTTGTTCCACCTTATGGACTCTAATTCCATTTTTGCTAGATGATCCATCTTTTTCATGCAGTCATAACATTGACTGGAATATACTTGTAAGAGTTTCACAATTCCTTTGACTCCTAAAGCAATTCTTAGTCCATGGTCTCTCTCTGTCTCCTTCCATCATTGTTCCTCCTACGTTCATTTCAAATCTTTCTTTTTCACTGGTCTTATGAAAAACAACAGGTTATAAAATAAAATTTAACAGAAAATTACTGTTACAGTCCCACTAAATCCTTGTTCTTCATAGTCTCTTTCTAGAAAAGATTCTGCTAGTCTGCTTTTCATCAGATTTGATCACAAAGCAACCCCTCTATTTGTTGTATATTTTTGAAAATTTCACCTGTAGAATTGGCTTTTGAGAACCTGAGTGATGGCCCTGGCATTAGCCTGAAACCATCTCGTTTAACCCTATTTGTTCTTCTAGAAGAAGAAACTAAAACACAGGGAAATTATGCAAGGTCATAAAGTGGGTTGGGGACACAGACACTGATGATTCCTCATGAAACGAAATTTTACTGCAATATACAATGCTTTCTTAGCACACAGCCCTGTCCAGGATACTACCAAAGCTGTGGATGAAAATGAAATGTAAGCAAACAAGTGATTCTAGACATCAGCCTTGCAAAATCTGGGCACATGTCAGGAAGGGAGACGTGGAGGTGTTTAATACAATTCTCACTGAAAGACACGTTGAATTTCTACTCTATTTCAGACACTCACCAACTATTAGTGCTCCTATTGACTTTTTACATGGCTTTAGGTCCTGCAAATTTTGACTTTGAAAGTGTTTGGAGAGAAATGACAGAAAAGCAATATGCATTTAAACACCTAGAAATCAGGTCCTAAAAATTAAAGGATAGGTGAATGTAAACACTCTGGGTTAGAAAATAAGGACTAGAGGACTTTGTTTGTTGTGTATTTGTTTTTCCTTGTCATCTGACTGTTTATTTCAAAATGTTGCTTCATGAACAAACTTGCTGTTGTTAAGTACCGTTCTGAGGCTGAAAATCTTTATGGGAGCAGAAAGCCTCATCTTTCTCCTGTAGAACAGCTGATAGTTTCGAACTGCAGACATTGAGGTTAGCAGCCCAACTCGTAACCACTATGCTACCAGAGCTCCTTATGAATTAACTTAAGTCATAAAAATATTAACAGTGGTCAGCAGCCTTTCTTTGACAATGGCAAATTCTTTCTGTCTGGCTTCCCAGGTAAACCGGAAGAAATTCTGTCCTTCTGGTGAGCTACAGGCATTTCAGCTACAGAATTCAAACAGATAGCAGGGTAACAAAGGATCTGACACATTTGGCCTCACCACAGTAGGAAAGACAGAATAGTATTCCAAACTTTCACCTTTGTCATTTAATGAAGTCCTCATACAGAATTTATAGTTTCTGGACTTTATGAAATCTTGGTTTAAAGTAGAATATCTTAACTAATTGTCTAATCTTCTTATCTAGCTCTTAATTTGGCCCCATATATGTCTCCTTGAGAGTCCTGGTGTGATACTGTGGGTTAATGCACCAAACTGTAAAGCCCTTTGAACTGCAAGGTCTGTGGTTCAAGCTCACCAGCTGCTCCTCGGAAACCCTATACAGGGTCGCTACAGGTCCGCATCGATTCAATGGCACTTAACAACAACAATGTCTCCTTGGGTGACAGTAGAGACACTGAAGGAGAATATTAACTTTGTTGTCATTGTTAGGTGCCATCGAGTTGGTACGGACTCATAGTGACCTTATGCACAGCAGAACGAAATACTGTCCGATCCTGGGCCAACCTCACTATCGTTGCCACGCTTGAGTCCATTGATTCTGCCACTTTGCCATTCCATCTTGCTGGGGGTCTTCCTCCTTAGAATCTGAATATAGTATTTAGGTTTAACTCTTTCTGCCACTTTCCAACTATTTGTCTTGAAGAAATTCATTTTTAAAAATGTATTTTGTAATTTTTAAATTAGATGAATTAAATTAATGAATTCATATAAAATTAATTTTATCAATATTTCTTAATGGAATGATTAAATTAAATTAATTAGATTGAATTAACTTGCCATATTAAAATAGCTTTATCAAAAAATTGGGGGGAAATTAAAAAAACTCCATGATTGTAATATAAGCAGCACAATGTAAGAGAAACACCATCATGTTGTCTTCTGTCATAGCATTAATATATTATTTTTACAATATTTTATGGAGTGAACTCATATTTTACTTGTTGTTGTTAAGTGCTGTTGAGTTGGTTCCGACCCATAGTGTCCCTGTATAGGGTTTCTGAGGAGTGGCTGGTGAGCATGTACCATCAACCTTATGGTTTAAACTGACCTTGCAGTCCAGCGCATTAACCTTTAGCACCACACCAGTATTTAGCTATCATCATATTTTTATTATTTGTAGGTAGTCAGTTAATCATTAGACTGAAAGATATTTATTCATTCAATAAGGATTTAATGGATGCATGTTTTGTTCAAGGCACCTTGTTAGGCATTAAAAATACCTCACTTAAGGCAATGACCAGTGAATACAATTCTTCTCCCCAGGTACATTGGGAGCACACCTGATCACACTATCACTCAAATGCTTAATTGTTGTTGTTATGTGCCGTGGAGTCGGTTCCGACTCATAGAGACCCTGTACAGGGTTTCCAAGGCTGTAAATCTTTACAGGAGCAGAAAACTTCATCTTTCTCCCACAGAACAGCTGGTAGTTTCGAACTGCTGACCGTGAGTTTAATACAAACTATTAATAAGCGAACCTTAAGGTCAGCGGTTCAAAACTACCAGCCGCTCCGCGGGAGAAAGATAAGTCTTTCTACTCCTGTAAAGATTTACACCCTCGGAAACCCTGTACAGGGTCGCTATAGGTCGGAACCAACTTGACGGCACTTAACAACAACAACACAATGAATTCATTAGGTTAAAATACTATCAGGATTTCTGATGGGTGATCTTTTCTAATGAAGGTTCAAATTTCCTCCTCACTACTCTTACTTGTTACTTGGCACTTTAAAACATCAGCTTCATCATCTGTTTCCTTAACCTACTTTCTGTGTGTGTGGTGAGTAGGTGGGGGGTGGTTGTCCATAGTTACAGCTGAACGGATTAGATGAAAGTGCCTATATAACTGGAAGGGAGAGCCATGGCTCTTTAGGGATAAGCACTGGACTGAGAAACACAGAGTTTGCAGTTCAAGTTCACCAGCTCCTTCATGGGAGTATGAGAAATAAATTCTCAAGATGGTTCATCTTCAGGAATGAAGGGGGGTCCAGGAAGTTGCAGGCAAGTGTAACTAACAATAGAAGCTCATAGGAGAAGGGGGAAAAACTTGTTCAGCTGACTAGGAACTTTAAATGAGACTACAGCCATCAAGGCAACAGGTGGTTTCCAGGGAAAGATTGTTAACCCCATAGTACTCAATCAATGTTAAGTGCCGTTGAGTGGGTTCCGACCCATAGCGACTCTGTCTAGGGTTTCCGAGGAGCAGCTGGTGAGCTTGAATCGCTGACCTTGCAGTTCAACTGCGGTCTGGCACAGTAACCCACAGCGCCACACCAAGACATAATTCTTTGGTAACCCGCAGTCTGGTGCGTCTCTCCCTGTGCTCTGGGTTTGGCGCCTAACAATAAAATTAGTACAGATTGGATTTCTGGAGCGTTTATTGGTAAGCACTCCTGATAACTCACCTGTGACCATATAACCAAGAGGGACCGAGGCAGTATCCAGGGTATCAACAACATTTCTCACAAATTTGGGGGCCCATCCAGGATTTTCTGGCTGCTTGAAGCGGCAGCCCTGGTGGAAAAAGAGACATGTCGCACCTTGATTTTGGCGGCCTACTCTGCAGGAGTGATCGCCTCCCAGTGAGAGTCAGAAAAAGAGCTGAGACTATTAAAAGATAATTAGCTAGAGAGACGTGAAAGACTGAGAACAGACTAACCGTGACAACCAAGCAATCTCGTGTCCGAGCCGGGTGGTGAAATTGGACTGTAAGTAGCTCCTCTGGTGATTGGGCATTTTCGGAGTCCAGTGTGTGTGACTGAAGCACATATTGGAAGCAAAGTGAGTGCGGAGTATCAATCTGTGTTTCCGAGAGTGGCCAGAGACGGCTGAAGCAAATCTCAGGGTGTGTGCGACAAACCTCCAGGATATAGGGGGTTGAGTGCACAGGGAAACTCAGACACCAGGCACCAAGGCCAATAGAATATGGGGAATGAAAATTCTAGGCCTAGGGAAGAAGGAAAACAGGGAGCAGGAGAGATTCACACAGACATTCCTCCTGACCATCCTTGGGGGAGAATGTTGAGGACTTGGGGAGACAGTCCCCGAATCCAGGAAAAAGATAAACAAAAATTGGGGTGTTCGAGAAGCCTCCAGGAAATAGCAGGGTTGAGCGCACAGGGAATCAGGTTCTAGTCTGGTTAGTAGATGTAGTTGAATGGAGTAACAAACCCACTGATGAACTGCTAAGAGCAGCTCAGGAAGTTTTTGTAGAGAGGAGGAGGAGCAAAAGCAGAAAACCAGATTCATGGTGTCTACGGGAGAAAGATGAGGCGATCTGCTCCCGTAAAGATTTACAGCCTCGGAAACCCTATTCAGGGTTGCTATGGGTCGAAACCGACTCGACGGCACTTAACAACAACAACAACAACACTGTGAATAAAATTGCTAATAAGAGGTTAAAACAAGACCCCTCTCCTCGAGGGAAGTGGGATAGTGGTTACAGTGTTCCGGCATCCTCGGAGCACAGGTAGGGGCGGGCAGGGCCAGGCCCCCAAAACCATCAGAGGATGCTGTAAGTGTGGGAAGACAGGCCATTTCAAAAGAGACTGACGAAGGCTAGGGGGATACGGGGTTCCTTAGGACTGAGCCCCACCAGGAACCTTTGATAAATCGACACTGGGGCCATCCCATCCTCCTTGACCTGCCAGACGAACGAAAGACACCAAGTTAGAAGAAAGGCTTCTTCTCTATGTCTCAGAGGCACGGGTGAATATTTTAGGATGGGATCTAATCGCAAAATTGGGGTTAGGATGAGGGGTGGAGGTGGGGTTGATGAAGATAATAATGAAACTTCTGAAGGGAAGTAATATAGGGCCTAGTGAGAGATAGTCTATTTAAAAAAATGAAGTATGTGTGTTTTTTTCACATTGCAATTTTCAAATATAATTCTTAAGGTAAGCTCTGAGTTTTACACATTCAAGGTGTAACTTAAATGTGAAAAGATTTGGGAGTTGTTTTGTTTTAATACCTTTGCTATTCTTTTCTGCAGTAAAATGTTACAAATGAATCCATTTAAAAAGTGGTTAAGAATTTGTTTGGCTGGTATGATAGTAATCTTTGAAAATGCATATTGCTCAAGACTTTCTTTGTGTGTTTTTATTATTGTTTGTGTGTTTGAAAAATACCTTTTGTAAATCTCAGTACAGTTAAATTCTTAAATGTGCACTATAGTGTAAGTATATGTTTTTATTGTGTGTACATTTTATCTATTCATGTTTCAGATTTTATGAGAACATAATACTATTTTAAAAGATATTTAGTGTACCAATATTCTTTCTGAAATGAAAACATTTTTGTTAACGTGTTAAAATTTGGGCCACCCTGTATGTATGCATTTCATCTTGTTAGAGAGGAAGAAAAGGATGTTGTATTGTACCCGTGGATGTTGATAGAGTTTCAGTTCGTTTGCAAGGTTATAATGTTAGAGTATGTTTAAAGAAGTAAAAACGGGTCATTCTTACAGCCAGAATTTTTATGGAATTGACATTTCTGTTGAGAAGCTTTTAAGTGAAGTACTGTATCTATGTATAAAGGCGATAGAGCAAGTAATGTTTCTTTTAGTTTGAAGAGACAGAGTGTAGTAAATACTGTTGTGGGTATGTGCTATCCCTGAATATCTTCATGCTAATGTTGACCCGCTCAAAACTTTTGAAGCTGAAGGGTCAAATGGTAGTCACTGTAAAGGGGCATGATGCCATGGTAAAACTTGGGGAATCCATTATTCCAGCAGAGAATGCCTATAGGCTCCCCTACCTAGTAAGGACCACAGTCCTGTCCACTAGAGATCAATTCCTAAGGAACTATGTGCTGGCCCTTTCTTCTGCTCTGTAAATACTAAGGTTAAAAGGACTTCTGGCTCAAACCTCTCCCTTCAAATTCACCGGTTATCACTTCAGACCAGGAGACTTAGTGCTGATCAAAACCTAGAAAAGAAGACAGATTCCATTGGACTGAGGGGGCCCTTACCAAGGGCTGTTGATCACTGAGACATCCATCCAGACCTCAGAGAAGGGGTGGACTCACTAAGGGCCCAGTGGAGAGGGTGGTTGCTGGTGGGGGCAGGGATAGGGGGTACACATCCTTAGCCCAGAGAACCTCTCGGGGTGAATCTGAGAAGTGACTGGGAGACTGCCTAGCTAGGGCTCTGCTGGATGGGGTGAGTTTCAAAGCTGATATGGCTGGAATATGCCATTGCCATAGGGGTGGTGCAAAAGGCTTTCATCTACAACTAGCAGGTCAGATTAGTAGTAAGTGTAACCATGGATGCAGCATTCCCTCATCCTACAGGAGTTTGGAGGACCAGAGGCAGCTTTCCCATGCAGATAAGTATTTTTACTCTGAACCAGAGTCAGGGTAACTTACAATGCATCCCCATATGAAATTGTGCAAGATAGACTCGTGCCAAAAACTAAAGGTGCAGCATAGCACACATCACAATAGATTCACAGCCTGAGGAAAAGTATTTGAACAGGTGGCTTTGTTTGTTTTTGTTTCTTTTTGTCATATGTGAACATTTAAAATGCACACAATTGTGAACCTCAATTTGACAAACATGAGAGATAGAAACAAGATAAAGAAGTGTGAACGATTGGATTGAATGGGTTAAATATTCAGTGCAGGCTCTCAACAAAAGTGATTGCCTTGCTTGCACAGCTGATAAACCACAAGCGCGGGTGGGTATTTTTCACCTCAGATGGGATAGGAAAATGCACTGCATGTTGGCTTTGTTCCAAAACAAGGATGCTTGGGGAAATGAGCAATCCTCTCGTGTTCCATAGGGATGATGAACCACTCTTAATTGTCTTTCAAGGTAGAGAGCAGATTTCACAGTGTCTATAGGAGAATTGAGGACTTGCATCTGTGTCCAAAATGTCACTGGTGAGCTTAGCAGTGGCAATAATATGGCCCTCAGAGTACCCTAGGTGGATGTCTGGTAGTATTATGGAAAGAGAACCTCAGAGAGTTGCTGCCATCCAGTTGGATTGGGACATGTGCCTTGGTCCAGGTAGTAATTTTCTTCAGTGAGTACAATGAAAAAGTCTGCGTCTGGAGATCTTTTCCTGGATCTTTGGATCCACATGGTTATATAGACTCCATTGGAGTCCCTAGAGGAGTTCCTAATGAACTTAAAGCTAAGAATTGGATAGTTGCAGGGTTTGAGAATATACATTTCTGGTGGTTTACCATAAGTTAAAAAATGTTGATTGGATTAATTATATCTACTATAAACTACACCAAAGATGCCCGACAAGGTGTAGCTAGCCAGTTAGGGAAAACAGAATGGTACTAGACATGGTGCTAGCAGTGAAAGGAGGTGTATGTGTAATATTAAGAAGTAAGTGTTTTACTTTTATCCCTAGCAGCACAATTCCTGATGGAACCATCACAAAGGCCCTGCAAGGATTAAAACACTTTACCTAATAAACTGGCCAAGAATGCTGGGATCAATGACCCTTTCACTGACTAGTCAGAGGGGTGGTTTTGGAAAGTAAAAAAAAAACATATCCTCAATCCTCGCCTCTCTTAAAATAGTAGCTGGAATTTAAACGGCTATTGGATGGTTATGTTCAACCATTTCAAGAGGTAGCATATGATCAAGAGCCATTGATAATAAAGGAAAAAGTCTAAGGTGTATTGAAGGAATTGGCAAAGAACAAGGCACCAGGAATTGATGGAATAAAAATTGAAATATTTCAAGAAAGTGAGGCGGCACAGGAGGCACTCATTCATCTCTGCCAAGAAATTTGGAAGACAACTGATTGGACGAGATCCATATTTGTGCCCATTCCAAAGAGAAGTGATCCAACGGAATGTGGAAATCATCAGACGGTATCTTTGATATCCCATGTGAGTAAAGTTTTATGAAAAGTAATACAGAAATGGCTACAATCATACATTGACAGAGAACTTCCAGAAGTTCAAGATGGATTCAGAAGAGGCCGTGGAATGAGGGATATCATTGCTCATGTCCGATGGATCTTGGCTGAAAGCAGAGGATATCAAGAAGATGTTTACCTGTGCTTTATTGACTACCCAAACGCTTTCGATTATGTTGATCATGACAAGCTATGGAACATTGTGAAGTATGAATATCTTCAGGAATGCAGGGTGGGGATCCAGGAGTTGCTGGCTAGTGTAACAATAGAAGCTCATGGGGGAAGGG
>NW_006408742.1:3083332-3091586 GCF_000296735.1 Chrysochloris asiatica
CTGCTTTTGTGAGTGAAGGTGGACCCCAGCGCGTTGGCAAATAAACCTCTTGCTGTTGTATCGAACTCGAGTCCTGGTAATCTCTTTGGGGTCTCCTACTGGATAGGGCCATCTGGGGCCTAACAGTGGCAGTTTGCTTCCATATAGATTGCTGTTGTTGTTAAGTGTCTTGGAATCTGTTTCAACTCACAACAACCCTATATAGAGTTTCCAAGGAGCGGCTGGAGGGTTTGAACTTCTGACTTTGTGATTAGCAGTCTGTTGCTTATTCTATAGCACTAGAATGATTACAACCTTAGAACCCCTATGTAGTTGTTGTTAAGTGCCATTGAGTCGATTCTGACCCATAGCAACCCTGCATAGGGTTTCCAAGGAGCGCCTGGTGAGCTTGAACTGCTGACCTTGCAGTTCAAAGGAGTTTTGCAGTCTGACACCTTAGCCCACAGAGTCACACCAGGACTCCGTATGGGGCAGCTGTATTTTGTCTTATAGGGTTGATAGGTGTTAGAATCGACTCAACAATAATGATTTTGCTTTTTTATACATCTGTCATATAACAGGTGCTCACCAAATGTTAGTTTTGTTATCGCTGATGCTGCTATTTTTATTATTACTTCTGGAGTGAGAGAAATGAGCGGTGGAAAGATGAGAGGGTTCAAGCATATTGAAGGGAGAAGCCCTAGAACTTGAATGAGGAAGTGACTTGGGAATAGCCTCTGCAAGGGTTCCTACCATTCATTGACTCTGGGGCTGCTGTCTCTTCCCTGGGTTTCAGGGTCTCTGGAGAAGGACTGCAGAAAAATTAGGCTTGATTTTTATGCTCTATGACTCAGTGCTTCTGCGAAGGGAATTACCTGAAATGCCAGGTCAAACTTTGGTTTCCTGAGCTCCTGGCCCATTGAATAAACATACCCAGAGTAATAATATGAATGTGAACTTTTACATATTTCATAACAGATGACTGTTATACATAGGCTTAAAAGCTGTTGTCAGAGGGGAATTTAAGGAATTTAAATGCCAAGATCCTAAATAGATGTATGCATGTATGTATCTATTTATGTCATCATCAGTTGAACATATTTTCTCACATTTTAATTCTATTAGACCTACATTCATATTCATGTTTATACAGAAAATGTTTTTATGTGTTTATTAATTTGTTTTATTACAATAGGCCTTTAGTATACACATTTGAAGTCCTGGTGTAGTGCTGTGGGTTAATGCACTGGACTGCAAAAGTTGCTTCAAGCCAAAAGGTCGGTGGTTCAAGCTCATCAGCCACTCCTCCGGAATCCTATACAGGGTCGCTATGAGTCAGAACTGACTTGACGGCATTTGACAACAATACACATTTAACTGGAACTTGCACTTTTTACTTGTAATATGTGTAGGGATTCCTGGTGTGGTGCTATAGGATAAGCACTGGACCACAAGGTCGGTTTGAACCACAAGATTGGTGGTTCAAACTCACCATCCGCTCCTCAGAAACTCTGTATAGAGTCTCTATGAGTTGGAACTGATTTGAACAGTACATAACAACAGCAACATATGTAGGGAATTCAGTGACTTTTTAGGATAAGCACTGGACTGCTAACCACAAAGTCAGTGGTTTAAGCCTAGTAGCTACTCCACAGGAGAAAGATGAGGCTTTCTGCTCCTGTAAAGATTTACAGCCTTGGAAATCCACTACCAGGTCAAGGGTCACTATGAGTTGGGACTGACTTGATGGCACTCAACAGCAACAACAACATATATAATGGCTATCTCTAAGTAAACAAATAATTCTAGATCATGTTTAAAATAATAGCATGTTATTCCATGGTGCTTGGTGGTAGTTATGTGCCGTGGAGTCGGTCCCGACTCATAGAGACCTTGTACAGGATTTCCAAGGCTGTAAATCTTTACAGGAGCAGAA
Source organism: Chrysochloris asiatica (assembly GCF_000296735.1). Classification (NCBI taxonomy): domain Eukaryota; kingdom Metazoa; phylum Chordata; class Mammalia; order Afrosoricida; family Chrysochloridae; genus Chrysochloris; species Chrysochloris asiatica. The sequence continues at coordinate 3,085,248 of NW_006408742.1, forward strand.
AGCCTCATCTTTCTCCTGCGGAACAGCTGGTAGTTTCGAACTGCTGACCTTAAGGTTCCCAGCCCGATAAATAACCACTACGCTACCATAGTGTATCATAATTATTCTATCATTTTCTTATTTGTGGGCACTAAAGCTTTTCTCTTGAATTTCTACACTACTAACAATGTTTCCTTAAGCATAATTATGGTATAGATGTGTTCTTACATATTGATGTAAGACACCTTTTAGGTATAGTAACTAAAAGTCAAGTTGTTAAATTCAAGACTGTATGTATATTGAATATTGATGTTGTTGTTGTTAAATGTAATGGAGTTGGTTCCAATTCATAGCGGCCCTGTATAAGATTTCCCAGGAGCAGCTGGTGGGTTTGAACCACTGACCTTGTGGTTCTCAGTCCAGCATCACACCAGGCATACTGATTGTTGTTGTTATTAAGTGACTGTGAGTTGGTTCCAACTCACCGTGACCCTGTATAGGGTATCTAAGGAGAGGCTGGTGGGTTTGGGCTGCTGACCGTATGGTCCCGTGCTTTAGCCCATAGCATCACAAGATGTTGCTATATTTTTCCCTGCCCCCCCAATCCCTACCCCCCCAAAATTCCTACTCTAGTAGCAATTTATGAGAATACTTATTTCCCCTGATTTCTGTCAACATTCAGGGTTACCTTTTTGTTGTTACGTGCCATTGAGTCAGTTCTGACTCATAGTGACCCTGTATAGGGTTTCTGAATAGTGGTTGGTGAGCTTTAACTGCTTGCAGTTCAAACCAAACTTGCAGCCCAGCTCATTAGCCTATGTAGGGTTATACCATTAATATTTAAATTTGTTCTTTAAAAATATGCCTCACTGTCATTTAAATTTATATTTCCCTGATTACTATTGAGATTAAATGCCTTTTTTTACATTCAATAGATATATTAATTTTTCTTTTCTATTAACTAACCATATATATCCATCATATGTGTGGAAATTTTTATTTCTTGACCCTGACTTTTGCAAGCTATTAAAAGTTGCATATAATGGTGCTGTGGGATAATGCACTGGACCACAAGGTCATTGGTTCAGATTTACCATCAGCTCTTTGGAAATCTTATACATGATCACTCTGAGTCGGAACCTACTCTTCATCACTTAACAACAACAACAACATAGTTAAATATGTTTACATTATCCTTCTAGTTTCTGGCTTTCCTAACTTGTTTAGAAAGGTTGGCCTTCCTTAGTTAGGAATTCCCATTTTTCCCCATTTGTAATTTGCGTGATATTTATTTTAAAACTCATTTTGATTATATGCATGTCAATGTAATGGAATTTAAATATACAGATTTTGCATCATAAAGCAATCTCTAAATTCCTTTGTTCAAAAGTGACAGCATGAGGACTTCCAACTTGGTGGCAGTATTGGAAGAGATTTCTTTAAAAAGAAGAAACAGAATAAGAGGGGAGACACTAATTCTATCAGCAGCTTTGATTTATCAATCAACATTAATCTAACCCAATCTGTCAGGCATCTGGTAGCACTACATAAAACAGGTCAAGTTCCTGGAACTGTACTTCGCAGTTTAAATCCCAAGTCCTCAAACATTAATTTTGGCACAACACCCTACAGTTTGCAGTGGACTTCCACATCTTTTATGTATGTGCTTGTGTGGGGCATGGCAAACACATGGCAAATCACATAGGATTGCTTCACATAGGATCCTCCCACCACCCTGAAAGGAAGGGGCAGAGATAACTGGGACACTGAAGTGACTTGCTCCAGATCACCCAAAGAAAGTGATCATAGATCTTTAGCTTCAGGTTTCCTGACTCCAAATCAAGTCCTGACCAGCTAGCTTCCTCATGGCAGTGAACAGCTGTTTGATAATTCTACACTAAGATGCTTTTCAGAGAAAATGTTTGGCAGGAAAGAAAGAAGAAGCATCCATTTCCATTTCCCAATCATCGTACTGAGTTACATTGAAGATCCTCATTTTACTGTATTAAAAACTTCGCTGATTAAATCATGCTTTTGAAAATTAAAAGTGCAAGGTGTTGGCAGGAATGGAGTAAGAGATTTTCCTGCATCTACTCTATCTCCAAATCATGTTGCACAGAGAGAGCCTGGCTTACCTAAGCCAATGAGCATCCCTAGGGTTCTTTTCTAGCAAGTCTGGTGCAGGTATCAGTTCAAACATTGCCATTCAATTGTATTTACATTAACTGTATTTGCATATACCATTGCTGGGCTCCTGGGGTGACTGCTAGAAATAGCTCTAAGAGTATCCGGCCCATAGTGCTTTACCTTCAGTCATCACTGAGACGGGCTCAAGAGACACCTGAGTTAATGCCCTCATTACTTCTCTCTGGAAGAAAGCCACCTACAGCAAATCCAGGCACAAGCAGCAACAGTTGCAGAATAACAATATGCAAATTCACCTTGGCAAGTCATCCTGGTCCCACTGAACAGGGACTGGAGAAACCAGAGGGGGGCCTAATGAAAATCAGGCAATGAAGTTCACAAGCTTGGCAAGTATCACAGCACTTGCCTTCTCCTAGCTGTTTGGTTGTCATAGAAACCTGTGTTTATAGAGATTCTGAGTATATTAGCTCCAAGAGGATGCTTAGATTATCATACTCTAGTGTTTCTGGGAGTAGAATCATTCTGTTCTATTACATAAATATTCATTGAGGGCCTACTATGTGATAGGCATTGCAGACTACACAGATGAATTCATGGCTCCTGGCTTCTGAGAATTGCCTGACTAGCAGGGCAGACCTGACAAGCAAACAGGGGATTATTCTGTAATGCCATCAGTGCAACAACATAGAAACAGACATCAGAACAATTCATTCTTCCTGGGGATGTCAGGAACTTAGGAAGTCCAGGTGGCATTTGAGTAGGGCTTTATGTGAAAGATTAGAAAGAGTTGGGTAGTAGAAAACTGGAGTGAACATTCTAGGGAATAGTTCAAGCAAAGGAATGGAAGCATGGAAATACATGACAGGTTACCCAGAATGCTAAATCTGATCAACAGATCTGGCTTTCATGGCATAAAGAATTTTGAGAATTACAGTTAAGCATTATTAACTCATACTTCATCCCTTGTAAGTGGGTTGATTATCACGCCATTAAGTTAGGCTGAAGAGATCATTGCATTGAGTAAAAGAGGTTGCTAAGCAAACAAAGAACTTAATGAAACTTGTAAAGAAGGATGTTTATCTTCTTAAATGAATAAAAAAATGTTTCTAAGCACTTAAGGAGAATATATTCATCAACAGCAAAGGCTTTAGAGTCAGATGAACCACAGTTTGATTGCCAATCTTACTACTAAGTATACAGTGTGGGCAAGATACTTGAATACTTTAAACCCTCCAATTTAAAAAAAATATATATATTCATTTGGGGGGTAGTACTATTCACATCATAGGGTTGTTTTGATGATTGAAGAAGTCAGACAATATATGAAGGGGGTTTAAAAAATTCATGGAAAAAGTTTATGATCTTTTAAATCCATTGTTCCAAGTACTTTTTGAAGTCTTTTGTGTATACTGTCAGGGGTGTGGTGACGTTAATGAGTACCTGGGGAATCTTTTAAATTGTGGGCTTGCCTCCCTCATTTCAAGATGAACAGACATTGTGCTGTGTCTGCAGAAATCCCTGTGCCCCCCCTGCCTTTGTCTAATTGCCTTAATAGGTCATTCTTTATATTTGTGGTACTTTGGAATGTCATTCTGTGCCTCATCTGGTGTTTGTCATCCCTACTTGTCAAGCTTCTGGGTATCTATTGTGCTTGAGGAGGGACAAAGGGTTTTATTGAGTTAGTAGAAACTGCCCAGTGGTGGGTACCCTCTTTCAGTGGTGTTGAAGGCAGTGCCATAACTGCCAGACCTAACCCTCTGTATTCTGCATCTCCAGCAATGCCTGTTACATTGTTGTTACTGGTTGCCATCAAATTGATGAGACTCATGGTTAGCCTATGGATGCAGAGTAGAAGTGCTCCATAGGGTGGTCAACACTGACCTTTTGGAAGCATATCCCCAGGCTGTTCTTGTGAAGCACCTCTGGGTGGATTCAAACTGCCCTTTTGGCTAGTAGTTGAGTAGGTAGCTTAGTGTACCACTCAGGGACTGGTGTGTAGTAGATGCTTAATGTTTTAAACCATTTTTTTAAATGATAAGTTTATTTTTTAATGATAAGTTTATTTTTTCTACGAAACCATGGGAGTTTTGAATAAAACTTTCATAGTCAAAGCAAACCAGTGTCATGCCATTTTAGAGCTTAAAGGAGTCTTCTAGTTAAGTGCCTTTGAGTTGATACCTACCCATAGCGACCCTGTGTAGGGTTTCTAAGGAGCAGCTGGTGAGCTTGAACCACTGACGTTACAGTTCAAATGACTTTGCAGTCTGATGCATTAGCCACAGGAATCTTGAGGATTACCCAATTCTGTACATGAGGAAACAAAATGAATACATGGCTTCTGAATATAAGGTGAAACTTTAAACTATGGCTGGTTAGTAGGCAAAACTGACCTGTAGCTTAGTCATCCCAGCTGAATCTAGTGTTCTTGCCATAGAATCATGACTAACTGGATCAACACTGGACAGCTAACCACAAGGTCGGTAGTTCAAACCTATCAGTCACTCCTCAGAAACCTTATACACGGTCCCTGAGTCAGAACTGACTTGACAGCACTTCGTAACAATGACCAATGATTAAAATGGATGCCCCACTAGGCAAGCTTCAGGAAGTCATGTGAGGACAATGAATATGCACCCAACAGTAATGTTACTTCTTTCACTCAATTGGTCCAAATTATTGAAGTTTAGCATTTCATGCAAAACTGAAGTCAATAATACATTTTTCTACATAAATATTAACACTGAATTCATTAAGTCCTCTCAAGGGGAAAGTTGCATAATTGCAATGCTTGTCTTTGGCTGGTGACATTTGTGACGTTAAAATCATCAGCAGTGCAGATAAAAGTCATTTTTCTCCAACTTCCCCCAAAAGTTTTCTATTTGATTTAAGCTAAGCTGTGCTTAATTATTGTTGACAGTATTGAAACCCTCTTCTACTTTTTCTTCTTAAATGATGTCAGAATGGTTCTGACTCATAGAGAGCCCTTATAAGATTTCCAAGGAGTGGCTGGTGGGTTTGAACTGCCAACCTTGCAGTTCAAGTCAACCTTGTGGTCCAATGCATTATCCTGCAGGGCCACACCAGGAGTCTTCTATTTAAAGGCATTCAAATAACTGACATCTCTACACAGAGGGGCAGAGACTTGCAGGGAGCAGGCAGGCCAAGCATTTTCTCCACTAAAGACACTTCAGCAGTCGGTGTGGGGAACTGTGTGAGCAAACACTGCCTCTCCCCTCTGCCTTTTATCCCCCTTTTAGGAGATGCTGTCTCCACTTCTTAGAGCTCTTTCTATTTCCTTTGCATTTCATAGTCATATCTCAAGATATTCAACCTCTAGTGAGTCTTTCTGGTAAATGTACTTGTACTGCTTTTCAAACACAAACTCCAAAGCAAATTCTTTCTTATCAATGTTGTTGTTGTTGTTAAGTGCTGTCAAGTTGGTTCAGACTCATAGCGACCCTGTATATGGTTTCTGAAGAGCAGCTGGTGTGTTTGAACTGCCAACCCTGTGTTTCAAATCGACTTCGCAGTTTGGTGCTTATCCTACAGTGCCACACCAGGATTCCTTCTTATCATTAATACTCATTAAACTTTTAGTAGAGTATTGAGTAATATACAAATGGCCTCATAAGAATGAACTAAGAAATCAAAATACCAAATCTGTTACTATCAACTCGATTCCTACTCATGGCGACTCCATGTGTCTCAAGAATTGTGATCCACAGGGGTTTCAATGGCCATGATCTCTGTTAGTAGATGGCCAGACCTCTTTTCCACAGCATTCATTGGTTGTTGGTGTTAGGTGTCATTGAGTCGGTACCGACTCATAGCGACCTTATGCACAACAGAACGAAACACTGCCTGACCCTGGGCCAACCTCAAAATTGTTGCTACGTTTGAGCCCATTGATACTGCCATTGGGGGTCTTCCTCTTTTCTCCTACCCTCCACTTTACCAAACATGATATCCCTTTCCAGTGACTGATCCTTTCTGACACTATGTCTGAAGCATGAGAAATGAAGTCTGGCCATCCTGGCTTCCAAGGAGCACTCTGGCTGCATTTCTTCCAACACACATCTATTTGTTGTGTTTGAAAGTCTGTGGTACTTTCAATATTCTCCTCCAACACCACAACTCAAATCCTTCAATTCTTCTATGGTCATCCATTTTCACTGTCCAATTTTCACATGCATATGAAGTTACTAAAAATACCAC
>NW_006408742.1:3094501-3101449 GCF_000296735.1 Chrysochloris asiatica
ACCTTAAGGTTCGCAGCCCAATTCGTAACCACTACGTTACCAGAGCTCCTTAGATAGCATTGGTAGGTGGTTCGAAATCACCAATCTTTTACTTAATGGATGAGTACAAACCATTAGTGCCACCCAACAAATTTAAAGCTTAAAACACACCTGTAAAATAGTTACAGTTATTATCTCTACCTTCAGATGAGGAAAAGAGAGCTAAAGAAGTTAAATAAATAAGTGATGGCACCAAGGTCCAACATAATTAGCATGACTCCAATCTGCAGTCTTATCCAATATGAAAACCCACCAAGTCATACTGGGAGGAATGGCTCTTGCACATGATATTAAAACACAACCTACATATAAAGTGATTTGGAATATTCATGGGAAATGGGATGGAAAGATAGTGGAATTTTCCCATGAACATTTTTAAGCCCCCTCATATTCACAGGTTCCTACAATGGGAAAACTACTTACTGGTGGAATTCAGCATTTTTGTTTACAGACAGGAAAGAAGGCCCACAGAAGGGAAGTAACCAGTTCTTCTCCAGTCTAGTCATGCATCTTCAAGAAGTGAAGCCTCAGTTCATTTACTTAGCTCCTAGGGAATCAGTGTCTGTGCATTATTTTTTTCCTATGATTGAAACAGTGTTAAACTAATGAGCATATTTGCAAGGAGGGGTTTGGGTGGAAGAGGGTTTGAGGCTGGGAAGTGGGAGCATGAAAAATGGAAGTTGAATCATTGCCCAGAACTAGTTTGCTTGTGACAGCCAACCCTGCATTTACTATTTTGAGATCACACATTTTCTTATATGAGCTATCTGACCATTTACTTTAAAATTGGTAGCAATCAGTTAAACTGCACAACCTTGTGGAGGATCACAACAAAGTCCAGGTTAAAATCAACGTAAAAGACAAAGGTAAGTGATCTGTTCTGCTACCTTTTATATCCTAATATTTGAAAGTGGAATCAATTTCATTTGCCCTTGATTATTAGTCAAGAGAAAGTTGTTTCTGATTGAACCTGAGACTGAAACTAAGGCGAGACAGGCCAGGCACTGAATTTGCAAAATGTAGAGAGGCAAGGCTGTATAAATGCTGTCTCTGTACTTGAAGGCTCCTGTGAATGAAGGACATGCTCAATATACATACCCGAGGCACCTAACATGCCTCACCCTAGTCCCCATTGGGATTGGACCATTTTTATCCAATTCAGATAGAAACTTCCTCCATTGTTGTTCTTGTTAAGTTCTGTTGAGTCACTTTTGATTCATAGCGACCCTGTATAGGGTTTCCAAGCAGTGGCTGGTGGGTTTGAACCACAAACCTTGTATTTAGCAGTTCAGTGTTTATCTTATAGTGCCATATTTAATTTATTTGAATATTACCGGGCAAGTTTTAGCCTTGCTTTAATTGACAAAATTACCATCCATAAAGCAGCTCCATATGATAAGCACTGGACTGTGGACCACAAGGTCCATGATTTGAGCCCACCAATGACTCTTTAGGAGAAAGATGAGGCTTTCTGCTCCTACGAAGATTCAAAGCCTTATAAACCTTGTACATGGTCACTATGAGTCAGAACCACATCGATGGCACTTAACAACTACCACAACAACCATCCTAAAGGGCACACTGTGCGTTAGCCACTGCACTGCTAATTTCAAGGTGGCTGATTCAAACCCACTAGCAGCTCTGCAGAAGTAAGATGAGCCTGTCTGCTCCCTTAAAGATCTGCAGTCTCAGGAACTCTATGTAGGGTTGCCAGAAGCCAGAATCCACTCAGTAGTAGTGGGTGAGGTGTTCTGTTTTGGTTTGATTTGGTTTAACCTTGTAAACAGTCCTTATATCATACATTTCCAACTACCATTCATAACCCAGACCTGAATGAGTTTTTTTGTTTTTAAGTGACTGGCTAGACATTTAGCATTTGGTCAGAGGTAGCCTGGGGTGGGGTGGTCATGGCTCTCTGCAAGTAGTGAGGAGCTGTGCCCCAGGATGACATAAATTATCTGGGTGGTTGTTATTTGCATGACATCTCAGGCCAAGTAAACAGTGTGCACAGCAGGACCCCAGGAGCCAGTCAAAGAGAGTAAGTGACAACAAAGGGCACATTTGACCCATGTCCTGGAGCAGCCACTGTGGGCAAAGTGCCATACCAGGCATCAGCATCAAGGCAGGATCTTGTCCCTGAGATAATCCTTTGCTATATTGGAGTCCTGGTTTCACACTTACTTCAAGGTTGGCAGTTCAACCCCACTAGCTGCTCCTCATAAACGCCTTACAGGGTTGTTATGAGTCAGAAGCTACTCAACGACACTTAACAACAACAAAAATACATATTTGAGGAACCAAGTCCTTAATCCCAGTTTTCTTGGGGTGTGCAGTTGAATGGACAGGCATTTAGGCTGGTGAGAGGTAGGGTAAACTTAGCCAGAATGTCGCTCAAAGTTCCCAGTCACCGTTTTCAGTATATACAAAAATTGACCTGCTAATCATGGAAACTTTGCTGTTGTGCAGGTTTACAGGAGCTGGAATCTCATCTCTTGGTTCCCGGAGACACTCTTATCCTTTCCGGAAAATTGTCATTGCCATGTGATGCTGTTCTGATTGATGGTAACTGTGTGGTGAATGAAGGAATGCTCACAGGTAAGCACCTGAGATGGAGGAGCTTCCTTCTTTCTGTCTAGCACCCACAGCCAGTGTTAACAGATTAGAGCAGTTAATAGTTAGTTACCTACTTTCAACAGGTACCAGGCTAAGAATATTGAAAAATAGATAAAGGACTTACTTAGCCTTTCTATTCACACAAACACACTTTTATACACAAACAGGAGAACTTTAATATTGTGAGAAATAAACAAAAATAAATATGAAACTAGAAGAAATGCTTAATGTAATAGCTGATGAATTGACAGAGATTTAGAATGATAGGATGCTTTGGGTTCTGAAAAGGTGACAGCACTATAGTGTTTGAAACATAATCGCAACTTAAATATGAGAATGGTTTATGCATTTATCCAAACAAAATACACCTACTGCCTCAATCAAAAGGCCTAGAGATTTTATCCAGTCTTGCCCTCTATAGATGGGAACCTGAGGTTCCACAAGAGAGAAACTTGAATTGAACCGTAGGGAAAAGGCAGTAGACCAGTTGATTCTGTTCGTCTTTGGGTATATGTTTCTAGTTGAACTCATTGAGCAGAACATCATTCATCTAGATAAGGTTGGAATTGTCCTAGCTCGCATCTGTACTCTAATGTCTGTTTGAATGTGCATAATTGGCAGGGCACAATTATTTATAAAATATTCTTTATGAAAACACACATTCATAGCACATGGTAATGGAAAACAATTTTTTTTTTTTCCGTATGCTTACAAATTGTTGAAATTTTCTCTTTCCAAATGGTGTAAAGAGGGGGAAACAATGCCCCTCATAAAACTTTCTAACATCACTTGTGTGAAAAAGGAGCTTATTAACAATTCCTAAATTGTTCAACGCAAGCAGATTTCACATTAAAAAATGTCTCTTCTTAATTTAAAACTGAGACAAGAAAATGTAGTAAACATAAATATGTTTGGTATAATTACAAAATACTCCTTTAATGTGCTGAAATCTAACTGCATTCTAATGATAACGATGGGATTTGCATACTGATCCTATCTTTCATTCCAGAAATGTTGCCTTAGTATCCTAAGCCCAAGGAAAACTGTCCTCCTTCCTCATATACAAAAACTGCTTCCCCACGATAAAGACGGGTTTGTCTCAGTGATAACTGAGAGCATAGCAGTGAGGAAACAAAGGGTAGAAAGGCAGATTACTTTACTCCCTTGGTCAGCCCTTCCTTCCTAGCTGATGAGAGTGTAAGGTGTTGGCCTTGATTTTCAGGACTACTCAGAAAGTTCTAGCAATGTAGAGAAGCTACACAATGCTTCCTTTCAAATGTGCCTGCAACAGCCTTAAATACCACGTAATTTCTCCTAGGGTCTGTTTCTGGTATATTAAGTCACCAGCATGAAACCTGTGCAAACTAAATATTGATAAAGGCCAATTTTAGAGAGAGCCACATAAGACAGAAATGTTTATATTTCTTTCTTATTCAGTTTTTCAAAAAGCTCTCAGTGACACATGCTCTAAATACATTATATTATAGCCTACATGGTTTCTCCTATCCATGTATATATTTGTAGGAAGGATTCTGACTGTATAAATCAAAAGCTTAGGAGTATAGTCTTGGAACTGCAAAATATCACAAATGTGACTCCGGATAGGTTTTTGCCATCTAGAAAATAGTCTTCTGAAAATATTTGTTGCTGTTGTTAAGTGCCATCAAGTCAGTTCTGACATATAGCGATCCTGTATAGGGTTTCCAAGGAGTGACTGGTGGCTTAGAACTGCTCAGCTTGTGATTAGCAGCCCAGTGAATTTCTTATAGTGCTACACCAAATATGGAAGTCTTTATTAATGTAAGAGAAAAAAAATAGCAAATACTGCTAGTATCCTATTGTTGTTGTTGTTAAGTGCCATCGAGTCAATTACGACCCATAGGGACCCTGTACAGGGTTTCCAAGGCTGTAAATCTTGACGGGAGCAGAAAGCCTCATCTTCCTCCCGCGGAGCGGCCGGTAGTTTCAAACTGCTGACCTTAAGGTTAACAGCCCAATTCGTAACCACTATAGCAAGTTATATTTTGTAAGTGACTTTTACATGTCACTTCTTCATAGCCAAAAAAAATAGACTAAGAGTTTAGAAATTAAAAACCTGAGGTAAAAAGAGTTTAAGTTTCCTCAGGTAGCAAGTAGGAGAACCGGAGTGGGAGGCTGTTTGTGTCTACATATGAATGATCATAGAGATGAGGAAGATAACCATAAAGTAGCTAAAACCAGTGCCTTCATTTCCATGCCTTGTCATCCTTTTTCTCTCCTGGATGTTCTCAGAGAGAGAGCACAGACCCAATGTTAGGAACTGCTTTCTCTTGATCTCATCGGTCTCATTTTGTTGTCACAAACTCAGTTGTATGAGAGGCTTAATTCTGAGTTTTAAAAATTGTGGTGAACATATATGTAACAAAACATTTGCCATTTCAACATTCTTCACATGTACAATTCAGTGACATTATGTTCAGCAAGTAGATTTACATAATGCAGTACGTCATTTCATTAATGACACGGTAGTCAAGAAATCAGATGACTACTGTATTAGGCAAATCTGCTGCACAGACCTCTTTAAAGTATTAAACAGCAAAGATGTTAGTGGGAGTACTAAGGTATACTTGACCCAAGTCATGGTATTTTCAATTACTTCATATGAATGTGAAAGTCGTACAATGAATAAGGAAGAATGGAGAAAGCCAAATGCATTTGAATTATAGTGTTGGAGAAGAATGTTGAAAGTACCAGGAACTGCCAGAAGAACATTCAAATCTGTGCTGGAAAAAGTACAGCAAGAATGCTTATTAGAAGCCAGGATGGTGAGACTTACTCCATCATACTTCAAGCATGTTATTAGGAGAGGTCAGTCCATGGAGAAGAACATCTTGCTTTGTAAAGTGAAAGGTCAGTCAGTGCAAAAGAGAAAGTCCCCCAAAGTGATGGACTGACACAGTGACAGCAACAATGACTTCAAACATAATAAATATGAGGATGATGCTGGGCCAGGCACCTAACAACCAACAACAACAACACTGTTCATCATGTTGTTCAGTTATCACCATTAACTATTTCCAGATTTTTCCATTAATTTTTAATTTTTAAAATTTTATTGTGAATTGAGTGATAGTTTATATGGGAGAACATTGGTTTTACTTTCATCCTATTGTATTTTGTTTCATTGCAATGATTATAATCCCCTCCATGCATCATCATTCAACAGCATTTGCATCTATTTCCTGTTTGTTTTGTTTTTAATGTACACAAAAACATTCAGGAATATGTAAGAATTTAAACAACCAAAGGGCACATTTTGCAAGCCTGCCTCCTGGCTGCCAGCACACAGCCTTTCTCTTTCCATGAGTCTAGAGTTTTCAGCTGCTTTATCTCTCCATGTCTTCACCTCTGCCTCCATTTCCAGTGTTGCTGCTTCTTTGGATAGGGTGCCACGTTCCGCTCATGCTCTTCCTCTTTGATGGTCCTGGTCCATTACCTTTTACAGAGGTTCAATGTCCACTAAACAATGAGTTCCCGATTTCCTTCCTTCTCACCCACCCCTGGTAACCACCATTTTACTTAGTCTGTTTGCACTTAACCTGTTCTAGATATTTCATATAAGTGGAATCCTATAATATGTATCCTTTTGTGACTTACTTATTTTACTCCAAGAAGTTAAATTATTTTATAAGTACATTTCATTTTTATTTTGGCTCCAAATTTTTCCAGCTTTGAAAGTATTTGGTGTGACATGTCAGGGCAAATCAGATAGTTATCCCTACCAATGAGCAGGTTCTAATGACCCCTGTCCAGCTTGCTTAATGTAGGCACAGCATTGGGGAGGGTCACCTGGTCTAGGTCAGCTCTTGTTTCCCCTGTCCCCAGTCTACTCAGGGCCGTACAAATTGTCTGAGGCATATCTACCAGGAAAGGGAGTCCAACCCATGACTTTTACTCTCAGTATCTACTTTGTACCCACTTTGGTGCATACCCTGCTATTTGGACATTTGTGATGTCAGTAACCAAAAGGTTGATGAATAGAACCCTTCTATGGCTCCACAGGAAAACAAACAAACAAAATTGTTGATCTGCTCTGATAAGGATTATAGTCTAGAAAACTTTAGGGGCAGTTCTACTTTGTCATGTGAGGTCACTATGAATCAAGATTGACTCAACAACCCCGAACAATACTACTAATGCAATGTCTAAACTTCTTTTAAATGACTTTTATTAGAAGGAAAGCATAGTGAATAGGAATCCTTAGCTCTTACTGTCAGGAAGTCTCTGAAATCCATGATCAAATTTATGAATGACTTT
>NW_006408742.1:3103189-3117975 GCF_000296735.1 Chrysochloris asiatica
GAACTGCTGATCTTGCGGCTCACAGCCCAATTCGTAACCACTACACCACCAGAGCTCCTTTCAATAACAGGGCCTAAACAATGAACCCTGGTGATGCTGTGGGTTAATCATTGTGCAAGGCTGGCAGTTGAAATCCACCAGCCTCTTTGTGGGAGAACAATGAGGTTGTCTGCTGCCATAAAGACTGACAGCCTGGAAACCTCTATGGAGCAATTCTATGTTGTCCTATAGGGTCATTGTAAGTCTGAATTGACTCAAGGGCAGTAACTTAAGGACAAAACATCAAAATCAAAAAGCCATTGTCAGGCATGCCAAAGGTCACGACTTATCAATACAGATATATATCAAGTTCTGTTTTGGGTTTTTTTGTGCATGTGTGTGTGTATGTAGGAGTTTCTTCTTTCTTTAAGGCGCATAATGACTCCATGGGATAAGCACTGGATTCGGAACCGCAAGGTTAGTGGTTTGAGCCCATCCACCACTCCGTGAGAGAAAGATGAGGCTTTCTGTACCCACAATAACATTTAAAGCCTCCGAAACACTATACAGGGTTGCAATGAATCAGAACTGACTCCAAAGCACTTAACAATAGCAACAACTTCTTTATTTGGATACTTCCTATGCTAACATTTTACATATGTTCTTTTATTCAATCTGTAACTCTATAAACTGGGGTCCAAAAAATCTAAGTACTTTGCCTAAAGTTGCACAGCTTAAACAAGATTGAACTGTTGAGTCATTTGTTTACTCATTTCACAAATGTCATTTGTCCCTGCTATGGACCAGGTGCTCTACTAAATGCTAGAGATCAAGTAGTGAACAAGGCAGGAAGATTGTGGCCCCATCGAACTGATATTCAACTAAAGCAGATAGAAACCATGAAAGTGGATAAATAAGATAACTTTATAATAGTTAAAAATGCTATGGGGGGCAACATGGCATTTTTTCACTCATTCAACCCTAACCCCATTCCCTCTACCTCTACACATTAGAATCAAGGATTTGTTTGAAATGCATGTGTGTGCAGGATACAGTAACCTAAACTGGACATGTCAGCATTTTCCAAGTAGTTATTTGAGATTTCTATCTTGTCAGACAAGCTTTCAATAGGTTGCTGATAGAACTGATCTCTTCCTTTTAGTCTTTCTTTTCCTCTTTCTCTTAGCTCCCTTCTTCCTTTCTTTCTCTCACTTGTTTATTCATTTGTTCACTTATTCACTCAATAAAAGTTTAGAAGTGACCATGAGTCCTGGTGTGGAACAGTAGGGTTAGTGCTGGCTCACAAAATCGGCTGTTCAAACTCACCAGCTGTTCCTTGGAAACCTTATGCAGGGTTGCTATAGATTGGAACCAACTCCACGGCACTTACCAACAACAACAGCAACCATGTGCCAATGGAGTCATGGTGTGGTACTGTAGGATAAGCACTGGACTGTTAACCTCAAGGTCATTGGTTCAGATATACCAGTCACTCCTCAGAAACTCTATACCCGTGGCTATGATTTGGAAATGACTTGACCGCACTTAACAACAACAACTGTCATCCAGGCACTGTGCTGTATATTGGGATCACCAGGACAACTGAGAAATGGTCCCAGCCCTCACAGAGTTCACAGTTTGACAGTCCCTCAAATACAAGCAAACAAGAGCATAGCATTTCAAGTACTGTCACCACTGAGGGACAAGGAAGAGAATCTTCATTCCACAGCAGTCAGGAGCTCCAGGTCCAGAAACCAACTGAATAGTTGATACTGGACATATCTCCTTCTGAAATCCTCGCCAGCCTCCGTGGTCTCCCAACTTTGATAGCAAATCCCTCCTGTCTTGAATGCTCAAGAGTCCTTGAGTTTCCTTATTAAAATGTGGATAGTATAAAGAGACTGAATACAATCTTTTGATTTAAGAGTTAGCTATGGAACAGATTGTCTCCAAATGACTTCCCTCTGTCATTGAGCAAACATATGCCTGTCCCCTGATACTATCGATGTGTGTGTAGAAAATGTTCAATAATATTAGTCTATCATGGAGTCCTGTTGGGGTGCTGTAGCATAAACATTGGACTGTTAACTGCAAGGGCAGTGGTTGAAACATACCAGCTTTTCTTTGGAAACCCTATACAGAGTCACTATGAGTCAGAACCCACTCACAACACTTAACAACAACAGTCCAGGAAGTGTTGTAGGATAAGCACTGGATAATGCACTAGACTTCAAGGTCAGTTTGAACCGCAAGGTCAGTGGTTCAAGCTCACCAGTTGCTCCTAGGAAACCCTATGCAGAGGCGAGGAACATTTTTGCTGCCAAGGGCCATTTGGATATTCATAACATCACTTAATATAAATTTATGAAGTTATGTTAAAAGCTCCTGGATTTATTGAATTTGGAGTCTCACCTGTGGTTGCCTTGGCAGGGCCAGCCTAAATGATTGTCTAGCCAGACGTTCCCCATCCCTGCAACTAGCTATGAGTTGGAACCAACTTGAAGGCACTTAGCAAAAACAACATTGTACAAAACTAGTGAGAAAAAAATCAATCACAGAAAGGCTTGGGTAATGTTTCTTGTTTAATTCATCCATGCATTCAACAGTAAACAATAATAGCAAACATATTGTAGAAGGAGCCCTGGTGTTGTTGTAGGATAAGCACTGGACTGCTAAAAAATATATATTTTGAATAGATTACACACCAACTATATAAAATGAGGTATATTATACATGTTGAAGTCCCTGTCCTCATATGTATGTCCCTATATGTAATAACAAGGAGCGCTGGTAGTGTAGTGGTTACGAATTGGGCTGAGAACCGCAAGGTCAGCAGTTCGAAACTACCAGCTGTTCCTGGAGAAAGATAAAGCTTTCTGCTCCTGTAAAGATTTACAGCCTCGGAAACCCTGTACAGGGTCGCTATGAGCAGGAACCGACTCCACGGCACACAGCCACCATATGTAATAACATAAAAAGAGAGATAAGGCCTAAATGCCTGTAACTATAATAAACATAATGCTAATTCCAAATTGGAAATATAACACATTATCTTGTTAATTGTACATTTAGTTAAAAACTGAAGGAATTTTAAATTCATTTTAGTGCTCTTCAAATCTGGAAGTCAGGAAATATTATTAACATTTTTATTTTGCCTTAATAATTGATCCCTTTTGAACACTAAGATAATTTATTGAATCTTAAATATTCTGTCTTACTCTAATCAGGGAACCATAAAGGATGGTATGGGAAAAGATGGGCGTTAATAGTAGGAAATGTGAATGGCTTGGTTTAGTTGGTGTTTGTGTCAGGGCATAGCAGACAGCATTGCTCAAATTATGGTGAACCAGATCCTTGAAATTCTAGCAAGAGAGCTTGGATTCTATTTAGTAATAACAGTTGGAAAACCTTAGGAAATGTGAGCAATAGAATGGGATGATATGGGGGAACTTTCATAGGATTCCTTTTGAAATGATGTGAGATGACCCTGGAGGGATGCTGAAGATGAGAGACCAGATACAAGGTCAACATAGATTGTGGTTGAGTTTTACTGTTGTTATTAAGTGTCATCTATTCTGACTCATATGGTTTTCCACTGTACTAGTTACAATTTGTCGTTAAGCTGATTCTGACTCATAGTGATCCCATGTGTGTCAGAGTGGGACTATATTCCATTGGGTTTTCATTGAATGATTTTTCAGAAGTATACTGTCAGGACTTTTTTTGGAGGTGCCCCTGGGTAGACTTGAACTTCCAACTTTTTGATTAGTAGCCAAGAGCATTAACTGTGCTGTTTGTTTTGTGGTTAAGTACCATCGACCCTTTCAGGGTTTCCAAAGAGAGGGCTAATGCTTATCCTACAGTGCCACACCAGGAATCCACATTAACTATAGCCACAAATAATTCTACAGAGATGATTGTTTGTACTACAAAGAACTAAGTAAATCACAGCTAATTCATTGTTAATACTACCACTGGGTGTCAGACAGGGATGGCCACTGATGCCACTGGAACCATACCACAAGAATCCAAGGTGGCTCACCTCAGTCAGACACACTCACTTAAGAGGAAGAAATAATAGAACATGTATAATCATTCTAGGAGTAGGCAGGTATTTGAAGAGGAGAGTTCTAAGGTGATGCTAATGTTTTAAACCATATGAGTCAGAATAGCATGGCACTTAACAACAACAGTAAAACTCAACCACAATCTATGTGGCACCATAAGAGAAACAGGAATTAGTAGGAGAGTTAGGATAAAAATGTTGTTCGTTTAGTGCCATCCAGTTGGTTCTGACTCATAGCAACCCAGTATAGGGTTTCTGAGGAGCAGCTGGTGGGTTTGAACTGCCAACCTCAGTGCTGATCCTACAGAGCCACACTAGAAGTTATGTTGATTTTAGATATGTTATCTTGGAGAGGGTAGTGAGGTATCAGATTAAGATGAACAGCCCAAATTGGGGCCTATAAAACAAGATACCTGGAGAAAGAAAATTGTAGATAGATATTAGTGATGTATCTCTTTAGAGATACTAATTAATGGGAATAAAAGCTGGAATCATCCAGAAAGAGAAAACAAAGATCCTGTATTGTTAATACGTTTTGTCTTTGCTGCAAACTCCATAAAGATTATGAAGCTTGTATCTCTGGGACTGATGACCCATATTCTCACAGCCAGTGTCCCATATATCCTCAACTATCTTTAGTGCCTAGGGCACTAACAAAGGAGCTCTGGTAGCGTAGTGGTTACGAATCGGGCTGCGAACCTTAAGGTCAGCGGTTTGAAACTACCAGCTGCTCCACGGGAGAAAGATGAGGCTTTCTACTCCCGTGACGGCACTTAACAACAACAACAGGGCACTAACAATTCACTCACATCTTCTAAGAGCATCTTTTGTTTCCTTCTTAGTCTGGCTAACATTACTCTTCTTTCAAGTTGTCATTTATAAGTTGTCCAGGAAATCTTTCCTGATCTTCCATTTTAGGTTAGATGCCCACAGCACTTGCTACTACTACCAAAATACTTATTTTATTGTATTTAATTAACTAGTCACTAGTCCTGCACCCTGTAAGAAATGTGGGACGGCAGCATCTGACCTCCTCTGACCTCACAAGAAGGAAGAAAAATTTAACTCAGCATAAGCCCAAGGCTGATTCCTCTGAGGCTAAAGCCCTATGAGGTTAAATATCTGCATCCTTTAGCCTTCTCTACCAATTCTGGCACCAAACATTTCTCCCAGGATACTCTAATTCTCTGCTGGGTTTGATATTCACTGCAATGTCCACACACAACTCACAGACAATACTCATGATTATAGGGTGTGTTAGGGAAGTTAAGAGGATCAGCAGTGTTTTTGGTCAGGACAGCCTCTTCCCAGTATGCCTGAGGCAGACCTCTCACTGCCTTTGATACTTTAACCTTGCCTCAGTCCTTCTTGGCCATTGTTACAAAGCTGCGTTAGTGTTGCAGATAAATGACCTAAGGGATGCCATTTCACCATAAGCCTCAGTCCAAAGACACTCAGCTCTAGCTCCATGGGTCATAAACCTAGCTTCTCCATACTCCAAGTGAGCCTCCTCCTGCTTGGAGGCATTCAGCTTTACTTGCTCCATGGGCTGGAAAACTCACCACTCTGTCTCATGCTTTGGCTCTTGGTCTTACTGCCGCTCTTCTGCTATTTCTTTGATATCACAGTTCTCTGTCTTCTGTATTGGGGAGGTTCTGTGTGCGTTCCACTCCTGTCTCTTCTGAGATGCCCCTTTCTACTTCTGAGATGGCTCATTTTATAACCAAAAATTTTGTAAAATTGACAAATACTCATGCTAAAATTCTACATTTTTTACAGTCATGATTAACTTTGTTTACAATCAGTCACAAATATAATCCTATCAGCATCTTTCCTTACCTTCCATTACTCAGACCCATCATGGGAAAAGGGTATACAGAAAATCTTCATGGTCCCACCCAGTTGTTCGGTGGAAGTTACAAAGACTATGGCTTTGCTATTTTTAGGTGCTATCAAGACTGTACCCACTCATAATGACCCTATCAACAACAGAACGAAACACTGCTCAATCCTGTGCCAACCTCACAATCATTGATACACTTGAGGTCCTTGCTTTTGTCATTGTACCAGTCCATCTTGTTGAGGGCATTCCTCCTTTTCTCTGACCTTCCACGTTAGCAAACATGCTGTCCTTCTCCAGGGACTGGGCCCTCCTGATAATATGTCTGAAGTATGAGAGACAATGTCTGGCCACCCTGGCTTCCAAGGAGTATTTTGCCTGTACTTCTTCAAATATAGATTGATTGGTTTGTTCTTTGGCAGTCCATGGTGCTTTCAGTATTCTCCTCCAACACCATAACTCAAATGCATCAATTCTTCCTTATTCACTGTCCAACTTTCACATGCATATGAGGTTATTGAAACTACCATGACTTAGGTCAAACAAACCTTAGTCCTCAAACTGCTATCTTTGCTCTTCAACACTTTAAAAAATCCTTGTGCAGCTGATTTGGCTAAAGCATTGATAATACATCCTTTGATTTTTTGACTGTTGTTTCCGTGAATATTGATGGTGGATCTGAGCAAAATGAAGTCTTTGACAACTTCAAACTTTCTCCATTTATTTTGATGTTATTACTTGGTGTGTGGTGAGGATTTTTGTTTTCTTTACATTGGGGTGCAATCCATACTGAATTTTGTGGTCTTGGATCTTTATCAGTAAGTATTTTAAGTCCTCTTCATTTTCAGCAAGTATGGCTGTATCATCTGCATATTGCAGGTTGTTAATTAGTCTTCCTCCAATCCTGATACCACACTCTTCCTTCATATAATCCAGCTTCTCAGATTATATGTTCAGCATACAGATTGAATAAGTATGGTGAAAGTATACAGCCCTCATGAATACCTTTCCTAATTTTAAACCATTCAGAGTTCCCTTATTCCATTCAAACAACTGCCTCTTGTTCTATATACAGGTTCCTCAGAAGCACAATTAAGTGTTCTAGAATACTCATTTTCCACAGTGTTGTCCATAACTTGTCATAATCCATACAATCATAAGCTTTTGTGTAGTCAATAAGACACAGGTAAACATATTTCTGGTATTCTCTGCTTTCAGCCAAGATCCATCTGTCATCAGTAATGATATCCCTCATTCCACGTCCTCTTCTGAATCCAGCTTGAAACTGGCAGTTTTCTGTCAATGTACTGTTACAGCTGTTTTTGAATTTTCTTTAGCAAAATTTTAATTACACACTTTATTAATCATGTTGTCTGATTATTTCCACATTCCATTGGGTCTCTCTGAATGGGCACAAATATGGATCTCTTCCATTCAGTTGGCCAGGCAGCAATCTTCCCAATTTTTTGGCATAGGTGAGTGAGCGCCTCAGTGCCACATCAGTTTGTTGAAATATTTCCATTTGTATTTCATCAATAGCCTGTTCTTTGCCAATGCCTTCAGTGTATGTTGGACTTCTTCTTTCAGGATCATTGGCTCTTGATCATATGCTACCTCTTGAAATGGTTGAACATCGACCATTTCTTTTTGGTACAGTGACTCTGTGTATTCCTTCCCCCTTCTTTTGATGCTTTCTGCATCGTTCAATATTTTGCTCATAGGATCCTTCATGTTGCAAGGTGAGGCTTGATTATTTTCTTCAGTTCCTTCAACTTGAGAAATACAGAAAATACTCTTTCCTTTTGATTTTCTAATTCCAAGTCTTTGCATAATTCATTACCTTTTCTTGTGAACTGCCCTTTTAAATTTTATAGCCAACTCTTTTACCTCGTCATTTCTTCTATTTGCCTTAGAATCTCTACACTAGAGAGCAAGATTCAGAGTCTCTTCTGACATCTGTTTTGGTCTTTTCCTTCTTTCTTGTCTTCTTACGACCTTTTATCTTCTTCCTGTATGATATTCTTGATGTCATCTCACAACTATTCTGGTCTCTGGTCTTTAGTGTTTTATGCATCAAATCTGTTCTTCAGATGCTCTCTAAGTTCAGGTGGGATATGTTCAAGGTCATATTTTGGCTCTAGTGAACTTGTTTTAATGTGTTCACCTTAAGCTTGAACTTGCATATTGATGGTCTTTTTCACAGTCTGCTCTGGCTTTGTTTTGCCTGATAATATGGAGCTTTTCCACCTTCTCTTTCCACAGATGTAGTCAATTTGATTTCTGTGTATTCCATCTGGTGAGTTCCCTGTGTATAGTCATCTTTTATGTTGTTTAAAAAGGTATTTGCAATGAAGAAGTCATTGGTCTTGCAAAATTCTATCATACTATCACCAGCATTGTTTCTATCAAGGCCATATTTTCCAACTACTGATCCTTCCTCTTTATTTCTAACCTTTGCATTCCAATTGCCAGTAATTAGCAATACATCTTGATTGCATCTTTGATCAATTTCAGACTAAAGAATTTGGTTGAATGCTTCAATTTTATCATCAGTGCTAAGTAAATTTGAATAATAATTGTACGAACTGTTCTTTCTTGTAGGTTTATGGATATTATCCTATCACAGATTTTTTTTTTTTTTTTTTGGTGCAGAACTGGGCAGGGTTTTATTCTGTTGCACACAAGGTCATTTGAGTCAGTGACAACTAACAACAACAACATGGCAGTTATTGTCTTAGTTTTTTCAGCAAGAGCCACACTCTTTTCCACAATTTTGCATTCCTACAAACAGTAGATAAGGGTTCCAGTTTTCCCACATTTTCGTCAACATTTGTTATCTCCTTCCTCCCTCCCTTCCTCTCTTCCACTCTTCTTTCCTTCCTGATAATTTCGGCCATTTTAGTGAAGATGAAATGGTGTATCATTTTGATTTATTTTAAGTTTTTATTGTGAACTGAGTAATAGTTTACATGGAAGAACATCGGCTTTACACCTTCGTTTCATTGAACTGATTCAATGAATACAATCTCCTCTGTGCATCATTCACCAGTATTTGCTTCCATTCTCGCTGGTATGGGGGTTGGGGAATGTACAGAAAAATACTCAGGAACATACAATAATTTGACCAAACAAAGGACACATTCTGCAAGTCTGCCTCCTGAGTGTCAATACCCAGTCACTCTCTTTCCATGAGTCCAGAGTCCTCAGCTGCTCCGTTTCTCCATGTCCTCATCTCTGCCTCCATCTCTGCTTCTCTGGATAGGGTCTCACATTCTCCCTTGATGGTCCTAGGGTCCACAATTTCTGGACTGTAAGATTAACTATTCCCCCATTTTTGTTACAAAACATCTACTTTACAGTTGCCTGTCACAAATCTTGATATGTTCTTTTAGATGAGGAATTTGAAACTATGGCTAGAAGAGCCATATTTAGTAATTCATTGTACTGCACACCTGAATTTTTATGAGATCAAGATTTTTGTTTCTCTTGCTCATCATTATACTCTAGCATCTAGCACAGTACATGACACAGAATTGACAATTAAAAATGCATATAGAATGAATAGATGAATGAGTGGATAAATGCACGAATGAATGACAGGCATACACAATAAAAGCTGCAAAAGCTGGAACCTGGGTCAGGTGGAGAGCTGCCAGCGAAAGAAAACTCTAGTATTTTACACTAAAGCAAACTCAAAGAAGTCATAAGACTGCACCTTGTCAAAGGCAAAATTTTGCAAGATCCAGAAAAACAAGACAGTTTTGTTGAGTCCCAGCTTTTGCTGGGTTACTAAAATAATAACTGTTTACATGATTTATAGCACCTTCATTACCTAGAAACATGCTAGTTAAACAATTAAAAGAATTCTTAAATGACAATTGTCTACAATAGACAATTTGGTTTGCGTCTTAATATAAGTTCTGATGCCATTTGGTTTACTTTATGCTATGTTACTTTAAAGGATCTCTGGTGTTGTAGTGGATATGAATTGGGCTGCTAATCTCAGTTTGAAACTACCAGCGGTTACATGGGAGAAAGATGAGGCTTTCTGCTCCCCTAAAGATTTATAGTCTTGGAAACCTTATACAGGGTCCCTATGAGTTGGAAGCAACTCCACGGCACATAATCACCACCACCAGCACCATGTTACTTTAGGAGTCCTGGTGTGGTGCTATAGAATAAGCACTGGGCTGTTCACCTCAAGGTTGGCAATTCAAGCCTACCAGCTACTGTTCGGAAACACTATGCAGGGTTGCTATGAGTCAGAATTGACTTAAAGGCACTTAGCAGCAACAACAACATCTTACTTTATGTTCCTTCCCTGGTAATTGCTAACCATTCAACTAACCATGTGATTATACTTAGATAAGTCTACAGCATGCCTAAGGAGGGGCAGTGTGACCTCAGGAAGAATGTGATTGAAAGTAGAGTAACAATGAGAGTATATAGAAACATACAAAAAGAAACTAGGGAACTTGCCTGGGTGTTTACTGAAAGTGATCAGTCAGATGCATGTTATTTGAGTTGGAATTTGGGGTCCTGGTATTGTCTTGTAACCACCTTATAGTTATGACTCAGCATCTCGTGATCATGAGTCATACATTGCCAGGTCACTGTAGTCCCAGATACAATCCGGTAGCCTATTTTAACCTATTGTGGGCTTTCCCAGCTTCTATAGTACTGCCTGTGACAGTGATGAGTTGACTTGCCATCAATTTTGTGATAATTTCCTTTGTTCTCTATTGTATATAATGAATACCATAGCTGAGAATTGGTGGAGTCCATTGATCTCTGTACTAGGTACATGCTGACAGTATCCTTCATTTGGGATGATTGTCTTTGTTTTTGTCCTGTTTAATGATTAATGAAAATGTCTATAGAATATGTCTGAGTCTGGTGCTTTTTTTCCTCTAGCACATCTCTTAGCTAAAATAGATGGCTTTTAAAATTATAAGAGCAAATCATGCAGACTAGGTATGGGAAAGATACATATATGAAACACGTATAATCAAATTTGCCATTGTTTGTACCATAAGCATCCTTAACAACTCTCATCTGACCCAAAGGCTGGGCATTACAACTTGATTAGTAGAGGTTTGCATAATTTTTTAAAAACTGTCAAGCAGCATCTCTAAATAATGACCTGTGCTCATGTGGAACCAATAAAACATAATCTTCTTCAGGAGAAAGTATACCTGTTACAAAGACACCATTGCCTCAATCGGAGAACACCATGCCTTGGAAATCTCACAGCCTGGAGGACTATCGAAGACATGTCCTATTTTGTGGAACAGAAGTTATCCAAGTTAAACCCTCTGGTCAGGGGCCTGTAAGAGCAATTGTGTTGCAAACAGGTTAGTAGATTCCTCTTTTGTAAATTGATTCCAAGACTAGAGGAGGAGGGAGTTGAATTAGGAAAAATTTTATTAGGATTATGAAATTGATCACATTTTAGTAATAGCAACCATATCTTTTCCAATCAGTCCCTTGTGATTCCAGGTGGCCATCAGCTCCAATAGAATGATTCATTGTTCAGAACCTTGTATATGATGAAGGTTATATATGCATGAAGTACATTTTTCCTCAAAATGAAATCCTGGCTTTTGACTTTGTCCTTACTTAGACATATTCTCTTTTTCTTGAAGACAAGAGGCCCAGCCACTCCTACTCTGAATCCTATTTCCTTTCAAAGTCTCGCTAGCTAGGCTGTTAGTTCAGGTTGCCCTTCAAGCACTTCAAAGTCAATACATCCAAAATTGAATTCCTCTTTCTATTTTGCCTCATTATGTAAACATTGTGGCTGTCTACAAGTTTCTTAATATCATCTTTAACTCCTCATTGTCTCTCACAGAAATGGGTGTCAAATGTTGGTTTAAAAAATGTGTCTTTTGACCTTTCCCTTCTTTTAATCCCCAGAGTTGGTCTTTTTCCCAGGTCATCATCTTCTCATGTCTAAATGATTACTATAGAAACTATCTACTGACTCTTTCATTTCAACTTTTGCCCCAATCTTTCTCTAACATACCCTCCAACCTATTACTCAGGTCACATTTCTAAAACATAGTTTGTTCTATACTGTACTTTAGAGTCCTGGTGTGGTACTGCAGGATAATGCTCTGGACCACAATGTCAGTTTGAGCCACAACATAAGTGGTTCAAACCTATGAGTCATTCCTTGGAAACCTTTGGAAACAGGGTAGCTATGAGTTGGAACTGACTCGATTGTTGGCACTTGACAACAATAACAACATACTAAACTTTAAAATCCTTCATTGCTACCCATAGCTATAGGATAAGTCCCAAGTCTTACATAATATTACATGATCAAGGCTTTCTATGATCAAGTCCAGCTCTTTGTATTCTCCCCTAATCTGTGTTTCTGCAGTCCCACAAATTCAGGCCTAAAACACACCTTAAACTTTGATACCCCCATGCTTTAGTGTAGTCTATGATTCAATTGTTTTAGTCATTTTTTAAATTAAAAATATAGAATTCCATTTATGTTCAAAGAAGTTGGTGAGTCTTAGAGTATCCTGAGGATGTAGATTGTGGAAGCCACTTGAGTACTTTAAAATGCTAAGGCAGCAGGTTAGAGAAACGCTGCAAAACCCATGTTTGAGGAGACTAGGTTCCAGTTAAGAATAGGTGGCCATCAAATCATGGGGACAAGGTATGTTTTATACCTCCAATACTGATCTGTATTAAGACTATACAACAGTCAATCAATATCACCAATCATCCAGATAATCATGAGTATGTAGCAAGTACTGCAGGGAGCACAGTGGCTCTATAGGCTAACCACTGGACTAAGAACCACACGGTCAGCAGTTAGAACACATCAGCCACTCCACGGAGGAAAGATGAGGCTTTCTGTTCCTGCAAAAGATTTCAAGTCTTGAAAACCATATACAGGGTTGCTCTGAGTTGAAACTGACTCCATGGCAGTCGACAACAACAACAGTAAGAGCTATATAGTGAAGGGGAAAGAAAACAATTATGATATGTTCCTCCCTTAAAGAGAGGATGGTGTGAGTTTAAAGAGCTTGCTACAACTGCCATCTAGAAGCCCAGCTAAATCCAGGTTTTCTCCATCAGTGTGTTTGCCCTCAATCTCTTACCAAGAGGAGGGGATGCTGTAGAGCATGAAGTCTGAAGACATGTTGCCTATGAACAATTCCAGCCAGAAAGAACTTAATTCTATCTTGCGCCTAGGTTTAAGAATTCCAATGCCATTTTTTTTCTTGAGTACTGCGTGCACCTCTGACAGCCAAGGTGTATATTTAAAAGTGAGTTTGGGGCTACTTCCACCAACTGGCCCTTGCAGGAACTTTCCTGGGCACACCCCTTAATGGTTATGTCATACCTTGAGAACCTCAGAGACAGTCTGTAAGCTAGCCTATCTGCACTAGTCCCCCTCACTGCTTCTTTAAACCTGGATGTCATGCATTGTTGTCTCCTGTGCTTGTGGGATGAAATTCCTTTGTTCTCTGTACCCTATAAAATATCACCACGTGGAGATAGAACTTTGGAAAGTCACCATGGCATCATATCAATGATTTTCCTCCACTCAGGTGATCAAAGTTCATCTTTGTTTTGTTTTCATTCCTGTTTAGGACTTAATAAGAAGTCCTGTTATGGCACCTTTAGGATAAGGACTGGACTGCCAAACATGAGATTGGTGGTTCAAACACATCAGTCGCTTCTTGGAAACCCTATACAGCATTGCTGTGAGTCAGAACCAGTTCAGTGGTACTTAACAACAACAAAGACCTAAGAAAGCAGAGGAGTCTCCTTGAATATTTAAGCAGATGACTGAAGAAATCTGACAGGGTAGGAGTTGTTGTTACGTAACTTTGAGTCAGTTCTGACTCACACTGACCCTGTATAGGGTTTCCGAGGAGCAGCTGTTGAGATTGAACTGCCAATCATGTTGTTCAAATCGACCTTACAGTCCAGCACATGAACCCACAGTAGATATGGTTTAAGGGAACCTTGAAAGCCACGTCTAGATATTGGGATGTTATTCTAAAGTACTAAAGGGTTTTTGAATGACACTATTGAAAATTTTTACCTATGCATTTTAAAGAAATTACTTTCCCTTGTGTTTCCCTTTCCTTTTAATTTTCTATTATTTTTCAACACCTGTCTATGCTTCAAACCCTTCATCTCTCTGGTCACGTCTTCAGTTCCTTAGTCCTCTTTTTATGCAACCCCACAGTTAAATGGATAGTGGCATTGTGTAAGCAATAGAAATGAAATAGGTTAAATGAGGCCATTTATCGTTCCTTCCTGTGTCTTATAAAGAAAATAAATGCAAATACATCTTTAGGTCACAGCAACACTATTTTTAATCCCTATTCAAATGATTCTTTTTCCAATCCTTAACTCAAATCAAACCATATTTGGTTTTCAGAGAAACTGTATTAAAGACACTTACTCCATCTGGGATTATTCTCTTGCAGGTTACAATACAGCCAAAGGTGACTTGGTGAGATCCATCCTCTACCCCCGGCCTCTGAACTTCAAACTGTACAGTGATGCCTTTAAATTCATTGTGTTCCTGGCCTGCCTTGGTGTTGTTGGTTTTTTCTATGCCCTTGGGGTATATATACACCATGGAGTAAGTATTGGGGATAAGGTTTTTCAATGGCACAGCTTTCTTTTAGAGCCTGACCTAACTCAGGAGGATTAGTTAAAGTTACCTCTTAGTTCCAGCTTTCTATCTAATAGAAGCAAGCCAATGGAACTTTTTTTAGATGAAGAAAATAGCCTACATCTACACTGCCCAATAAGGAGCTCTGGTAGCATAGTGGTTACGAATCAGGCTGTGAACCTTAAGGTCAGCAGTTCGAAACTATCAGCAGTTCCACGGAAGAGAGATGCGGCTTTCTGCTCCCGTAA
>NW_006408742.1:3125040-3125582 GCF_000296735.1 Chrysochloris asiatica
TTTGCAATTCCACCAGCAATGCAGGAGTGTCCCAGTCTCTCCACATCCTTGCCAGCATTTATTGTCCTCTACTTCTTTGATCTTTGCTGTTATTGCTGGTGTGAGATGATATCTAATTGTTGTTTTGATTTACATCTCTCTAATGGCTAGCAATCATGAAAATTTCTTCATATGTTTGTTGGCTGTCTGGATCTCCCCCTTGATGAGGTGTCTGTTCATGTCCTGTGCCCATTTTTTAATTGGGTTATTTGTCTTTTTCTTGTAGAGGTGGTGTAGTTTCCTCTATATTTTAGAAATAAGTCCTTTGTCTGAAGTGTCATTACAAAATATTTTTTCCCATTCAGTGTGTTCCCTTTTAACTCTTCTGGTGAAGTCTTTTGATGCACAAAAGTTTTTAATTTTTATTATGTCCCACTCATCTATTTTGTCTGCTTTTGTTTGTGGTAGTTTAAAAAATGTTTGGTAGTCTGTGTATTCCCTGAATTAGTGCCCTCACATTTGTCCCTATTTTTTCATTGATGGCCTTCATAATTCTGGGATTC
>NW_006408742.1:3127223-3131534 GCF_000296735.1 Chrysochloris asiatica
TAGCAATTGTTTGGTCATTGCAGCTATGAAAAGTTGCAAAGTTCACCAGCTGGCTCCTTTAGTCATCTAAATGGGGATGACAGGTTATGATTTGCATAGCATTTGTGATACCCAAGCCCAAATGCATCACAGAAAATCGCATGTCCCCAAGCCTGATAAAATGGGAAGATTTACTCAATCATGTCAGAGTTAAAAAAGGGTATGCTAGTTTATGCCAGCAAAACACAAGGGGAGAAATGGATAGATGTCTTCTGGAATCAGCAATTGATGAAGTGTATGTTTAGCAAGATAGGAGTAGATCAGATTGAAGGGAATCTTGAACATTATTCATAGACATTTGAACTTCTTCCTGAAGTATTTATTTATAACTCTTTATTGTGAATTGAGTGAAGGTTTACAGACAAGATCATCAGTTTACATTCAACAAATACACTTTGTTTCATCCCAATGATTGTAGTCCCCTCCCTGCAACAACAGTTTCCCACTTCCTTCCTGTGGTTCCTGTTTTCATTCCACCCTCCTTCCCATCCCTTCTCAACTTTGTCCTTAGGTAAATGTTGCC
This sequence comes from Chrysochloris asiatica, assembly GCF_000296735.1. Classification (NCBI taxonomy): domain Eukaryota; kingdom Metazoa; phylum Chordata; class Mammalia; order Afrosoricida; family Chrysochloridae; genus Chrysochloris; species Chrysochloris asiatica. Next base: position 3,127,786 of record NW_006408742.1, read on the forward strand.
CTTTTGATTTTGAATGACTGAGCATGCCTTACTCATATTGTTGTGCCCCCTATAGACCTATCTACTGCAGGGTTGAAAATTAGGCCACTGGGCGAGTTCCTTTCTAGAACTAAAGGGCGGCAAGGTTCACAATCTCAAGTTCCTCCAGTCTCTTTCTGACCAGTAAGCTGTATTTTTAAGTAATTTTGAGTTTTGTTCCACATTTTCTCCCACTCTATCTAGGATCTTGTAACGTGATCCCTTTCAGAGCAGTTGTTAGTGGTAGCCAGGCACCATCTGGTTCTTCTATTCTCAGACTGGTGTTCATATGTTCCATTAATCCATAGACTAATTTATTCCTAGCATCTTCAGTTCTCATCACTCTTCCACACATGGAGAGACCAATTGCTGCACCTTAGATGGCTGTTCATGAGTTTTTTGCTTGTTTTTAAACACTTTCTATTATGAATTGAGCCAAGGAGTCTTGGTGTGACACTGTGGGTTAATGCATCAGACTGAAAAGCTATTTGAACTGCAAGGTTGGTGGTTCAAACTCACCAGCTGCTCCTCGAAAACCCTATATAGGTCACTATGGGTCGGAACCGACTCAACAGCACTTAACAACAACAAGGTTTATAGGGCAGATTATCAGTTTTACATTCAACAAATCATACTTCATTTCATTCCAATGATTACAATCCCCTCTATGTACCATCAGTTAACAGTATTTACCTCCATTCCCCCTATATTTATTTTTTGGATGTACACATAAAAAATATATGTCCAAAGAGTATTTTTTTTTTTTCCGGCAATATTTAAAATATACACAGTCAAGGGAATACCCAACATGCCACACAATTAATGGATTAATTATGTGTTCTGGCTGGGTTCTGAAGGAAAAGTAAATGTCTACTTTCAAACATTTTTTGATTATGGTTTGGGTGAAATTACAGCTATTTGGTTTCCATTTAACAATTTATACATTAATAACAATTTATACATGACATTAGTTGCTGTCTCCTCAATGTAACAGCATTCTTTCCATTTCTTCCCTGGCTTCTCCGTTTCCATTATCCTCCTTTCTTGCCCCTCAAACAAATGTTGAGCTTTGTTTTGAGGAAAATGGTGCTCTTTTGGTTTCATAGGGTTGATTGTTCTGAGGATTACATCCCTCATGGATATTATTGTTCCTTTTATAGGTCAGTCTATTGTTTGGTCATTAAGCTTCAGGATGTCGGGTTTTAGTTTGGATGCCTCTCCTCATAGAAGTAATAGTCCTGGGAGAGGAAGGTTCTCAAAAATGACAACCTTGGAGGTCCTTTCTGACTGTTAGAATGTGAACTATGCAGACTGTGTAGTAAATTATGGTGCTGCAGATTAATGTGCTGGACCACAAGGTTGGTTTGAATTGCAAAGATGGTGGCTCAAGCTCACGAGCTGCTCCTTGGAAACCCTGTACAGTGTCGCTATGAGTTGAAATCAACTCGACAAATGGCAGGTAACAACAACAACATCACAGACAGCATTGTACTTCAAGATAAATCTTGAAATGTTCTTTTTGATGATGAATGTGACACCACTCCTCTTGAATTCATAATCCCTGGCATAGGAAATAATATGATAGTTAAATTCAAAATGACCAATACCTGTCCATTTCAGCTCACTAATGCCTAGCATGAAGTCCAGGTATAGGTGGAGGGTTAATGCACTAAACAGCAAGGTCAGTTTGAACCACAAGGTCAGTGGTTCAAGCTTACCAGCCACTCCTCAGAAACTCTATACAGGATTGGTATGAGTCAGAACCAACTTGATGGAACTTAACAACAACCAACATGATACTAAACATGACCTTTCGTGGCATTGGACTGCTAGCTGTAAGGCCAGCTGGGAACCTTACGTAGGATAGCTATGAGTCAGCATTGAATCAGTGGCAGTGGGCTTGGTTTTGGTGCATTTTATGGTGCTGAACAGGTTTGGGTGGAGTTTCTAGACTGAGATGGACTCAGAAAAAAAGACATGGTCATCTGCTTCTGAAAATCAGCCAAAGAAAACCTAGATATCACGATGGTCCTTCTCACCAGATCATGGGGATGGTGCAGAACCAGGAAGCATTTAGTTACATGATGTATGTGGGTGATATGAGGATGTCATGTTGTTACCCAACAGGATAGATGCTAACAACAATAATAAGTGATTTAGTATGTGCTGTGATCTTGACAGAATCTTGGTCATACTAATTTTTTTTTATCAGACTGAAATTTGTTCAGTATTTGTACTGAGCCCTTTTCTATGCCAGGTATGTGCCAGACTCTGGTACTTCAGAGATGAATAAGCCATACCTTCTGAGTCTAAGAAATTTACAGATTAATACAGGAAGAGAGACGTATAAACCAATAGCCAATTCCTTATTGAAATGTATGAAATGTTATAACCAAAGACCAGACCCAGTACCCTGGTAGCTCATAGGATGAGGGGAAGCGTGATAGAGAGGGATGGGTGGAGGAAATGTTAAGTTGAGAGAAGCAGAGTCTAGAAAGGTCAGGATGGCTGCACAGTTGGAATCAGAGATCTCCTTTCTTCTGTAGTGGGAGACAATTGGTTCATTTTGCAGGCACAGTTACAGGGGCTCTAAGTCCTACCCAGAGAGTAGACTTGGAATATTCTGAGCTCTAGGGCTTCTACGGTGTTGCAGGAGGAAGTCTCTGGGTACAGTGGAGGCTTATTCTGCTGGACTAACATCAGTATCCCTCCCATCATCAGGTCCCTTCAAGAGACACCATGACCATGGCCCTGCTCCTCCTCACGGTGACTGTCCCACCTGTGCTACCAGCTGCCCTCACCACAGGCATTGTGTATGCACAGAAGAGGCTGAAGAAGAAGAACATCTTCTGTATCTCCCCACAGAGAATCAATATGTGTGGGCAACTAAACCTCGTGTGCTTTGACAAAGTATGTTCTGAACTTTCCACATGGGAGGGTAATGGTCTCAAGACACAGCAGAGCTGGGAAGGATGTCAGAGAATGTTTTATCCAACACCCTCATTTGATAGAGGAGGGACTTTGAAACCAGAAAGGGTCCATAGTAAGCAAGTGTGAGACCAAGTTCTAAAAGTCCACTCCATGAGTCCCAAGGTTATGGTTTAGCTGTCACATCATGAATTGTGTCTATGTAAAATTTAATATACTGGGGCCTGTTTTGGGGTTTTGTATTTCAAATTAATTTCTTACTATAGCAATTTCTATGACCGACTGGCTTTTCAGGTAGAAATATCAAGGGACATTTTTGTTCTTTAAAACACTTTGTTCAGCGCTTCAGGGAACATATTTCTTTCTCCTGCTCAGCCTCTTTTAAGGGCAGGCAGGGAGTGGACCATGCTAGTTAATTTTACAGTCCTTTTTCTTATTATCCCTTTGCTTTCACAGGCTCAGGGATTGGGAAGACTGTCTTTGAAAAGGTGGCAGAGGAGGAGTGTGGTGGAGACTCCAAGAGCCTCTTCCTGTGGCTCTCCTATGGGACACCTGCAGGGGCTTCTGCCTCAGCCCCTGCTGGTCAGATCCTGCCTTCAGCATGGGAAGACCAATTTGACTGTTTGATGGAAATGGTCCTGACATGGTCCCTCATGTTGTCAGTTCATTATTTGAATAACTGACCAAGGCAGCAACTTTTTTTTTTTTTTTTTTTTTTATGTTTTATTGTGAATTATGTGATAGTTTACATGGGAGAACATTGGTTTTACATTCATTCTATCGTATATCGTTTCACTACCACG
>NW_006408742.1:3135092-3152504 GCF_000296735.1 Chrysochloris asiatica
TGACAAAGGGCATCCTTGACTGGTTCCTGTTTCAGAGGGAAGGCTTTCTGTTTGTCTCCATTGACAGTAATGTAGGCAGCTACTTTTGTTATATATTTAGTTAAACCACAGTGGTAGATAACAGTGCACATGGCTAATATAGAGTCCTAGTAATGAGATGTTCTTAGCTCTTGAGAAGCTCATGGTCTAGGAGAAGAAGTAGGGAAAACAGAATTGTAGACAGTGGCAATACCAAGGAATCAAATTATGTTTTGATAGAGGTGTGGGTAAACCCTCAGGGTGCAGTTGGTGGGAGGTCATCATTGAGCTGTTGCTTTGGTTTCTATAGAGTAGAAGATGGGTCCCAGGCACAGAGGAAAACAATTCCAAAACACAGGATTCAAAGGTCCTGGAATGTGTGGAGGAACAGAGTACAGTGGAGTGTGGCTAGAATGTCTGTAGGAAACAAAACTAGAAAAGACAAAATCTCTCTAGTGAGGGCCCTATGAGGCGGGCTTAGGATGAAGGGACCTTTTCTTGAGGGAAAATGCAAGCTCTTATTACTTTTTGAGAAGACCTGTTACATTTTTAATACTTTTATTTTCTTTATTCAGTCTGGGGAGGAGGGAAATAGGACTGTGGCACGAAACCTGTTTGAAGGACACCTGGGGACAACTGAAGAGACAATTCATGGTTCTAGACAATGGGGCAGGCATGAAGCACCAAGGACAGTCTGTGAAGACACTCAGAAAGTAGACCTGACAAGTCTCCATCACCAGTTGGATGTGGCAGTTTACTTAGATCATTGCTTAGTTTTAGTCTTTGTGTGTTTGTTTGGCAAAGGTAGTCTTCCATTGACAGTAATCAGAAGCCAGCAGGGTTAACTCAAAATTAGTTTCATGTTAGATCCAGAGCCCTCCAACAACACCTTGGAAGTTTTCTGTTGCTTATTCAGCATCTAAAGGCAAGAGAGATTTATAAAATATATTCCTGACAAATCTGTTGGTTTCTATAATTTATTTTTCCTGAGGGTATTCCTTTATTTCTTGCTGAAACCCTTCCTTCCCCATCCTCACACACTCCTTTGCAAGACTGGCTAAAGGACAGCTCTGAGGCATGCTTGGTCTAGCTCTCTATGGTATAACAGCATGGGGTACTGCAAAAAACTCTTGATTGGGAATTGGCCAAATGTGAAACTGAATCCTGAATTTGACACTGAGTTTCTGTGTGAGTTTTTAAGATAAGACGATTGAACTACAATGATCTATTACACTTCCTTCCAGTTTTCATATTATTAAGCTCTAGCAACATGATGTTGAAGTAAGGGACTCCACAATTAAAGTGAGTTTCCATTCAGTGTGTTGGATGGACATTAACCTCTTGGCTTCTGAGTATGTTTTTTTCTAGTTTATATAGATAATGCTATTCAAGTTCTGTAAAACAAGGATTCTTCTTTTCTCTGCAATTCAGCCCAAGCCCGGGCTTGTATTTTTGTTAGGTATTCCCTTTAGAACCTCAAACATAATTAAGTTTTCTTGCTACTTATGATTGATTTCTTTGTATATGGGTCATCAGCACATAGAGAAACCACACAGTTCCTTGTCTGTTTTACTGAGGTCACATCTCTATTTTCATGATATTGACATTGAAAAACAATCGGATCATCAAGAAAACATTGCACTTTGAATTAAGTTGTTAACGGTTTTTGAAATGGAACAACTCAAGGGGATTTGAATTCTAAACACACGGGAGGCAGGCCTTTATAAAATGTAGAAAGAAAATTAACCAAATCGGGTTTTTATTGTTGTTCAAGGAATAACTCACACAGCATGTTAGCTTATTGTGAAGTCCAAATGGATGAATGAATCAATTGTTCCTTAAATTTTTAATCCAGACCCCCAGTATAGGTTTTGTCTATATGTCTTGCAAAAGTCACTTAATAGTCTAATGGGAGACTTTGAAAGGCCTGACTTCTGGCTATGCCTCTTTTGACTATAACCTGCCCTAAAACACACTCACTGTAGAGTCAGTTTTGACTCATGGTGACCCCATGCGTGTCACAGAAGAACTACATTCTGTAGAGGTAGCAATGGCTGATTTATCATACATAGATCTCTCCCAAAGCCTTTCTCCCAAAGCATCTCCAAGCAGACTGGAACCTCCAGTTTTCATTTAGTAGCCAGGCATGTTAATCATTTGCACAAGTCTAGGCCTCCACACTGTGCCCTTGTTGTTGTTATTGTTAAATGCCATCAACTTGGTTTCGACCCTTAGTAACCACATGTATAACCGAATGAAACACCACCCAGTCCTTCACCATTCTCACAATTGTTGTGACGCTTGATCCCATTGCTGCTGCCAATGTGCCAATCCATCTCTTTGGGGGTCTCCCTCTTTTTCACTGACCCTCCACGTTACTAAGTATAATGTCCTTCTCCAGGAACCGGTCCCTCCTCATAGTATGTCCTAAGTATGAGAGATGAAGTCTGACCATCTTAACTTCTAAGGAGCATTCTTGTTGTACTTCCTCCAAAGTAGATATATTTGTTCTTTTAGTAGCCTGTTACCTTTCATATTCTTCTCCAACACCATAACTCAAATGTATCAATTCTTGTATGATCTTTCTTACTCATTGCCTAACTTTAACATTCCTATGAGGCTATTGACAATACCATGGTTTGAGTCAAGTACACCTTCGCCCTCAAACTGACATCTTTGCTCTTGAACACTTTAAAAACGCCATTAGACCGTTCAAGACACCTCTCACAGAGAATATCTCTACCCTGCGTACTCAGTTATAAGAAAGAAAAACATTTACAAGCATCATGCTAATATCATTGTGCCATAATGGTATGAAACATCATGGAAAAGAAAATTAGAAAATTTAGTGTCTTATACAGAAATGACTTTTAAAAACTGTCAGAGACCTGCATTGGAAGCGGAATGTTCTGCAGTGCTTTGTACCACTCCGGTCTGTCTTGGCAGTGTTAAACAGCTCATAGTCAAACTCTACTTCCTTGTACTCTATGCTAAATAGGCCTCATGTTGTTAACCTACTGCATAAAGAAACCAGGATCTGTAATTAATGAGCAACTGGGAAACAATGAGGAAATTAAAAGCGCTGTGATAGTACTTAGTTTGATTTTGCTGTCTCCAGTTCGTTATCTGACACTTACTTTCCCATCTTTCAGCAAATCAAATCTCCTCACCATTTTCCTCCTGATCTAACAATAAAACTCATTCATGGACATTAATTAATATTTACTATCAGCACTTAGTTTCTCTCTATGGACTCACAGCCCTGTATCAACATTTCATTATCAATCTGGACAGTCACCACGTCACCCATATTTTTAGAAAATTACTGTGAACCAGATGGCAAACTGTGAACTAAACTGCCTTGAAAAAAAAAGAAAGAAAAATCCAAGCTCTGCTTTAAAAAGACAGCAGGTGCTAACTAAGAAGTCAATCTCGAGCTGGCTCTTGTTGGATTTCCATTCACTGACACTTTTCTGCTTAGCAACAACAGTAGTCACAACAATAAACAAATCAAAACAAAACAAAACACATAACACATTCATTTCCTTGTCATAGTAACTTTAATCACTTAATTATCAACATGGTCTTTTTAGGATCATTTGTCACTGGCTAAATCTTTCTTTTGGACAGGTTCTCTGATTCAGAATTTGATGCTTCTTAAGGAAGAGGGCTTTGGACAATGAGATCTTCTGTAATTTCTTGGAGGCTTGAGCTTTGTTTAATTCACAATGCCATTAAAAGCCTAAAATTGGATACTAATCTCAATTCTAATTTTTATTCAGACTGGTACTCTTACAGAAGATGGTTTGGACCTTTGGGGCACAGTCCCAACTGCTGACAACAGGTAAGTCCCTTAAGGAATGTGTATTTTCTGGACTTATTTTAGATATGATTCTTAAATTTATCCTTTTTGTGTTGAGGGATGAATGCCACATAAAATATTTATGTTGTTGTTATTGTTGACCCATCACGACCCTGTATAGGGTTTCTGAGGAGCAGCTTGTGAACTTGAACCACCAACCTTGCAGTTTAAACTATCTTTGCAGTCTAGTGCATTAACCCACAGTGCCACATCAGAACTCCAAAATATATATAAATGGCCTGAAATCAACTTCCAAACCAAAAAACAAACTCACTGCCATTGAGTTGATTCTGACTCACAGTGACACTTTGTTGTTAAGTGCTGTCCAGTGGATTCCAACTCATAGAGACCCTGTATAGGGTTTCCAGTGAGTGACTAGTGAGTTTTAACCACTGAACTTGTGGTTCACAGTCCAGTGCTTATCCTACAGTGCCACAGCAGGACTCCATAGCAACCCTATATAAGGTTTCAAAGACTGTAAATCTTTATGGGTGCATACAGCCACATCTTTTTCCCATGGTATAGCTAGTGGACTTGAACTGTCGACCTTTTCATTAGCAGCCCAACACCTAACCCTCAGCACCACCAGGGCTCATGACATCAGCTCCCAAATATTCTAAACTTGTTTAATGAAATGATTGATGCTAGAGGAACAGCACTGAACTGCTAGCCACAAGGTCAATGGTTCAAAACCACGTGAACTGACTCAACAGCAAGTTCAAAATCAGAATAGGGAAGCAGATCTTCAAACTCAAAATGAAAAATGGACTAGAATGAGGTGGGTGTTATGAAGCCGAATAAGTGAAACAGATGTATAAGTAAAGTAAGTAAAAGGACTGTACTTAAGTCAAACCTGCAAAGGCTTCCTCAGGGTACTAGTGCAGGCATGTGTAGGGGCGGGTACACAAGAGAATCTCACAGTGCAGATGCAAATGTACCCACATTCAGTGCACAACACAGACCATGAAAAGTGTTACCATGAAAACATGGATATCAGAGCAAGCAAGAAGAAACAGTGATTGCTTGATCTAACACACAGTGTTCATGATTATAATAACGTGGTAGGTAAAAGGTGGAAACTTAATTCTGAAAATGAGTGGATCATTTGAAATAGGTTTGGAAGGGTGCAGAGCTAGAATTTTTACAAGTTCCAACTAAAAACTGGCACTCGTTTAGGGGAGGGGCAGTCACACAGATGCCTAATGCATGGCACAGCTGGAGGATGGAGGGAGTGCCCCTCCTCAGAGAATGCGTCCTTCCCCATAGGACTGAGACCTACCTGCTGATTCTGAGTAAAGATGTGTACCCCACCTTGGATTCAAACAGTGGCTGAGAAGGTGTTATGAAGGAGCTTCCCAACATAGTGATGAGGCCAGGGTAGCATGGGCAGTGTGGGGCTTCAGGAGGAAATCTACGCTATCTTTAGTGCTGTTCACTGCTCCTGCCTACCCAGATGCCCTGCGTCCTCTGTACAGACCAGCTGGGATTGTACCAGAGCAATGGGTCCGACCAGAGCAATGAAAGCGGAAAAGGATGGTTACAGTTTGCACCTCTCCTCTTCCCCCTGTTGTTTACTGTTGAGCAAACTGAGTCAATTTCAGCTGACAGTAGCCCATGTGACAAAGGAGAACAGCCCCAAAGGGGTATTTTGACGGTTACCTTCATGGAAGCCGATCACCAGAACATCTCCTGTGGAGCTTCTGGATGGGTTCAAACTGCCAACTTTCTGGTTGGTAGCTGAGTGCTTAACCATTGTCCACCAGGTAAGGTGGGAGGAGAAGAAGGTAAATCAAGCCAGTCTATATTGTTCAAAGAGGGGCAGTGTGTTCAGACCAGGAATTTCTGGAAATGAGGGCAAACTCCAAAAGTTTACAGAGTGAAGAATACTTTAGAGCCCATGCATGCCTTCACTGGATGAGAACCACCATGCTGGCCTTTTCCCCTTCCTTAATACTTTATTAGTCTAGCTAGAAAGACTTCTTTCCTGGAGGGTGTTTTAGAGCACAGCTCTGAGCTGCCTGCTCATGCCTTCTACCAATTCTGCTACTATGTGGGTTGGCTGCATGTTACAGGACAAAATTCCCTGTGATCTTATTCAAGGTCTCCGATATTATATTATTCATTGGCCAGCAGCATACTTTGTTGATAATGAAAACCACATACAATTCAATGGAGGGTTTTGTAATGGTCACTCTGCAGGCAGAATATTCTAATTAGGAAATGAAGAAGCCAAATGATCAGAGACTCAAGGACAGGGAAGTCCCTAGACAATACAGAAATAGAAAGAAGATTAATTTGAAGATAGAATCCAGTGCATAAAGACATGGGTAGGAGTTAATGCTAAACGTATAAGTAGAATTGGAGTGGGCAAGGTCTTGAAAACCAGATTAAACAGCTTGGACTTTTTCATATGGAGCACAGGGTTGAAGCGAGCACACTGGCGGCAAAACTGAAGATCTACCTTAGTCAGATTTTAGGATGAGGACACGCTGAATGTTTTTATTGATTGCATTGACTTATTACCTTCTCTCCCAGCTTCCAGGAAGGCCACAGCTTTACCTCTGGGGAGGCTTTACCATGGAGCCCACTGTGTGCGGCCATGGCCAGCTGCCACTCTCTAATTCTTCTTGATGGGACCATCCAGGGAGACCCACTAGACCTCAAAATGTTTGAAGGCACCGCCTGGGTAAGGTGACAGTTTCTTGATGTCATTGAATGGGAAACATTTGAAGAATTCCTTACTGGGGGTATTAAATTTTTCTAACCTAAGTTGAAATCCAGAGAAGATTCAAAGAATTTTGAATTTTTGGAGCCTCTGCCCCAAAAGAATTCTGTTAAGGAGTGTGACATGAAGTAGGGTTCCACAGTTGGGAACTGCTGTTTAAACAAAGTAAGGAGTTCTGGTGTGGTGTTGTGGGTTAATACGCCAGACTGCAAAGCCGTTTGAACTGCAAAGTCGGCAGTTCAAGTTCACAAGCTGCTCCTTGGAAACCCTATACAGGGTCGCTATGGGTCAGAACTGATTCGACAACACTTAACAACCACAGCAACATTTAAACAAAGTTAAATCAATTTCTTAATGTAGGAGTTCGTTAATGCACTGTTGTGCCTTGTGAACATTCAAGAGGTGAGTATGATATACTGTATTTAGCAAACCTATTCGAGTCATTACAGAAAACCTTATCGACAAACAAAATTATTGTACAAATTTTCTCTAGAACATCCTTAGAAAAACAGTTATCTCAAGCAGTACTTTACGATAAACTTTCTGTGCTGATGTAAATGTTTTCTGTCTATGCTATCCGACACAGTAGTCACTTGTCAAAAGTGGCTATTGAACATTGTCAAGGTGGCATTGTGGGTTAATGCGTTGGACTACAAAGTTGGTTTCAATGACAAGGTCAGTGGCTCAAGCTCACCCGATGCTCTTCGGAAACCCTATATAAGGTTGCTATGGGTCAGAAGTGACTTGACAGCACTTAACAACAACACCATGTGACTGAGGAACTGAAGTTTTAATTTTAGCTAATTTTAATTAACTTTAGTTAATTGAAAGAGTCATAATGACTCATGGTTGTTGTATTGGAACTCAAACTGGAGAACCCTAGCTCTAACTGGTTCAATTTTCTGAGCTCAGTGTAAATGATAAGTGGAGGGTATAAATCTGTCCTGGAGGTAAAGGGTTAAGGACATAGAGAAAGGTTTCTGGACTGCACCACTGTCTAGCTGTGTGACCCCACATTCAGTACCAAGACTCTGAACCTGTTACCCCCTCTATACATTTGGGACAGTAATGCATCACTAAAGGAGTTGGGGCAAGCTTTGAGATTATGAAACTAAAGGAGCTTTATGAAATGAACTGCCAAATACGTGTAGGGAATCAGTTAATCAACCGATCAAAGAGCGCTAGTAGTGTAATGGTTAAGCACTCTACTGCTAACTAAGAGGTCAGTGGTTCAAACTCACCAGCCAAGCCTTGGGAGAAAAGACAGGAGAACTGCTTCCATAAAGGTCACCAAAAAACCAAACCCAGTGAGTGCCATTGAGTTGATTTTGATTATCAAGGGTTTCTGAGACTGCAAATTTTTACAGGATCCAACAGCTTTATCTGTCTCCCTTATAGCAGGTGTTGAGTCTTCTGGTGAACAGCCCGACGCATAACTCACAGCAGCAATAGGGCTCCTTTACATAAAGATGTTGTTTAAGAGCTGTTGAGTCTGTTACAACTACTAGTGACCCTGTCTAGTGTTTCTGAGGAGCGACTGGTGGGTTTGAACCACTAACCTTGTAGTTCAAACAGCCTACAATATCATATGGGAGAGTTCTACTCTGTCCGTTAGGATCATTATGTGTTGGAATTGACTTGGTGGTACACAATATTAACACCCTCACAAATGTTTCTGAAGTTAGTTACAGTGACACATAAAATGCAGGACAGCATTTAAAAATAGATGGAAACAAATTGCAGGCACATTGAGCTATACTTCACAATGATCCTACAATAAAAAATATGTTATAAAATTGAGCTTTCTAGAAGCCAAAGCAATAAAAGGGGAAATCTGGTAACCAAGGGAATTTCTGTTATCAGTGAGCTAAATAGAGAGTATTTGGCCCAGAGAAATATTTCTGATATAAAGATAAGACAGTAGTCAGTTCCCTGGATATTAATGGAGAAGAAAGAATCTGTGTACTTTTTACCAGCATCAGTGCAGTTGATAAAATCATAAGTTGCTTTGAGTCATTGTTATGATATGTGGCTTTGATTCTGGTCCTCACAGAGCTTCTTTCTGTAACACAAGAAGGTTGATATATCTATACAAATGACATGTATACAAAGGCATACAAAAGGGTATGCCTTATCTAGGAGCATAAATCATTAGTATTAGCTGTGAAGAACTATCTGGAAAAACAGTTGTATCACACCAAACAAAGCACACAAATGTGAAATTATTCATCGAATTTAAGACAATCAGGACAAACAGTAAAGCTGGGTCATAAACAGTCTTGAGTTGAATAGCTTTTGGTAATTAGAAGACTTTCATAAACATAATAGGATAAGAGAATATCTTAGAGATTCTAAGAATTTTAGCACTAGGAAAGATATAAGAATTGTTCTTTTAACTGAGGTCTGGAGAAAAGAATTGGCATTCTAAAGTTAAACAAGTAAGCAATAGATAGTCTCCAATTTTCTAGTGTCTGGTAGCATAGTGGTTATGAGTTGGGCTGCTAACCTTAAGATCAGCAGTTCAAAACTACCAGCCATTCCATGGGAGAAAGATGAGGCTTTCTGCTCCCTTAAAGATTCACAACCTTGGGAATCCTATGCAGGGTAGCTATGAGTCAGAACCAACTCCATGGCTCACCACCACCACCACCACTCTGTATATGGAGTCCTGGTGTGGCCTATAGGATAAAAAGAGGGTCAGTGGTTCAAACTCACCAGTTCCTCCTCAGAAACCTTTTACAGGGTCATTATGAGTCAGAACCAATTCAATGGCACTCAACAACAACTTTTTATATACCCAAAAGCCTTCCCATATTTTGGATCAATATTAACTATAGCTTTAAGTATGAGTATAACTTAATATAAATAAAACAAAAATCCTCAAAACTGGACAATAAGCAACATCATGATAAATGGAGAAAATATTGAAATTGTCAAGAAATTCATTTCTCTTGGATCCACAATCAACACCCATGGAAGCAACAATCAAGAAATCACGATATGTTGCATTGGGCAAATCTTCTATGTAAGATCTCTTTAAAGTGTTAAAAAGCAAAGATGTCATCTGAAGAGCAAGGTCTGTGGAAGCTGTATAATGAATAAGGAAGACTGAAGAGGAAATGATGGCTTTGAATTATAGTGTGGGCAAAGAATATTCAATATACAATGGATTGACACAAGAACAAACAAATCTATGTTGGAAGAAGTACAGCAGAATGCCCTTTAGGGGCGAGGATGTTGATACTTTGTCTCACTTACTTTGGATGTGTTATTAGTAGGGACCTGAAGACAGACATCATACTTAGTGAAGTAGAGGATCAGTGAAAAAGAGAAAGAGCTTCAACGAGGAGGATTGAATAGTAGCTGCAACAATGAAGTCAAACACAGCAATGATTGTGAGGATGAGAGGTATTCTGTCTTAGGTACCAGAACACCTGAATCCCAGTTTCCACTCAACTACCAATAAGCTTTCTGACCTTGGGCATGTTAAGTCTTTCTCTAAATCTCATTTCCCTTTTTTAAATATGAAGCAGTATTAGGTCAAGAACAAATAAATCTATGTTGGAAGAAGTACGGAGATGGTTTAGAACTAGGCTGTGTTTTGTTATGCTGCATATAGGGTAGTTGTGGATTGAAAGAATCGATGTCACTTAGCAAAAACCCCAACTTGTTCTATATCCAAATGCCTTCTCCATTTTCTAGATTAACATTGGCTCTTCGGATGGCATAACTACTACTATTGTAACAGTCATACAACCCATTTTCAAATATGCTATCTAGCTTACCAGCAGATAACTTGAAAGCTTTCTAACCAACTAGAGTAGTAGAATTGATATAACATAAGTAGTCTAATGCTTAGCTCAGGGCCCATTCCTATCTCATCTGAGAGTGAAGGTACCCAACTACATTGTAGACCAGATCTCTGTTTAAATGCTCCTCTAATTACTAGGCATAACAACTTAGGAAGAGTCACCCATCTGTATCTAGCATTTCTTCATCAGTTACTACTTATTATAGTTTCAATATTTCTGAGTTTTTGACATTCTACACAGGTGATCTTAATGCAAATCAACACAACAGAAATTTGACAATGAAGGCATTATGATACTTGATCTAGAAGAGAAAATGTGAAAAGAGTTTTGAAAAAAACAAAGTGCTATGCATATAAGAAATATTCTTTATTCTTTTCCTCCAAGGAATCTTATGAACGTTTTCATTTTAACACAGACTATGGAAGATTGCAACGTAGACTGTTGTACATTTGGGATGTCAGAGTCACATGTAATAATAAAACCAGGACCAAGAGCAAGTCAGGTAGGATTTGCTTCTTTAAATCATGTAATTCCTTGCCCTTAAACCTGGTGAAACGTTCCTGGCTTGTATGTATTTTTTTATAATCCTGTCCCTGTATGGTGTAAATGGTCAAGCACTTGACTACTAGCTGAAGATTTGGCTATTTAAACCCACTCAGTCACCTCAGAAGAGAGACCTGGTGATCTGCTTTTGAAAGGTCAGTCATAAAAGCCCTACTTTTACGTAGTTCTACTCAGAGCAGTTCTACTCTGTAACACACGGGGTCACCACAAGTTGGAACTAGCAACAGCAACAATTCCTATTTCTATACTTTCTTGTCATCCATTTACTCAGTCACTAATTTGTTCAACATATGCTCACTGAGTACCTATATATGCTAGAGAACTGTGTGAGGTGCTGGAGAGTAAAGACATTCAAAAACTAGTTACTCTGGGTTCTGTGCTGACGGAACACGTGGTCTGGTAGAAAAACCAATATAGGTACAAATAAGTGCAAAGCCATGTGCTAAGTTCTATAATAAAGGATATAGACAGCTTTAGGGGTACAGAGGAAGGAGTAGACACAGTTTCTGGGATAGAAAAGTATCAAGAAGAGGGAACCCATGAGCTTTGCCTGGAAGGTGACCCAAGATTTCTCCAGTTTGTCAAACCAAACAAGTTGGTGAAGGAGTAACTTTAAACAACCAGAAAAAATTCACTATGGTGATGCATTTCCACTCCAACATGTCCCTACATTCATATCATAGACCAGTTCACATCATAGACCCCGTGTGTTGGTATGCATTTGCTAACCTTCACTTGAAAGCTTCTTAAACGCTCCCCTTTGTTGGATGATCACAGAGTCCCGTGGAAGTCATTACCATCCTGCTCCAGTTTCCGTTTTCCTCGAACCTGCAGAGGATGTCGGTGGTCACTCAGCTGGCTGGGGAAGATCACTTCCAGGCCTACATGAAGGGTGCTCCAGAGATGGTGGCCAGGTTCTGCAGATCTGAAACAGGTATTGACAATTTTTCTCTTTTAGGAAGTAAAACTTTTCTTTCTTTTAAACAAACTTTATTTTTTAGAGCAGTTTGAGGTTTATAAGAAATTACATGGAAAATAGTGAATTTCCATATTTTTCCTCTTCTTGAAAAGTGCAGTGAATTTGTTTTAAGTGATGAACCATGTCAACATATTATTATTAATGGTAACTGGGCCCGTCCATCTCTTCTGGTCTCATGGCAGAGGAGGTAATTGTTCTTGGGGAAAGTCCAGTTAGGAAGTAAAAATATTTTAAATTTGAAACACATAAGGCAAGCAAACCTGAATCCATGAGTGTGGAGATAGTCTTTTTGAGTGAGTGGGAAGGCATCTGGTTGATCCATGAAGGGAGGGTGATCATCTCAAAGCATGGAGTACATATCTGGCCATGATCCCAGGAGAAGATGAGAAGCAAGCATCCTGAGCAGAATAAGGAGACCCACATGGGGTCAGAGAAGCAGCGAGGATGAGACTGTGCAGCACTCAGAGGGGATCAAAGGGACACTACACTATTCTGCAGACAGTGGTGCTCCTCCACTGCCTCGGGGCCTGGCCTCCAGAAATGGGGCCTCAGACTGATAGATGGGAAGGGAATATAGAACAGACAAATCTTTTAGAAGGAAAATGCTTAGAGTAAATTAGATGGTATTAAAGCAAGGTAATTGATCATTTTCACAGCAATTTCATCTTACTGGGCTAGATTTTGAGCTGATTTGTATTGTTGCTTAGTCTTATAAACAAATATACTCTCTAAGCAGCAGCCCAGATTTATAAGAATATTGTTGCATCCAAATGAGTTCATTTGGATAAAATTGGCCTCTTTTCTCCTGATTTTCATCTATATTCTCCTTAGGATTGCTGATAGCCATCAATTTGTGCACAGAATTTTAGATTTGGCAAATGATTGCTTTAACTTTTTTCTCCACTTGGAGTCTTTTTGGACCTTTGAAATGCCTGTTCGTTTTTTTTCCAACTTTGATTTTCCCTCATAGTTTCTGTTAACCTTATCCTTCCCAGATTGACAGTCTCTCTGTGTTTTCTTCAGACAGACATAAGTGACTATCTTCTTAAAATTGTTAGTGGTTTCTATGGCATTTGCTCTGTTAGAAAGGTTTGGGCTTGTCACTTGCCAACTTCTTATTCTTCGGGCAGCCCTTCCAATTCTTTCTGTTGTCCTAGCCTCTGATTCTTAACACTAATATCATTTTCAGTCGTATTTTCTCTTGTGTTTAAAAAATAGAGAGCTGGTTGTTGTTATTGAGGAGGTTTCTGAGGAGCAGCTGGTGGGTTTGAACCACCAACCCTTGGTTCAAATTGACCTTGAGGTCCAGTGCTTATCTTACAGCAGCACACCAGGACCCCAGAGAGCTGGTTGTTGTTGTTGTTAAGTGCCGTCGAGTCGGTTCTGACCCATAGCAGCCCAGTATAAGGTTTCCAAGGAGTGATTGGCCAGTTTGATCCGCTGACCTTATGGTTTAATAGCATCCTTGAAATTAGAACCTGATATTCAGCTCCTCTTAGAATTATAAATAGTCTAAAGTGAATGATTCAACTACTAGTTTTGATGGATAAACTGCAAATGGAAAGTTGGCAGTTTGAACCCACCCAGTGGCATGTAGGAGACAGGTCTGGTATTCTGCTTTTGAAAGGTCATAGCCAAGAAAACCCTGTGGAATAGTTCTGCTCCTCATACATGGTGTCACTATGAGTCAGAATCAACTCAGTGTCAGTCAACAAAAACAAGCTGAATGGGGGCAGCATGATCTGTTATCCCCTCATATTTACAAAAGGAAAATGAGATTCAGAGAAAGACTCATGCCCAAGGTCAGAGAGTTTGTTGGTGGTAGAGTAGAGACTAGAGCTCAGGTGCTTTGGTGCCTAAACCAGATTACCTCCCTTATAGGCACATTGGTGGTAGTGGTGGTTAGGTGCCAAGGAGTCGGGTCTGACTCATAGCAACCCTACATAGAGTTTCTGAGACTGCTGTAAATCTTTACGGGAGCAGAAAGCCTCATCTTTCTTCCACGGAACAGCTGGTAGTTTTGAACTGCTGATCGTGAGATTAGCAGCCTGATTCCTAACCACTATGAATCAAAACTCCTTTATAGGCACATTATGTAGCATATTTTACAGATTACAAACATTAGTTATGATTACAGTGCCAACATTGAGCCACCTCTCGAGGCAACTTTTTTCTTTAAAGATCCAGATAGTAAATATTTTAGTTTTTGCAGGTTACACAGTGTCTGTCCCAACTATACAACTTTACCATTGTAGCATGAAAGCAGCCACAAACAATATTCAAATGAATGTGCTTATGTGTCTCAATAAAGTTTTGTTTAAAAGACAGTCAATGGGATGACTGTTATAACGTCTTGTAACTTTTCAGCCCTAATGTAGAGGATTAGCTAGTTCTGTCATTTCATTCAGGTTTTAAAAACACCAGGTAGACATAGTCCTAAGGCGGTTTCTTAAATGAACCCAGTGCATGTACTTGATAGCAAATTGATGACTAGGCCATCTTTGGCATTTATTTACATCAGAGAATTAAGAACACAATGATGTAGACTGTAGTTGTTCTTGGTATTTGAACAAAACTCTAGTTTTCCCTCTAAAGTAATGCTGCGAGTGAAAGTGAAGACGGGAGAGTTACTGCTTCCCAAAGTCTTGCATAGGAGCTAGGCAGCCTAAATATGAATTTATATTTACTCTTTCCCTGTCTCCGTACAGTGCCCAAAAATTTCTCACAAAAGCTGAAGAATTACACAACCCAAGGCTTCCGTGTCATTGCTTTTGCCCATAAAACCTTGAAGATGGGGTTGCTTTCAGACGTGATGAGTTTAACCAGGTAAGGAACTGGGAATTGGCATGAGAGTAGGCTGTATGAGCATGCAGTGAATGAGTATCGTAGATGAAGATTCTCATCCAGCGCCCGGACTTGGAGATGGCCAGTTGTAGGCCAGACTGGGAAGGTCTTACTCAGCTTACAATACAAGTGAGTCACAGTTGGTCTGCACTGAACCATGCCCATCTCAGTCCCAGCTCCCATTCTATCAAAAACAACCAAACCCTCCTTCAGCCTCAGATCACATGACTACTTACATGGCTATCACACATATAAGACAACCGAGAGAAGGAGATAGTAGGCCCTTTTAAAGACTCCCAGAAACCTTTGGACTGTGCTTCTTTTAGGGCTCAAAACTACAACTAGTTCATATCTGGGTACGTAATGAGTTCAAATTAAGTTCCTTATATGAAATAAAACTCAGTATTCTTAATTATACTAGGGAAATATGTTTTATACTTTAGAGCAGGGGTGCGGAACGTTTTTTCTGTCAAAATTTATACCATTTGCTGCCCATACAAAATTATCAACTTAAAAATTAGCCTGTTATATTTGGGCAAACATTTAATTAACTCACCCCAATGAATCCTGGTGTGGCGCTGTGGGTTAATGCACCAGACTGCAAAGCCATTTGAACTGCAAGTTTGGCAGCTCAAGCTCACCAGCTGCTTCTCGGAAACCCTATACAGGGTCGCTATGGGTGGGGATCGACTCCACAGCACTTAACAACAACAACAACAATGCTATGGCTGAAGTATTGGTGTGGCCCTGTGGGATAATGCATTGGACTGCAAGGTCTGTTTGAACCTCAAGGTCGGTGGTTCAAACCTTGGAAATGCTGTACAGGATTCACTATGGGTCAGAATCAACTCTACGGCACTTAAGAACAACAACATACAGCCTGCTAGCCAGATGTTCCCCACCCCTGCTTTAGAGCATAGTTGTTTTCTCTTATTTCTCAGTATTTTTTATTTTTTGAATTATCTATACCAAAAGAGTATCTAAAAACAGTAGAAAATAAAATAATAAATAATCTATGCATCATTCATTTGATTTTGTGTTGATGATAGGGAGTTGTTGCTAAGTCCATTGAGTCAGTTCCAACTCAGCAACCTTGTACAGGGTTTCTGAGGTTGTCAATCTCTGCGAGTGCAGAAGCAAAAGCCCGTTTACATACAATTAGCCTTTCTGTGTAAGAGAATGATCTGGATATTTGTTAGTACTACTAGCAGCCCAAGTCCATCTACTTTAGGGTCATGAATAAAACTGTCCTTTCCTTACTCTGAGTCTGTCTGTCATCTATCAAATGTAGGATTGGACAGTCTCTGTGGAACCTTTCAACCCTAACATTCTAATCTTCTACAAAGAATCATGAAACTTGTTTTGAAATGTATGAATGCATTTTAGCATGCAAAGGTATAGATTTTCTTGAGCAAGCAGAAAGGCTTGTGACACTCCGGAGTTTGTAGTGTTTTAGTCTGCAAATTTGAGGTCACATGTGAAGTAAAAACAAAACATTGCTCTTTAAAGCACTGCAAATTAAGCTGGGTAAAATTATGTTCTTGTCCTGATGAAACTTACATTCCAGCTGGAGAGAACAGATAATAAAACAAGCATATAAAACATTGTCAGGATATGATCTATACCTTGAAAACAAAACATAGGCTGAGGAGATAAAAACATGACAAAGAATGTTCTTTTATGTAGGATGATCAGAAAAATTCTCTGAGTAGGTGTCATTGGAACAAAGATCTGAATAAAGTAAGGGATCAAAGAATGCAGAGATCCAGAGGAAGAGCAATGCAGGCAATAGGAATAGTGGCTGCAAAGGCCCGGGCACAGGATTTTGCTATGAATGTGATACAGTAGCGAAGAGGCTGGCATGCCTAAAACAATGAGTGAGAGGAAAAACTCATAAAATAGAGTAGGTTTAGTTTTGGCCCCAAACACAATAAATGGACGAAATGATATTTAAGGCTACTTATTAGTTCTAGGAGTCCTGGTGTAGCACTAGGGGCTAATGGGCTGGACTACAAAGTTGGTTTGAACTGCAAGATTGGCAGTTCAAGCTCACCAACTGTTCCTTGGAAATGCTATACAGGGTCACTATGGTTGGAACCGACCAGACGGCACTTAACAACATTAGTTCTAGGCACTTCCGGTATGGTGCTGTAGGATCAGCATTGGACTGTGAACCACAAGATTGGCAGTTCAAACCTACCAGCTGCTCCTTGGAAACCCTATATATAGGGTCATTAGTAGTTGAAACTCACCCTACATTACTTAAAAACAACAACAACAATTAGCTCTAGGTAATGAGAAAATATTAGTTCTATTTATAATAGAAAATAATGAAATGAAAAAATTTTGTATTCTCTGAGATCCTTAAGGTATTTAATACATTAACATTTTTTTTAATGTTTTATTGTGAATTATGTAATAGTTTACATGGGAGAACATTAGTTTTACATTCCTCCTATCAAATATCGTTTCATTGCCATGGTTACAATCCCCTCCATGCATCATCAAACAACCAAAGGGTATACACTACAAACCTGACCCCTGGTCATCAGCACACAGCCCCGTCTCCCTCTCTGGGTCTAAAGTCTCCAGCTGCTTCTTCTCTCCA
>NW_006408742.1:3155162-3156139 GCF_000296735.1 Chrysochloris asiatica
TGTATTCCCTGAATTAGTGCCCTCACATTTGTCCCTGTGTTTTTCATTGATGGCCTTCATAATTCTGGGATTCACATTTAGGTCTTTAATCCATGTTGAGTTGGTTTTTGTATAAAGTGTGAGGTGAAGGTCTTGTTTCAATATTTTGCATATCTCTTTCCAGTTTGCCAGCAGCATCTTTTGAAGAGAGTATCACATCCCCATGCAATATATTTGTGTTTTGTCAAAAATCAGTTGGCTGTATGTAGATGGATTAATTTCTGGGTTCTCAATTCTGTTCCATCTTTGTATCTTTCATTGTACCAGTACCAAGCTGTTTTGATCACTGTAGCTGTGTAGTAAATTTTGAAGTCTGGGGGTGAGAGGTTTCCAACCTTATTCTTTTTCTGAAGCAGTACTTTGCTTATCCTGGGTCTCTTTCCTTTCCACATAAAGTTTGTAATTGTTTTTCCCATCTCTTCGAAGAATGTTGTTAGAATCTGGATTGGGATTTCATTAGATGTATAAATTGCTTTGGGCAGCATTGACATTTTCACAATGTTAAGTTTTCCTATCCAGGAGCATGGTACATTCTTCCATTTTTGTAAGTCTCTTGTGGTTTCTTGTAGTAGTGTTCTGTAGTTTTCTTTGTATAGGTCCTTTGTTTTTCTGGTTACATTTATTCCTAGATATTTCATCCTTTGGGTGGCTATTGTAAACGGTATGGCTTTCATATTGTCCTTTTCAACGTTGTCATTTTTGGTATAGAGGAATCCAAGTGATTTTTGTATGTTGATCTTATATCCTGCCATTTTGATGAATCTTCCTATGAGGTCCAGTAGCTTTTTTGCTGAGTCATCGGGGTTTTCTACATATAGGATTATATTGTCTGCAAATAGAGAGACTTTTACTTCCTCTTTGCCAATTTGGATGCCTTTAATTTCCCTGTCTTGCTGTATAGCTCTTGCTAAGACTTCCAGCACAATATTGAATAGGAG
>NW_006408742.1:3157470-3165368 GCF_000296735.1 Chrysochloris asiatica
TTGTGGCCTAAGACATGGTCTATTCTGGAGAATGTTCCATGTACACTGGAAAAGAATGTGTATTGTGCAGTTGTTGGGTTGAATAATACATTGACTTTTGAATAAGTGATTTAGCAAGCGGCTTGTATTCTATTCCAGAGAATGAACACAAGGGTTTCCATTCAAGATTGAATTATATGTCCCATCAAGCAATCCAACTCTGCTCTCTCTTATAAAGAGAACTTATGGACTGGGTGTTTGTTTCTTTTCCCTCCCAATCCTATTAAAATGATAGTTAAGAAACAATATCAAAGGGAGTTGCAAGAGTCACAAGTGCAGATGAGAAATCACAACACAATTCTGGAAGATGTAAAGTAGGTGGTGGAATGATAACTAAATCAGCAGGAAGGAAGAAGCTATAGTGTAAACCACAGGTAGAAATAAAGATGATAAGAGGAAAGCTGATTCCACAGCAGGACCCCTAAGAGGTTATGTACATGCAATGTGGATGTGAGGCTGAAGGTTGAAACAGGAGGCTGAATTGAAATTGTACAGAGAAATTGGATCCCTAGCTCTCCCTTTCTCTCTGCAATACCACTAAGCATCTCTGCATAGAAAAAGGAAGGATGAGCAATCCATTAGAGCATTTGGTCCTCAATGTACCTTAAGAAGAAGCCATCTAAGATTTAATGACATTGCAGAGGAGCCATCCTAAGTAAGTAGTGTTACATAGCTAGATTCCAAGCCTCCAGTTACAAATTCTGAACACTCTTAATAGCCCTGGTTGACTGCATGTATTTACTGGAGGTGATGGGTGGAGCCTAAAATGAATGACTCCATGTTCAAGTTTTACTATACTGTTTTGATGCAGCATGTACTTAATAAAAGTCTGATCTAATGAAATAATTATAAGCTCAGGAAAAAAAAAAAGAGTTGTTGGAAATTAAAAATATATAGAGAGAATAAACTAAACTTTTTTAAACCACAGAAGAGCTGGAAGAGAAGCACATTAAAAAAACCAATAATAATACATTTGAAAACCAGAAGCAGCAACTGCAAGATTAAAAAAGTTGTTGCCTCTGGGAAGGAGAAAAGGAAACAATGGGTATTAGTTTTTATTTAAGCCTTATGGTTCTTTTGAAGGTTTTAAACATGTGCATGTATTACACTGATAAAAATTATAAACAATATTTAAAAAGAAAAAAATTAATCTAAGTTGACACTAACAATTACAAAAACAAAAATCAGTTGCTATCAGGTTGATTCCAAATCAGGATGACCCCATATGTGCAAAGGAGATTGCCAGGCCTTTCTTTGGAGGCACTTGTAGGTGTGTTCAAACTGTCAACTTTTCAGTTAACAGTTGCTCCTTAATTATTTGTGATATCTAGGACTCCGTGACACTATATAACCCACCCATTGCTATCAAGTCCATTCAGACTCATAGTGACCCTGTATAGGGTTTCTGAAGCTGTAAATTCCTACTATATAGTTCTACCTTCATATCTATTTTCTCCTGAACCCATAGAGATGAGGTGGAATCGGAGTTAACATTCCTGGGACTTCTCATAATGGAGAATCGCTTGAAAAAGGAAACCAAACCAGTCTTGAAGGAATTAAACGAGGCCCACATCAGGACTGTGATGATTACAGGTATGTGCTTCTAAGGGTCTGGCTAGCTGGAAGTATCCTGGCCATAAGAAGAAGACTGCATAGAGATAGCTAAGTGAGTCCAAAATAGACAAAAAAAGAAAAAAGAAATAAGTAAAACAGAACACTTGCTATAGAGCTTATTATACTGTGGTCTATTTACCTGGGAATAGAGGCAGGATCACTCTCATTTTCTTTGTCTGATATACATTCCTTACAACCACAGGGTCTGCACAGTACTACTAGGCTCACAGCAAATGTTTAAGCATAAGAAGGGATGTGTTCTATCTAAGATGCAACTATTGGTCTTTCCAGTACTGATGAGAATTGAAGATGCTTGGAATCAATTAGTCCAATGGACTTATAGAACATGTGAGCATCTGTCTCCATGACTCCAAGGCCAGAAGATCTAGATGATGCCTGGCTACCACAACCAACTTCTCAGAAAATGATCACATTAAAAGGTCCCAGATAGAGTGGGAGAGCATGTGGAACAAAAATCAAAATGATAAAAAAATCAGGCTTACTGGTCAGAAACAGACTATGGTCTTTGGCCACTTTTCAAGTCTGGAGTAGAACTCATCACATTCATGATCCAATTTTCAACCAAGCAACAGATAGGTACAATAGGGACAGCAATACTATTGAGGTATGCTCACCAAGAAGTGGTCAACCATTCAAGATCAAAAGGGCAACATTTACCTGGAGACCAGGCTCAGAAGGATTGGTAGTGAGTGTGGAATGGAAACAGGAACCACAGGGAAGAAGTGGAATAACAATTGCAACAATTGAGATGAAACCAAGTGTGATTTGTTGGGTGTAAAACTAGTGATCTGCTCTGTAAATCTTCATTCAATTCACAATAAAATATTTCAAAAGAAAAGAAGGGATGTGTTCTCATCACGGAACCCAATGAAACCTAAGGGTAAAAGTCAGAGAATCTGGTTAACTGTCATGAAGACAGTGGGACCAGTTATGGCATTTGATCATTGACTAAGCACTACCAGGTATTAAGTTAGTTTCTCTGCTTAACTGGAATCAAATCCCAAGTAAGACTTTATGCTGTCAGAGTGAAACCATTTAGTGTATCTTAAACTGTCAGAGTTGAATCCTGATGTGCTGCTATAGGATAAACCCTGGACTGCTACTTACAAGGTCAGCGATTCAAACCCACTAGCCATTCCTTGAAAACCCTATAGAGGGTTGCTATGAGTTGCAACCAGCTTGACATCACTTAACAAAAACAACGTACTATCAGAGTGGACTCATCATGAAGATTAATCATAAAGAACATGTATTGATTTATTTATTCACACATGTTCTGGAAATATTCAGTAGACAGCATACAATGTTAAATATTGAGATAGGGAGGGACATGCAGACATAATATTATTAAGACTGGCAGTCTTTGGCAGAGGGGGAGATAAGTAGTTCTAAAATGCATCTACTCTTCATTTATCAATGATCTCATTAGCCAACATTTCACATTTATGCCAATAGTAAAACATCTACTATCCAACTATTTTGCTCATTAATGACAAACATCTGGTAGCAATGAGCACCAAGGTGTGAGGTGACAGTAACATTGGCTGAAATGGTTAAGGTTATGTGTCAAATTTTCTAGGCTATGTTTCTCAGTGGTTTGACAGTTATGTGATGATATAAATTAACAGCTATATAATTATGAGATTTGCAAGTTATGTACTTTGGCATTTATGTAATATTGAAATTTGACTTTTGTAATGATGTAATTTGGCAATTATAATAGATATAGTCATCTTCCATTTTGTGATCTGATATGGTCATCCTCTATTTTTATTTATTTATTTTTTTTATTGTGAATTATATGATAGTTTACATGGGAGAACATTAGTTTTACATTCATTCTATCGTATATTGTTCCATTGCCATGGTTACAATCCCCTCCATAAATCATCAACCAACCAAAGGGTATACCCTGCAAGCCTGCCCCTTACACTCCCCCTCCCACGCCCCAGTCTTCAGCACAGTCTCTCTCATTCTCTGGATCTAAAGTCCCCAGCTGCTCCATTGCTCCACGTCATCGTCTCTGCCTCCATCTCAGGCATCACTGCTTCTCTGGGTAGGGTACTGCTCTCGGCTCTTCTCCGTTGATGGTCCTAGGGACCTCCGCTCCTAGACTGGAAAGTTAATCGCTCCCTTCCTTGCTATAAAACATCAACCCTTACAATCAGTCCTGATAACAATTATTCACTATTGTATCACAGGAGACCCATCTGCATTTCATTTCATTTCATCAGCTCTGCCTAGACAGATTGGCTACTTCTCACTGGAGATTCTGCCTTCCTACAGGCACCCTGCCTCTAGGTTCCCTCTTGAAAGCTTGTAAGCCAGTCACTTCTTGCCTTTGTGCCCCCCTCCTCCCATTTTGGGTAGTCAATGTCCAAGTTGCCCATCCCTGTCTACTCTGTGTGTGGAGGGGGTGGGAATGATTCTTGCTATAAGGATTTGTTCCCTCTTTTGAGCTACTGCATCCATAGGTGTAGGTCAAGTTCATCAAATTATATCAGATTACTCTTTTTTTCCTCTTCTTTCTTCTTCTGGTTGAGCTCTGATCATCTAGTCATTGAAGCCAGGTCAAGTAGGTATTATCTGCAAGTGTGGGTGTTCTTGTGCATATGCCCTCTCTTTTTATCAGCTGAACATTTCACTCTCCACATTGTAGGGCTTAGCTCGCAGCTTCACTGCTGTTTTTCCCTCACTTCCCCTTATCGGTGACGAGCATGGTCACCAATCAGAGCATGTATTCCCATTGAGTCTTATCATCCTCTATTTTTGAATAGTAACAATTTCTGCATACCAATCTAGTCTTTGCAACCTAATCATGTCATTACATAAGTAGTGGGTATAAAGCAAAAGTGATAAATGTCCCCAAATAGCACCAAACAAAGTGCAATCGATACTCAGAGTAGGGAAATTTACACCTAAAGCTATCAAATTTTCTTTGTCATTTAGGTGATAACCTTCAAACGGCCATTACTGTTGCAAAGAATTCTGGGATGATTCCTCAAGGAAGTCAAGTGATCCTAGTCGAAGCCAATGAACCAGAAGAGTTTGCTCCTGCTTCTGTGACCTGGCAGTTGGTGAAAAACCAAGAGAATGGACCCAGAAAGAATGTGAGCACAAGTTAGAATGACCGTGATGTGGGCCTTGGCTAGAGGAATGCAGTCCTCCCACCTTGAAAAGCCTCCTGTGGCCCTTCAGGTCATCACAATAATAACCCCTGACATGTGTCCAGGAGTCCTGGTGTGGCACTGTAGGATAAGCACTGTACCACAAGGTCAGTTTGAACTGCAAGGTCAGTGGTTCAAACTCACCAGCCACTCCTCAGAAACCCAATACAGGGTTGCTATGAGTCAGAACCAACCCAATGGCACTTAACTACAACAACATCAGTCCAGAATGGTAGTTGGCAAAAACATTTCCACCAGCAGTTCTCAACTGTATCACCTGTGTGATAAAATCACCTGGGAGAGTTTGTAAAACTCCTGAGGCCCAGATTGTACAAATAACACGGAGAATTAGGGTTGGAGGTTGTTGTTGTTGTTAAGTGTCATAGAGTCAATTCCGACCCATAACGACCCTGTATAGGGTTTCTAAGGAGCAGCTGGTGAGCTTGAACCACTGACCTTGCAGTTCAAACAACTTTGCAGTCTGACCCATTAGCCCACAGCGCCACACCAGGACTCCTAAGGGTTGTGGGTAGAAGTGGGGAAATGGCATCTGTCATTTTCCTGTAATTCCAATGTGCACTCATGCTTGAGAAATCCTATGCTTTTAAAGAAATTCTTCATTTTATGAATGAGAACATGGAGGCTTGGAGAGGTTAAGCTTGCCCAAGAAATCAAAGTCAGGTCTATTTAATTCCCCTCAAGTCTAAGGGCATTTAGATTGCATTGTACCTGATACATGAATTTCATGGAGTGCTGACACTCAGCTAACAGGCTTCCTGTGCACTGTGACTGGATGGCTCTGGGATATACCACCATTGTAGCTAGCAGTCTGGGTGAATTCAAAGAGAAGGCATTCCAAGTGAATAAATTCCCCACATGCACCCCTTCCTGCCGGCTGACCAGCACTTAAGACTAAGTGTAGAGTGAGTGGGCTTTTGTGCAATCCTGAGTTTTAGTGCAGCGCACAAATTGCACAACTGTACAGACGGCCTTGGTCCAGTCATAAGAAAAGGTGGGATAACCTGGATCAGTCCTCCAAAGCACAGGCTAGGAAAGAAAACAGTTATCTCTACACTTTCAGCAGATTCCTAGTACTTCCTTATAAAAGGAGCTCAGGTAGCATAGTGGTTATGAATCAGGCTGCTAACCTCAAGGTCAACAGTTTGAAACTACCAGCCATTCCATGGGAGAAAGATACAGCTTTCTGTTCCCATAAAGATTTACAGCATTGGGAACCCTATTCAGGGTCACTATGAGTAGGAACTGACTCCATGGCACACCATCGTCACCACTTCCTTGCAAACTCACTTGTTTCTGCACGAATGTAAGTTGTCTTAATTTTATTGCATGATGTACTCAGGTCCTTCATTAATTTTAATAAACCACACACTATCCATTGAGATGGATCAGCCAGGTGACATCATTGTTGGCGTCAAGTGTGGTGGCGGTAGTGAAGTTGGCCCAGGATCGGACATTGTTTCGTTCTGCTGTGCATGGGGCCGCTATGAGTCAGTTCCAACTTCATGGCACCTGACAACAACAACAACAACATCCATTGATGGGTTTAATACCTTTACTGGGGTCCTGGTGTGGCGTGGTAGTATAAGCACTGGACCACTAGCTGCAATGTTGGTCATTCAAATCCATCAGCTGCTCCTCAGAACCCAATACAGGGTTGCTGTGAGTCAGAACTGAATCAACCAATGGCACTTCACAACAACATTAAAGTTTGCTCACCAATAGGAGAAGTTACATTACCTACTGTCTCAGGCTTTAGTCTTGCTCTTTGGCATCCTCTTTCTTCCCTTTGCTGGTAAAAGCAAAAGGAATCCCTGTCCTTATCTCTTATAAAATGCTTTAGAGTATCTCTTTTGCTAGTGGTTTGATCATTAGGGGTAAAGGAGAAGTGGTGTCCTACTTTTCCTCCAACTGATCTTATCAAAATATGTTTTCTCCCAAATACAATGCGTACCTTAAGAAGGAATACAATTTTCTTGCTTTCTATGCTATTTGAGGAGTCCTAGTGTGGTGCTGTGGGTTAATGCAGTAGACTGCAAAGTCGCTTTGAACCGCAAAGTTGGCAGTTCAAGTTCACCAGCCGCTCCTTGGAAACCCTATACAGGGTTGCTATGGGTCAGAACTGACTTGACAGAGCTTAACAACAACCATAACAATGCTATTTGAAGACTCTGGGTGTGATTAAAGAATCAGCACTGAACTGTGAAATACAAGGTCAGCAGTTCAAACCCACCAGATGCTTCCTGGAAGCCCTATACAGGTTCACTATGAATCGGAACCAACTTGACATCACTTAACTACAACATGCTATTTGAGGAGTACTGGGTGGCAAAGTAGGATAATCACTGGACTGCTAACCTCAAGGTCAGTGGTTCAAGCTGCCCAGCCATTCCTTAAAAACCTTATACAAGGTCACTGTGAGTTGGAACCTACACAACAGCACTTAACAACAACATGCTATTTAAATTTAGATGTCTTCACAAATAAAAGGCCCTTTGAGAACTGTTTCAAGGAAAACTCTTGTCAGTTATTGCCATATTTGTGCACACACATTCCTCAGATACTTTCTTCCTGGAAGCTAGGAAATAGCAATAGGGGTGCACTGACAGTGAAAGATGGGAGGGCAAGGGTTTCAGAAAAGGAATTGTTGTTGTTGTTGTTACTATTAAGTGCCTTTGAGTAGGTTCTGACTCATAGCGAACCTGTATAGGATTTCCAAGAAGCGATTTGTGGGTTTGAACCACCAACCTTGTGGTTAACAGTCCAGTGCTCATCCTACAGTGCTACTAAAGGAGTTGTTGTTGTTGTTAAATCCTGTTGAGTCAGTTTCGACACATAGAAACTTAGTCTAGGGTTTCCAAGGAGCAACTGGTGCGTTTGAACTGCCAACTTTGTGATTCAACTGACATTGAGGTCCTGTGCTTATCCTACAGTGCCACACCAGGACTGGTATAATGGGAAAGAACCTGGGGATCAAGTGAGAAAGAGCTATCTCCATTTCTTTCTTCAAATCTGTTAGAGTTTGCTTTATATATTTTG